>NC_137832.1:46921075-47486075 GCF_963921795.1 Nannobrachium achirus | reverse complement strand
CATATTGCTTGTATTTGCAAAAGCAGTCAACAATCATGGTAGAAATTATGTTAAAGCTCTATTTTGGGAATCCACCATCTTGCAAATATGCACAATAAAGGTCCAGACACACCCAATAATAAAATTAGCTATTCCATTGAGTCTCCCATGGTCAGACACCATGAAATAGACACCAAGTTTGCGTTTCTAGCTCATCTGGTTCAGAAGTTAGAGGCAAAACCTATTTTCTGGGTCCTTACATTATGGCGGCCATATTGTGGCGGCCATATTGGATTTCATGGAAACTTGCAATACAAAAAATGTTCATATGTATACCATTGATCAACCTGTGAAGTTTCGTGGAAATATCCCTCAGTTTAAAATTTTCCCTATTCACCCCCCATTAAAACTAATAGGGGGGCTAATATTGAGGCGGCCATATTGGAACTTTGCCGTACAAATTGACCGGGTTGTCCATTTAGGTTGTGATCCTACTGGGTCATAGATAATATTTCTGGTGGACAACCTTTTATGTCGGGGCAAATGCAGGTTTCCTAAAAAAAGGCTGGTTTGCCCCCTGGGTAGGTGACATTTGTGCAGAGGTGAAAAATAGGACTTAACTTTTCAGTCCTCAGAGCATCATCAGCACTAATTACAGGCTGCCCATGTTGGTTTCAAGTTAGCAAACAACATATTGATGGTAACCAATGGCAATGAGGCTGATGGAAGGCACAGAGCCAGCAATCAGCCCACTTCTGGTGTGGCAAAAGCTATGACAAATATTTTGTTTCTTTTTTCTTAATACTGTATAAAGGGTTTTTGAAAGGCGCTATACATTCAGTTTATTATTATTATTAAAGGGCCTGCAATGAAACATATCTATACAATATGAGTATAAACACAGTCCATACAGTATACTCTGGATGATGTTTCTGATTAATTGAGTAAAATAGACCACAATGGAAACAAGACTATACTTCCAGTATTGTTATTAATCATGTTAATTAAGCAATTAATCAATCAATCAAACAAACAATCAATCTATCAAAAAAGAGAGACATATTTTCATTAAGCCTTCCTTTTTCACCTTTGCACCAATATCACCTTTTCCACTATGTAAATAAATACATACTTTTGCATCCCAAGAGCCTAAACTCCTTTTTGTCAGTATGCAAGCCTGTTGTTATATCATTTACAAAGTCATGAAATAACATATATACAGCATTTCATAACTCAAGAGGTCAATTTGTTGTTCTTAATGGAATTAAACAATACAGAAAGCCAGATGCATCCCATTTCTGGCCTTCACGTGGGGGGGGGGGGGGGGAGAAAAATGCTATTTCCACTGTGTAACATTAAGGTTAATGAGCAAGAGTGGGGAAAAGTAAAGATTCTTTCCATTGCGCAATTACATCTCAGAGACAAAGGGGGGGACGGAGAGTTTCAATTAAGCAGCACACTGACATAACAGAAGGAAGGCCATGGTTAGGTAATCCAACAGGATGGAGATTGCTTGGTCATGATAACACATGCATGTGTTGTGTACACACAAACTGGCTCATATACTCACACTGGGGCGGCTGCACGTAGGACACGGTGCTCCACAGGGGTGTCGCACCAAATTCTGGGCCCTGGGTACAAGGATTCACTGCGGGGGCCCCTGTGCTTTAACTATTGAAAAATAGCAGATATACAAGCTCACAGCGCGGCACCGAGTGCCGCGCTGCGAGCTTGTAGATCTGCTATTTTTGAAAAATCATCAAAAATCTTTGAATATTTCAAATCCTTCTGAGGTTTTAAAAAAAAAAACCTATGTTTCTATGTCAGTGGAGCTCAAAACTTTTCATGTGAAGGACCTCCAAAATGGTATGTATTTGGCCACGGAACTCCATCTCAAAATATTGAGTTCCAGGGACCCCCCCCCCCCCCCAGAAGCTAAATTTGAGTTACAAATGTTCGCTTAAATAAATACATATATTCAAAGATTTGCACACATTTTCACGACTTTTCAAAAAATAGCAGATCTACAAGCTCGCAGCGCGGCACTCGGTGCCGCGCTGTGAGCTTGTATATCTGCTATTTTTCAATAGCTAAAGTATAAAACAATTAAGGCCCCTCCACCATCACCTTGGGCCCTATAGTAACTCAGTCCCACTTTCCTACCCCTTGTGACTGACGCCCCTGGTGCTCCACATCGGCCCATGCAGGGTTCAGTTACTCCTTCCATTACTGCTGACTAACTCCCGCTACCGGCTTGAGTGACAGCAGTGGGGCGTGTGGAGCAGAATGGCGTCCATTGACGATCTGGAACGAGCTGGAACAGAGGAGCCTGGGAAATCTGGGCCAGGATGAACCCGATCCCTGAAACGGAGCCCGGCGCTGCTGGCTCTGGTGTTACACATCTCGTAGCATCTGCCACTCGCAGGTGAGAATGACCTCCTCGACCCGAGGGGTCATCGGACACGACAACACACATGGTTGGTCAGGGCGTAGTGACTCTGTTATGTTTCCAAGGACCGTTTTTTGGAAGTAAGAATGGACGACACGCACAAAATCAACTATCACAATATTTTTGACCAAAGAAAAACTCGGTGTTGATATTGCGATGATAATGAATGATAAATAATAATGAATACCTATACTATCCCGCGGGGGAAATTCAGATATCGCAGCCCAACCCAGCTGCTTTTTTTTTATCAGCTTTGACTCAGCTGAACTCAACCCAGTGATGCCCACAAGGAGCGCAAGGGGGAAGGGGAGCAGTGGTAGCTGGAGTGGGGAATCGTACCTGTGACCTCTGGGGCCTCCGGAGTCCTAGGTGTGGACACTAACCACTCAGCCAACACTACTCTATGATAGTGATATGACGATCATAAAACATTTACACAGTAATAGGTAATACCTATATAATATCTGCGACAGCAAAAACAGTCAGGTAAGTACAAGAAATTACATCACTTTACAGCAGGACCCCCCAAGGACCCCCAGTTTAGTATGCGTTAGGCCACAGAACCCCTATAACTGTACAAGTGGACAAGTGGAACCAAGTGTACAAGTGGAACCAAATGGACCCATAAGGGTTCGTTTGGTTCCATTCGAACACTCTCAGAGGTACAGACCTGTATGGATCTATCAATACTTCAGCAGTTACCCCACCAAGGACCCTTGGAGGTCCCCGCACCTCACTTTGAGAACCACTGCTTTACTGTAATGCAGCATGTAAAGCAAGGAAACAACACTCTCTAAATTCCCAGACTATATCTAGTCTCCAGAGGTCATCGCCAATTCGCCATGTTGGCTTGTGGTGGACATTTTTGTAAAAAAACATTTTTAGCCACGTAGAATGATAGAATAATATTACCATAATAGGTCTGTAACTCAGAATGTGCAAATGGAACCAAATGGATCCGTAACACTCCCAGAGTTAATGGGGTCCTTGGAAATGAACCATTTGAGAACCACTAGTTAGACTAGTACTAATATGCCACAGTGTCGCAGTAAATAAGTGTCATACATTTTCTAAAGCAAACCTGGAGACATTCAGTATTTGGGTATTACGATTAAAATAAGAACATTATAATGGTGTGTAAAAAATGTAATCCATAATTTGCCACGGACAAGACCATGTCTTTGCCACGGACACATTTCTCTGTGTACGGACATATAGGACCCCTGCTAGTCTCATATCATGATAATGATATTGTATTGCTCAGTCCTACTTGAAAGAAGCAACATCCTCGATGTGAACACGTCGTTTTCGTGTTGCACTTGCTACCTACGACATCGCTATGTTTGAGATTTCCCCCTTAAAATAGCAAAGGATTATCATACAATTATCTTAATTGATGATTACTTATGGCCGAGGTTGTATGTGTCAGTACAGGGGGGGCGCTCTCCATTCCGACATGTTGCCTGTCTGCTGCCTGTATTTCATATGATGGTTGTGTCCGGGACGTTTCTGGGCATCAGCCTTCTGTGCGAGCCGGCAACCCATACCGCCACTTGCAACATACACTAGCGGTTGTCTGATAATCAACCGGCCAATTACAACGCAACCTTCGCTCCAGGACATGGGACTGAAACAGCTAACATGATTGTCCCCCCAGATAATGGGATCAGGACACCTGAAAGGGCAAGTAAAATAGCGGCGGACTGCAGTTACAACAACGCAAAGGTACAGCTTAGCGATTGGGTATGGCAAAGTATGGCAGCTGCCAAGTCTTGGCTACAGGGGAAAAACATTGAATGAACATCTTTAAATAAATTCATCATATGGCTGTTGCTAAGGTATGGCAACACAGGGGCGTCACCACCATTCATTGTGAGTACGACGGAACACCCCCACTTTCATAAAAACGTGAACTCATCCCCCCCACCTTTTTTTGCCGGCCGGGCTACTTTTTTTCTTTTTTTTTCCCACTACAAACTGTCTCTCTCATCAACACAAACGCAACCTCTCGTTACCGAAACTACAGCCAATCGCTCCCAACATCCTTGCCCATGTTGTATATTTTTAGATGAATTAGACTGAAAATGAATGACTAATCAGTACAGGCTGCCTGTCAACTAATTATTAGTTGGAATACTCATGGCAAATATACCTCAGTTGACACAGTCGTTCAAATTACATTATTTAGTTACATAATCAAACATTCCTCTTATGTCAACTTTACACTAATTAGTCATCGTGATAATTTGTTTAGCTAAAAATCAACAAACATACAATTAAACTGATTCACTGAGGCACTGTTAAACAAAAGAGGTGTTATCTCACCCTCTCTAGCAGAAGACCCATAGACTCACTGTCTCCATACATTCATTAGCCTACAGTGACATAAGAAATATGGGGTTATTAATATTGCCAGGCCCACTGGCCCCCACCATTGTGCTTACATTCCTTCCGGAAGCAGTCTCCCAGTTTCAATACAGAACCGCGAGGCTCCAGGCATATGTAAACAACATTGCATGCAACATTGACATCATGACAGTTTGTGCGCTATCGGATAAAGGGGGGTTTTAAAAAGGTCTCTCTCTCTCCCTCCTTCCCCCTTGGAGACATATATTTCTTACAATGCTGCTGTGTATGCAAAACCGCCGTACATTTTTTTTCTGTCAGTAATAGCCTATTGAATCTAACGTGGGAACAGAACAATCTTTGTAGTGTGTGTGTGTGTGTGTGTGTGTCTGTGAGACGTGCGTGCATGTGCGCTGTGTTGTGTGCTAACTATGGAGCTGTTTGCTGCTCCTGGCTTGCTATACCATTGTGTGGGGAAAAATCACCCAAAACCCCAATGAAAATCGCCCGAAACCGCAATAAAAACACTCAAAACAGGATAAAAAACACAATATTTCAATCATCCCCCCCACTATCTAAGACACTGTGACGCCCAACATGACTGGTGTCTTGCACGACACCAGTCATGTTGCCATACCTTAGCTTTTGCTGAACTGATGCCACTGTGTTGGACACGTGGCAGAATGCTACCTTTAACTTGAAACGTTAGTTGTGTAGTAACCAGCTACCATGCCATTATTGTGGTGCTGTAACAACGTAAAATGCTGATTCTAAGCAACAAAAGACAAAAGAGAACAAGCAATCAGGCTTTTGTCATTCTTATATGGTCCTCAAACTGTGGTAATTGAAATATGCTGTGTTTTTAAATGTATTGTCTGAAGAGTGACACTATAATAACGTGTTTTTATCTATCTAGATATCTAGATAATATATCTATCTACATCAACCCATTGGGGGAAAAAAAAACAAGATCAGACACGAAGCACCCTCTCCACACACACTTTTAAACAATACATTTATTGCGGGAGATGTAGAGGTAAAGCATGTCTGACAACAATTAAGGCTGTACAATATCATAAAACATAGTGGCCAATTTTTGTTTGGCCCAGAGAGTGATGACCCGCAACACCTCATTCTCATTGGTCAAGCTCACAAAAGAGGAGGAGCAGCACCGGTTGGACCGCAGAACTGTAGTGTGGGTTCTGTAGTTTACTGACTGAACTACAATTGACAGAGATTTGTACCCAGAATAGTGTAAACACGTAGCACCAGCTCTGAAAACAAGAGCACTATTAGAGCAGAAAACGAAAACAAAAGAAACTACCAAAAAAAACAAGACAAATATAAGTAGACTACGGTAAATATAAAAAAAAAACAGACGTTATTATTAACAGTAATAATGCTATATTTACAGTCGTATATTCACCAGCTTACTTTGCAACAAGTGGTAAATATGAACCCCAGGCCTGTAAAACCGGTAAAGCATCTGTGTCATTTTAGATTTTAGCATTGGCTGTTAAAAAAATAGCAGATGTACAAGGTCACAGCACGGCACGAAGTGACGCGATGTGAGTTTGTACATCTGCTATTTTTTTACATTTATGAAAGATCTACTGGTTTATAGAAGGCATTTGTAGAATGTACCACAGGTCTTAATGGGTCAAAGACTGTGAGCTATATTTTCGTCCACGCCTTACCATCCCTAAACTTCTTTGACTTCTTTTACTATTTTAAATGACATATTTTCCAAATAGTAAAAAATGCCAAATTAGTTTACAGATGAGAGGATTGGCGAAAATAAGGCCCTTTGTGTCAGTACCACAGCATGTAAGACGAGCACCACTGATCCACATAGTTTTAACATTCTTTTCCGACTGAGCAAAAACGGTACAGTACCATGTGTCATCCCCCCCTCCCCCCGCCCCAACCATTAACAAAACAAGAAAAACTATGATTGTCAAAAATATATATAATAATAAAAATAATAATCAAATAATCAATAATCAAAATCACAGCTTCAGCCTCATTCAGTCCAAACTAAAAAGCCTGAGTTATATTTAGTCGTGCTTTGTGTCTTGCATCGAAAATAGCAGATGTAAAAGCTTCCGACATGTAACAGTGTGACGCGTTGTGAGCTTGCACATCTGCTATTTTCGGTGTGAGCATGCAACTAAGTATAATAAAACAGGCGTACGTAGGCTCTGTAACAAAATAATAGAAATGTGCCATTTGTGCTGCATCACGAGTTATGACTGAAGAGCAGGTACGCAGAAAACAAAGGAATAGCGTGCTTGACTGGAATTCGTTCAACTGATGGTGAACCCTCACCAACGAGGAAACAGGAAAATAAGTCATCTGATAACAATCAGGTGCCGGACAATTAATAATGGATTTCAGGATGTTTGTTTGTTTTGGGGGAGAAGGAAAAAAAAAACATTGACTGTGAATGAGGTGTTTTTAACCAGTAGGTGTAGCTATTCTATTCCAACATCACTAAATCACTTTGAAATGTTGACAACCAGCAATCATTGATCTCTGACTACTTTCAATGTTAACCACGTGAACCCTAGCATTCCTGTTCTGACCATGTCATAATAGGTCAACATTTGGTGAAAAGTAGCCAATCTACAAGCTCTCAATGTGTCGTAAGAGCTTGTAGATCTGCTATTTCGGCAGAGGTTGCGTAGTGGGGGAAAAAGTAGGGACCCGGTCAACAAAGTATAGGGTATAAGTGATTAATAATACTGATTGGTGGCTTATCCATCCGAACAGCTCCAGAAACTCACATTTAGACTAGAACTCTGGACTACATTCACTAAAGTAGGAAAGCAGCAAACAGAGCAATTATTTCACTTAAATGTTCTGCCTCTCAGACAGAAAGGGGAATAGACAACTGTGGTTTGAGCCACCCTGATCTGAAATTGGAATACAGCAGGAAACAGGGCTCTCTTGCTCTCAAAGTGAGATGGAATATTGTAGATTTTTCTTTGATTTCTTCAGGAAATTATTGAAAAACAATTTTTTTATTGTTTTTAATTACGCTTTTTTTGGAATGTTTTTTGAAAAATGTTTTGAAATATTAATAATTAAAAACAAAATATAGGAAACCAAAAATTAAGGGACCAGTAAAAATGTGTCTGCGACCCACAAATGGGTCCCGACCCACTGTTTGGGAACCAGTGCATTAAACAACATGGGATTCCTATTTTTGGGCAAAATGTTGCAAAACATTCTTTTAAAAAAAAAATGTTTTATTTCTTTTATCAAAAATAATGAAATAGCAGATTTACAAGCTCACAACTATTTTCGCAAATTTTCAGCAACACTGTTGTGCTAAAGATAAAACAGTGTAACTTTTGTTGTTCTTTGAACACGTATTCACTAATGTTTAGTTTGAGCTATTATTCCAAACAGACAAACAAAATAACCTAATAATATAACTTGGTCATATAAGAGATGACCAAGTAAAGTTTCCTTGCGTACCCCATAGAAGGAAGTGCAACTTTTTAGACTGAAGTAAGCAAAAACAACAGCACAGCTGATAACACTACTGGAGCAGGAAGTTGCAGGATGCTCCAAAAATGAAATATCACCCTGCTTTAGAGTACGTGACAGTGTGCGTCTATGGGCGAGAGGGGTGGTGCGATTACTGATTATAGTGTCAGCTAATCCACAGAGCTACTTGTAGTTTGTAATAGCTCTTCTCAACCTTTTCAGGCTGTGAACCCCCAAAATAATCATATTTGAACTGGGGACCCCCCCCCCCCCCCCCACCCTGACAAGCACTTGGAATGTAGGAGTTGAGGCATTCAATCCAGTTTGGCTCGGTTCCACAGATGAACATTGTGAAAATAGCAGATCTACAAGCCAGATCGTCTATTTTCACAATTTCTGCCTCATATTATATGACAATTTGGCCAATGTTTGACCAGTTTTTATACGTATAGTTTGTTGATTACTTTTGATGCAGTAATAGAGTTTGAGGTATTAACCCTTGTTGTTTTTTTACAACAAGGGTTCATATTTTAGATATTAGTAATTCGAGGAAAGAAAAGAGTGTTAGAATATTTTCCTTTACTGCTTTCTTTCGTTTTAGCGATTTTGATTTCAGTAGGATGGGGGCCTGCGTATAAGTGGCTAAATATGTCTTTTTAGACACAATAAGCCAGTGATTTCTTAACCCTACTATTTACAGTAACACTACCAGCCCCCATTAGTCACATCTGCCCAAGAAAGATTGTGGTGCATCTTGGGAATGGGCTTAGCTATAGATATAGCTTAAAAATAGATATTTAGACACTTGTACGCAGGCCCCCCAACCACTGAAATAAAAATCGTTAAAATCGCTAAAGCGATATATAAAAGCGATAAATCAAAACATTATAACACTCATATTTTCTTTTCCGTAAGTAAAATCTAAAATATGAACCCTTGTTGTAAAAAACAAAAACAAAGTTGTCCTTTCAATTGCCACTTCAATGTCAACTGAGGGACCCCCAAAAATCCTGTGAGGTTGAGAAGCACTAGTTAGTGCAGTGGTCCCCAACCTCTTCTGGACCAGGGGTCGCTTGAAAATCTTGACAGCATTGGCGCCGTGGCCCACCCATCTGACATTCATTCAGCTGAGAGAGAAGGTTTATTTTAACCCATTCAGGCCTAGAATTAGTAGATGCTTTAACTATTAAAAAATAGCAGATATACAAGCTCACTCGGTGCCGCACTGCGAGCTTGTAGATCTGCTATTTTTGACAAAGTCGTGAAAATGTGTGCAAATCTTTGAATATATGTATTTTCAAAGCAAACGTTTGTAACTCAAATTTTGCTTCTGGGTGGTCCCTGGAACTAAATATTTTGAGATGGGGGTACGTGGCCAAATACATATCATTTTGGGGGTCCTTCACATGAAAAGGTTTGAGCACCACTGACATAGTAGTCTCTCAAGAACAGACTAACTGAGCTCCAGTTAAGTGAAAAGGACCTTTTCTTTGACGATGGCTGGCCAGATTGCTGACATAGAAACATAGGTTTTTTCCAAAAATCTTAGAAGGATTCAAAAGACACTTATAGAATCGGGTCAAAATTCTAATTTTCAAGATTTTTCAAAAATAGCAGATCTACAAGCTCGCAGCGCGGCACTCGGTGCCGCGCTGTGAGCTTGTATATCTGCTATTTTTTTATATTTAAAGCATAAAATGGGTTAATGATCAATCAATCACTCTATTGCGTTCCGGCTTGATTCAATGGAACCCAACATAGTATATAAGTTCCTATCGGTATCACAATGAAAAAATAGAAATAATAATAATAATAATCCAAGGTTTTAAAGAATAAATACCATGACACTTTTTACATTATATTATCATAAAAAAAAACATAATATATTATAAATAGTTTTGCAGATTATTTGGGGTCCCTCTTGCAATCTTAACGGCCAGGTTGGGAATCGCAGCTTTAGTTTATTGCTTGTGTGTGTGTGTGTGTGTGTGTGTGCGTGCGTGTGTGCGTGCGCGTGTGCGTGCGTGCGTGTGTGTGTGTGTGTGTGTGCGCACACGCGCGTGCTCGTGTGCGTAGAAACTGTTTTGCTGGATATTCAACTGTTAAACTGATGATAGGCTTGTAGTTTACTTGTAGTTTACTTATGATCCTAGATTACTATTTCTATGCATTTGATGTTACCTCGTGTTTTCCTTGCCTAAAATAGAGCAATTATCTTTAAACACTTTTGGAAAAAAAATAAAGAAAATCTTAATTTGTAAAAACACTACATACAAAGCGAGCAATTACCTTAAAGGTGATACACCATGCATTTAAAAAGTATTTATGTCATATTGTTTATGTCCCAAAAACGTTTTCAAAAGGTTTGAGGCTAAATTACCACTCCTCGGACCCCAAAAAAGGTTTTAAAATAGGAAAAGTGAAATTTCATGGTGTATCACCTTTAAACAACTGCTATTTGTGCACAACCTTTCCTATGTGGAACTATAGGCCAACTATTCCTGACAGCAAATGCACAATTCTTGTGGTTTTGTTAGTTAGATTCGCCTCAGTTGCAACGTAACAGCTCTGAGAACACCACGTTTCTATTCCCTTAAATCTTAGATACATTATTTCGTGTTGATTGTATTGTTCCACTTTTGCAATGTTAACGTATGTTTTCTCATACTAATAAAGCCCTTTGAATTGAATCAAACTGAATTGTGTGTGTTTCTCTGTGTGTGTGTGTGGGGGGGGGGGGGTGTAGCAGTTAGTGCAGTGGTTCCCAAACGTTTTAGCCCGTGACACAAAAGAGAAATTAGACATTCGCCCGGGACCCAAACTAGTGAAAATACTTTGCAGATCTACAAGCTCACAACGCGGCAGGAAAAAGCGCCGCGTTGAGAGCTTGTAGAATCACTACTTCTTAATTATTATTATTTTATTTATGGAATTTCTTAGATGTGTTTGTTTGTTTGAACGTTTATAAAATTATTCTAAATTTTCAAAAAATATATATATATTTTAAGTTTCAAAAGATTCTTCAAAAGATTCTTTTGAAATATAGTCTTGTAGCCAAAATGTGAACCCGGACATTTTGAGTACCCTAAAGTTTTATGTTAGAAATGTTGAGTATGGGTCCCCAGCATGTAGAAACTGCCGGATGCTAACTTGTATATGTTGAGCAATTTGCATAATTTGCATAATAAGCGTTAATTAGTATAATCACCTATATGGATAATATGTCAAAAACTGATAGGACGATTTGAACAATATTGGAGTGGTTTTGGGGGTTATTGAAGATGCTGAATCCATTTCTGACATTTTCTAAATTCAAAATAGCCGCTTTAAACTGTAAATGGCCATATACCAACTTAAATTGGGATGATTTTGATACTTTTTTGTTGATTTTGATTATGAATTAATTGATAAATGTAGTTATTTATATGCTTATACATTATCTGCATTTCAAAAGCCAAATATAGACAATCCACACAAAATGATTAGAACAATGACTGCCACAATAGCCTAGCAAAAATAGTCACTTCATCATTTGGAAAATCAACCAAAAATGATCAAAATCATCCCAATTTAAGTTGGTATATGGCCATTTCCGGTTTAAAACAGTCATTTTGAATTTAGAAAATGTCAGAAATGGATTCAGCATCCTCAATAACCCCCAAAACCACTCCAATATTGTTCAAATCAGCCAATCAGTTTTTGACATATTATCCATTATTATAGGTGATTATGCTAATTAAATCTAATTATGCTAATTATGAAAATTGCTCAACATATACAAGTTAGCATCCGGCAGTTTTTACATGCTGGGGACCCATACTCAACATTTCTAACATAAAACTTTAGGGTACTCAAAATGTCCGGGTTCACAATGGGGCTCTATGGGCTGGCTACTAGACTAATATACTTTAGTTTTTGTAGGAAAAGTCGTGACCCATAAAAATTGGTCCGTGACACACAAATGGGTCACTGACCCACTGTTTGGGAAACAGTGAGTTAGTGCAGTGGTTCTCAACCTGTGGGTCAGGACCCCAGGGGGGTCCCCAAATTATTTTGGGGGGGGGGGGGTCCCCAGATGATTAACTTAATGTGCAACACCGTTTTCTCACTCAACAGTAAACAAACCAACATAAAGTTTAAGTGTATAGAGGCAATCTGCACGTTGCCAAAGTGACAATCTAAGGACTTTTTAATACCTCTAAAATGACAAATTAAACACTGGCCAAATTGTCAAATATTAGAGGCAGAAATTGTGAAAATAGCAGATCTACATGCTCACAACGTTGCGAGGCGTTGTGAGCATGTAGATCTGCTATTTTCACAATTGAACCGTGTTATACCGTACAAAATGTAATTCCTCAACACCCCAAGTGCTCGTCAGGATGGAGGGGGGGGGGGGGGGGTCACCCAGTTAAAATATGATTATTTTGAGGGTCGTGGCCTGAAAAGGTTGAGAACCACTGAGTTAGTGTATGATGGGGGCGCGCGATTCCATCTACGCCGCACAGGTGACACAGCACTGTCTCTGGACCGACCTGAGGGAGCAGCGACCCAGGAGCTTCAGCTTGTCACAGAAGCGGGACGTCATGCTGTTCTTCCTGCACGCTGGACCTGTCCAAACACAGAAGAGACCAAAGATGAGGCTGCACTCCATGAAGCTGTAATATAGCCTACATCAGATGTGCTTCTGCAAATGCACACAGTGAGCGAGGACTGCTAGCGTGCGACAGTCTGCTGAAAGTTGTCTTTGAATGCACGTGGTACAGAGGGACAGGCAGTATAGGGCTGAGCGATTAACCGGAGATATGTCCAAACCGATATTTAAAGTCAAGAAATTGGGGGTGCCTGCTGGCCTGGCAATCCGGGCAACAAGCCACATATAGGCTCTAATGCAGCCTGACAGCATGTTGCGGGTTCGAATGCCGATCACGACAACCTTTGCTCTCCATAGGCTCCTATTCATTGCTGGTGCAAAGAAACTGCTTTATCTCGGAATCTACTTGAACTTCGAGAACCGCTCTTTTTCACAGCGACACCGTACCGCGACGGTAAGCCACGGTTAGGATTTTATTTTCGCAACGAAAAGTAAACAAGCTGATCTGCCATTTTAAACCGTGAATTTCCATAACAGTGCTCTTTTGGGCTCTTCAAAATGAAGCCGAAGTCAATGGTGGCACTCTATAGGGTGTGCCAAATGTAGTTCTAAGAGCGGCCATTTCTTGGGTAAACACAGCCTTACACAGGTGTTCTGATTAGACTATAGCATTAGTTCTATGCAATCAAACAATTGAAACACCTGTGTTTTGACCCAAGAAATGGCCGCTAAGGACTACAATGACGTAGCCGCTGGCACATACTATAGCCAAATAATTACCAAAATAATGGCATCCAATGTGTTAATCTTACTCATGCAGGTCTTATTGAATAATCCATTTCATTTAATAAAAAATATATCAGCAAGTCAATATGAAAAGATTAAAATATATTTTTTATAATCGTCTAAATTGATTCGTTCGATTAACCACTTAACTCTGTATTATGCTTTGTTGAGCGACGGTGAGGAGCAAATAAATCTGAAAATAGCCAATCTACAAGCTCACAACATAGATCTACTGTTTTCACTTTAAATACAAATAAAAAACAACATATAATCGTGCATTAACCGCAGTCGAAGCAGAAGTTCTACTGGTTTGAAGTCATTTGGCCCAGCCCTAGAGGGTCAGTGTTGCTGGCATACCTGTGTTGGTCTTACATTCCTGCATATTGCACTTCCTGAGTGTTTCTGGCTTGTCCATCTTCTCACAGAGGCTGTTTGGCATTAGAGCGGAGTCCTCCTCGCTCATACAGTTCACTTCACGATGCTGCACACCCCCGCCACAGCTTACAGAGCACTGTACACACACACACACACGCGCACACGCACACGCACACGCACACGCACACGCACACACACACACACACACACACACACACACACACACACACACACACACACACACATTTAGTCCAGTGGTTTTTCAACCCTCACCATTATTTATTCTGCATTTGAGCTGAATAAATGGACCAGAATCATTTCTTATCGTTTGTCCACAATTTCACGTTGTACTGTGGTACCATTGGAGATAATAGGCAAATGTTGATCAAAATAACAATTCTTTAATTAAGTAATGCAGGTGTTTATCAACAATTTAACTTTTGAGAGCATGTAGATACATAATATATATATATATACAGTATATATTAGGGCTGGGATGTGATTAAAATATTTAATCTAATTAATTACAGGCTCTGTGATTAATTAATCGCAATTAATCACATTTTAATCGTACATCGATATTTGACCTGAGAAGCATTTTTTTCAAGTAAAACACATTTTGTTGTACGAGTGAATCAACAAGTGAGTTTTTTAAATCTAAATTTCGCATCCACTGGGCCAAGCAAAGCGATCTGATTGGCTACTTCTCCCTTTGCGTTTGTTGTCTCTTCTTGGTTGGTGCATCTCTATGATCGGTATGCGCGAAACTGAAGGTTCTGTGGTGCAAAAACTAAGTGCGATTAAAATGCATTCATTTTTTTAATCGTGTTAATTTTATGTAATTAATTCATCGCAAGTAATCAGTTAAAGTCCCAGCCTTAATATATATATAAAATAAAAAATGACACAGGTGCTTTCCCTTTCCTAATCGGTGAAAAACATGCATGACGCTTTTTTTGGTCTGTGCCTTACCCTAAAAGTCTGTCTTTTTGTTTTACTATTTTGAAGAACATTTTAAGACAGTTTAGCTAGCAGGTATACTGAGCTTGTAGATCGTGTATTTTAAGTATTTTTAAATGTTTTTCAAAAGAGTAAAAATAAGGCAAAGAAGTTTAGGGACAAGGGGCCTATACGGACGCAAATAGGCAGGGGCGACGCGTCACAAGGGGTAGGAAAGTGGGACTGAGTTACTAGGGCCCAAGGTGGTGGAGGGGCCTTAATTATTTTATACTTTAACTATTGAAAAATAGCAGATATACAAGCTCACAGCGCGGTGCCATGCTGCGAGCTTGTAGATCTGCTATTTTTGAAAAGTCATTGAAAATGTGTGCAAATCTTTGAATATATGTATTTTGTAACTCAAATTTTGCTTCTGGGGGGGGGTCCCTGGAACTCAATATTTGGAGATGGGGGTCCGTGGCCAAATACATACCATTTTGGGGGTCCTTCACATGAAAAGGTTTTAGCTCCACTGACATCGAAACATAGGTTTTTCAAAAAAAAAAAAAAAAAAAACTTAGAAGGATTTGAATTATTCAAAGATTTTCATGATTTTTCAAAAATAGCAGATCTACAAGCTCGCAGCGCTATTTTGAAGAACATTTTAAGACAGTTTAGCTAGCAGGTATACTGAGCTTGTAGATTGTGTATTTTAAGTATTTTTAAATGTTTTTCAAAAGAGTAAAAATAAGGCAAAGAAGTTTAGGGACAAGGGGTAAGGCACAGACGCAAATAGGCAGGGGCGTCACAAGGGGTAGGAAAGTGTGACTGAGTTACTAGGGCCCAAGGTGGTGGAGGGGCCTTAATTATTTTATACTTTAACTATTGAAAAATAGCAGATATACAAGCTCACAGCGTGCAAGCTTGTAGATCTGCTATTTTTGAAAAGTCGTGGAAAATGTGTGCAAATCTTTGAATATATGTATTTTGTAACTAAAATTTTGCTTCTGGGGGGTCCCTGGAACTCAATATTTGGAGATGGGGGTCCGTGGCCAAATACATACCATTTTGGAGGTCCTTCACATGAAAAGGTTTTAGCTCCACTGACATCGAAACATAGGTTTAAAAAAAAAAAAAAAAAAAAAAACTTAGAAGGATTTGAATTATGATTAAGATTTTCATGATTTTTCAAAAATAGCAGATCTACAAGCTCGCAGCGCGGCACTCGGTGCCGCGCTGTGAGCTTGTATATCTGCTATTTTTCAATAGTTAAAGCACAGGGGCCCCACAGTGAATCATTGTACCCAGGGCCCAGAATGTGGTGCGACACCCCTGCAAATAGGGCCCCCAGTGTCCCCGCCTCACCTCCTCCCAGTCCTGGGGGTCCCAGCGAGAGCAGGGCTTTAGCCTGCAGGACTCTACGCTGTTTGGCCTCAGTGGGGCGCTACAGCGCTGGGGCTCCGGGCAGAACACCAGGCGCTCTCTGATTCCTTCCCCACAGCTGCCTGAGCACTAGAAGAAGAAGTCAACAGGGTTCATGTGATTCTGTTAACTCACTTAAATTCATTGATAAACTGTATGTCATGCTCAGATACGTCTTTTTTTTTTTTTTTTTTATAAAGTGGCCAGATGGGTGGGCCACGATTGCTTTGATGGTTTTCAAGAGGGTCCTAAGCCAAGAAAAGTTTGAGAACCACCGATGCTGGGTTGTATTTTCCATCTTGCGTTATTGAATCAGTTTTTATCTTTATTCTGTTAATCTCTACGCTGTACTTTTTATCTTCTGTTTCATTACCTCTGATGTATTTTATTCTGTTCCATTAAATTAGACTTTGTTCTTTTCAGGTACAAAAAAGAAAAAAGACAATTGGCAGCGACTGCAATAGGTTGGGTCCTGATCAGTCTCTTGCAAAACAAAAAATCCCAAATACGGAGGTGACTGAGATCATAGCATCATAGATGTCTGACCACAGGAGACTGACACAGTATGTCCATATATGGGCATTCCAAGATATGGGCTTAATATTGATGACATCGCATCAGGGCGATTTCCCAGAATCGAATCTCTCTAGTTGGAAAGACCCTGTCTGTTAGTTTGTTTGTTTGTTTATTTGTTTGTTCATTTTTTGATTGAAATGGGTTCACAGTGCGTGTGCGCATGCATGTGAGCTCGCGATTGTGTGCGATGTGTGCTGTTATTTTTTTCTGTTGCTATTCAATCAATCAATCAATCAATCAAACTTCATTAAGGCCATAGCAACATAAAACATAAAAATAACATACAAATACAAACAAGGGTGGACGTGGTCCACATGAAATCATAAACAAGCTTACACGCCAATGGTTCCACAATTTAGAAACAAACCTGACCGAGCTCAGTAAAGGGTTTGACAAGGTTAAAATTACACTGTTAGCAGAATCAGACAGCCTACACATACATTTGTACATGAGGTTCCGCAACACAGCGGAGCAGGTGGGTACACCAATATTTACAAACACTCCATGACTATTGTTAGTCATGGATGCCAGTTCCCACTTGATGTCATGTGGGAGTTCAGACTGCTTCAGGCCATAATGAATAACTGATAGCTTGCAGAATGTCTTCAAAGTAGGATGTAAATCTAACACGTACAGGTCAACAGCAGGTATACATGCTTTGAGTCCTCCAAAGAAGATGATACAATCTCCCACCATGCAACAGCACATCCCATACATCCTACAGGGGTATTTCCCCTTGGCCTCAACATACTTCCAGGAAAAGGTCTTTGGACTGAATTTCCACAGATCATTGAAGCACTGGTTCCAGTTCCCGTAGACACCAAATATGTACAGCTCTCCATTGTAGGCGAAGGCTGAATGACAAATACGTTCTTCTGGGAGAGGTTGTCCAGAAGGCATGCTTAGCCAACAGTTGGTCTCTGTGTCAAACACAGTGATGTTGTTCCATTTGTGCCCCCAGCCCCCAAATACAAACATCTTTGTCCCAATGATGGTGGCAGGGTGACCTGCTGAAGCAGGTGGTTTAGTTCCTCTGGTGTTGATTAAAGACCAGACCATTATGGTGGTGTCCAACTTGTACATGTCATTAAAATATCGGGTCAGCGAGGTGCGTCCTCCATAGACATACACAACCTTCCCCAGGACACAGGCTGAGTGGAACCACCTTTCACCTGGAATAGTCCCAGAAATATTGGGTTTGAACCAGCTGTGGGTGTTAACATCAAAGGCATAAAGCACATTTCAGTGAGGATACCCTCCCCAGATGTAGACATTTTCTTCTACCAGCACAGCTGTATGGCCCTGGCGCCAGGAGGGAACCTCAATGGGACGTTGTCCTCTTCCATTTGTCACTGGGGGCAACTTCCTCCAACGCAAAGACAATGTGTTGAAGATGTGGACTTCAATCTGATCACTGTTGTTCAGGTAGTTGTTGGTCCCTCCGAATGAGTACAGCTTGTGTCCGACTACCACAGCAGCAGCATGGTAGGAATCCTTAGGTCCTCTTTTCAGATGTATCGTCCAGTGAATCATTTCACACAGCAGCACGACGCTGAATCAGTGTAACCAATTTACAGGATAAGTTTTAACCGACAGCTTAAATAGTCGGAATACGTTGTTGAATGACACTTTGTTAACTGGACGATTACTTTTAAAGGACAGTTACATTTGTAGTGATGACGATGTTTTGATGTCATTGCGTGTAGAATATTTAATGGAATATCCATTCATCCATCCACCCATCCATGACCCCTTTCCCTGTGGTGCCCCACAAGGATCAATCCTGGGGGTCCACTTGCCCTGGGTAATAACATTTGTAATCACAACATCCACTTTCACTGTTTCACAAAGTTGTAAATACCATGAAACCTGCTGTCGCTGCAATGTATCCTGTTTACCGTCATGTCTGTGTGACATGAAGTGCTGCATGTCTGCGTATTCAATCACGTTAAGGTCTCTACACACTGGGAGTGTTTATTTGGTGACATTAATTAGCAGTAATTTAACCACATGAACCCTGGCATCCCTATGGGGCTTTTAAGCCGTGACATCATTTTGTAGGCAGAGGAGAACTCTGCCCCCAGAGCATTTTCTGTCCCTCGCTATTTCAACAGATCCGAGACAAAGGTAACGACTAAAGTATAATTCTAACACTTTCCTTTCAACAACAAAGAGAAGAAAAATGTGTAAATAGTAAAAATAATAAAAAGATTTACGGAAACTGGGGGCAGAATGCAGAAATTCTCCTCTGCCTACAAAATGATGTCATTCTTAACAGCCCCATTCTGTGGGTGAACATCAAGCCAAAAGAAACTTGGGCGGCTGTAGCTCAGTAGGTTGGCCAATGATCCATGGGTCGGCGGTTCAAATCCATGGGTCGGCGGTTCAAATCCGGGCTACTCCTGTCTACATGTCGAAGTGTCCTTGGACAAGACGCTGAACCCTGCGTTGCTCCCTGTGAGTAGGTTGGTTGCATGGTTTCCACCGCTACCTGGCTGTGAATGGGTGAATGTAATGCACATTGTAAAGCGCCTTGGATAAAAGCGCTATATAAATGCACCATTTACCATTTATATATTAAGAGATGGTGGATCCCAGTAAACTAAGTATAGAGAGTTTACCGTTTTTAATTCAGATTTCCCTTGACGTCGATTTGTGACGTAGCCGATCGACATGCTCTTTTCACAACAGAACTGTGTCATACAAAATGTAATAGCCCAACTCTTAGTGCTCGTCAGGGTGGGGGGACAGGGTCCCCAGTTAAAATATGATTATTTTGGGGGCCTCGCGGCCTGAAAAGGTTGAGAACCAATGTACTAGAGCTGTAAAGTTTTAACTGAAGTGAATGGAAAGTGCATGTGTGTGTGTGCGTGTGCGTGTGCGTGTGCGTGCGTGTGTGTGTGTGTGTGTGTGTGTGTGTGTGTGTGTGTGTGTGTGTGTGTGTGTGTGTGTGTGTGTGTGTGTGTGTGTGTGTGCGTGCCCCACCTGTCCCCAGGGCGAGGTGCTCCAGGGTAGACAGCCTCTGGAGGGACAGGCCATGTTGCTGGGCGGCCTGGAGGACAGGGCCTGGCAGTGGAAGGGTCTGAGGGGACGGTTACTCTGGGAGTCGATGCACTGGACGTCCCGCTGCCTCCGGCCCGCCGCCGCGGCCCCACAGTCCTCCGAGCACTGAAGGACAGGACACACAGTAGGAGGATGAAGCACCGAGCCACGGGGATTAGACCGTCCAGAGCTGAGGCAGAGTTACGCATTATTACTTTAACCATTATTTTATGCTCTCTATACTATTAACAGATAGCAGATATACAAGGAGCACTCTGCTATTTTTCTATTTATTTTGTATTATTCTTTTTTTAATTTTGAATATTTTGAACCGATTCTATGAATGTCTTCTTCTAAATCAGTGGTTCTCAAACGTTCTCATGTTCCAGGGACCCCCCGAAGCAAATATCTTTGTTACAAATGTGTAACAAAGTGGTTGCAGGTCTTAATGGATTAAGAAGGTTTTTCTGAAGAAAAAAAAACAGATGTACAAGCTCAGAGCGTGGCACAAAGTGGCACAAAGTGCATCTGCTATTTTTGGTGCAAAAAATAATAATCTAAAATTACACTTTGCCGGTTTTTATGGGTTAGACAAGACGGTTCTGCTAGCAGGAAGCTGCCAACTCAAATCTCTGGACTGGCTGGAAAGATTCCAACGGGGAAATGAGAAGTGAGTCGCCGTGTCGAGCGTTGCAGTGGTCGCATGAGCCGACTCAGCGCCATTACCGAGTTATGTGACAGAATAGTAAATCTTCAGACCCCCAACGCGCGGTCCAAGTGAACACAGCGGAGCGCTCCTGACCTCCGCTCCAGCCAATCACAAGTCACGGATTCAATTTTTTTTTTTTTTTTACCTGTATCCTACAGACTCATTATCGCATACGGTAGGTGTCTGTGTGTGTTTAAGCCTGTAGCCCAATCAGGGACCAGCATTAGTGGCAACGTCATCATTAACAGCCAATGAGGGACCAGCATTCCTGGTGATGCCAGTGGTGATGTCACTGGCATAGCCAGTGATGATGCCAGTGGTGAGTGCAACTCATGACGTCTCTACTTCAATCCCAATAGCCATAGGATTAATGATTGAAACAGATTTGGTTACGTCACCACCAGCAGTTGTACCAGGCAGTAGACTAGACACTACCGGACACTGACAGCTAAAGGTCAGTACCTCAAAGTAACTTATAAAGTATTTAGGACTTAGAACTGAAACAGACCACGTTACATTTAGACCAACAGTTGTACCAGGCAGTAGTCTGTAACAGTAGTCTGTACCATTATCACTGACAGTCAAAGGTCAGCACCTAAAAGTAGCTTATAAAGTACGGTATCTAGGACTTAGAACTGAGACTGAGACGGAGATGGCATGGCATGGCACGCTCTGCTTGTGCACAAGTAGGCCATACATGGCCTACTTGTGCGCTAGGCGCAAGTTGGCACCTTGACAGAGTGCAGTTCTAGTTCATATTGTGATGAGAACATGTAAAAATCTGACATCCTGTGTAATATTTGTCTAATTGTTGAGAGCTCTTTCTCAAAGGTGCTGGAAAACCTCCACTAGAAATTTATCATTTTATTATAGGCTGGTGGGGATCTCCACCACATACAAGGATGATAGGATCCAGGTGAACCACTTGAACCCTAGCGTCCATATTCTGGAAAACTAAACAAGAGTGAAGTCTAATCATAGAAGTAATATATAATAGAGAGCGGACGGCCACGCCCCCAGCTATTCATTTCAATACAAGTTGCTCAGTGTGTGTCACAAACACACAGTAGCGTTTAACAGCATTCTCAGGTTTGACAACCAGGTGAAGGCTGCTTCAACGTTCTACCGTGGTTCTGGGGGCTTGAGTCTAAACCTCTGTAGGTGATCCTAAGCGTACTGACCGTGCTCCAGTTGCTGCTGAGCCAGGAGGCGCAGGGCCGTAGGTGACAGGTCCGGGCCGGCTCCGGCCTCTTCAGACTGGCACAGTCTTCAGCACGATGGGAGCTGCACTCCACTGTCCTCCACACCGCACCGATCCCACACGATGTAGAGCACTAGAGGCAGCAGACAGACAGACAGACACTTTGATCAATACTTGGATTCAAGGGTGGAAAGAAGTACAACAAATGAAATGCATTGGCAGAATCCGTTTATCAGCTGGCAACCATACTTTGACGGTCGCACCAAACTACCTATGGGAGTGGATCCCCATTCCGCCAATGAATGTCAATGAAAATGGAGTGTTTTTTGCAGAACTCCTCTACTGGCATGAAACCGCTCCATTACCATTGAAATACACTGGCGGAATCGGGAATCCACTCTCATAGGTAGTTTGGTGTGACTGTACCCTTACAAGTAAAACGTCCGGAATTCAAAATGTACTTTGAGTACCAGAAGTAGAAAGTACTATTGTGCAGAATGTCCCATTTCACAAGTTTTTTTTTTCACAAATGTGAGCTAGTTCAAGCAGATACACTCAAGAGGTTTACACACATGTGTAGCACTATGTGAGCGATGCATTGCATGTGACGTATCAAGAAGCTCACCCGCTCACTTAGATCAGCCAACACAGGGATGCTGACAGAACCCTCGCTAAAAACTCCAGGGCAAAAATCCACTCGTCCGAGACAGTTTGCCCTCCTGGCCCCCAAGTTGTGGAATAAACTCCCTGTCGCACTTAGAACAACGGACTCACTCGCTAGCTTTCGCCGTGGACTGAAGACTCACCTTTTCAGACTCCACCTAAACCCATAGCACTACAGAAAAGTCAGTGACCATACATGAAGCTAGTTAGCATTAGTTTTTTGTCTTTAGGTTTTTAGAACTTTGATTATACTGTGTTTTTTCTAGATAAATATCCATTTGCATTTGTTATATTGTTGATGTTCTGACATATTATCTTGTTTATTATTGTGATGTTATCTGCTTATTGTAAGTCGCTTTGGATTAAAAGCGTCTGCTAAATGCCTAAACTGTAAACTGTAAACTGTAAGCAGCTGACCAAATTGGATGTCTATTTAACCTCACCTCATTCCTCCCAGCACCACCATCAGTAGGCTCTGCTTACCCTAAACAGGTTCTGTTTTCCCCTGTGGGGGGGATCAGTGGTTTTCCTTTGGGGGGTTCCAGGTGATCCCCAGCTAAATGATGGTGAGTTGGTAACCAAATGGGCCCTTATAGATCTTTAGAGAGTGTAAAATGAGTATACAAAATTCTTGAGAGTCTTAAGAGTATAAAATGAGAACCAAAGTGTAAAAGAGTGAAGGGTCCATTTGGTTTCATTTTATGCTCTCAAGAGTTCAATTATTGTTAAACCTCTGCAATACTCAATTTACAAGTGGACATAATCTTATCCAACGACAACAACATATTCATAGTTTTGGGTCTGAGAGGCTAAATCTCATCGTCTGTGGCTCAAATGCTGAATGGGCCTTGATATGAAAAAATGTTGAAAACCACTGTTATAGATGTATTATCTCCTTGCTCTTAAATGGTTGTCTTCTAATGTGCTGAACAGGGAGTAATGTGTAGCAGAGCCTGTACGACAAGATCAAATGTAATATTCTCACTTGTATTTTCTGAAGCTATTAATGTTCTCAAACTAATCATGAGTTATCTGACTGACCCGGAATCGATAGATAATCCTCTGAGTAAGACAAAAATGTTTTTGTTTTAATACATTTTTCATGAACTTCCCCTTTAAGTCCTCTAAAGCCCCTTTTCCACTGATATGGCCCAACACCACACCACTCCACAAGGCCCACTTTTGCCAGGTTTTCCACTACAAGGACCTGGATAGAGTGGTATGAAAGCGGTACTAAATGTGGTACTAAAAAGTATCCAATCTAGAGTAGGTCTGAGCTAGGCCAAACAGGGCCAAACACTTCATAATGACTGATCACTCACTGATTTTTCATTTAGACCACCAGGATATGGTTGTAATACATGATAATAGATTATATTGTGTTATAACCACTATTATAATCTATTATAGTGTATTATAATTATCATAGTAATACATTAATACTTTATAGTGTATTATAATCACTGTTATAATCCATTATAGTGTATTATAATTTAGGATAGTTGTAATACAAATTTATATTGTATTATAATCACAGTTAAAAGGGTCAATTTGTTTCTTACTGATAGGGGTACTTTTGTGTAATGGAAAATGTAGATATTTCTATGTGGTGCGGTGTGGTGTAGTGTCGTGTAGTGTGGTGCTAAAGCTGCAGTCGAAAAGGGGCTTAAGATGACTCGGCATATGGACCTCACCTCACTCCAGTTCCCCGCAACCCAGAAGAGCCCCGTGCTGACTGTCTCTCTGGCCATCAGGTTGCCATAGGCACTGGTGGAGGTGACCGTGGGACTCTCTTGCTCTTGCCTCCGGTTCAAGCTCTTGGAGCGATGGGAGGAGCCTTTGGAGCGGGGGGTGGGATTTTTAGAGCGAGGGGCCGAGCCGCCTCTCTTGGGAAGCTCAGCGGGCTTCTTAAGTTTAATAATCGTCACAGTGGATTGGGGCGTCACTGTGGCGGCAACTGCTCTTTTCACGGCGAGGTTTGGGGCTCGTGTTGCTTTGTACGGAGCTTTGGATGTACCCGACGGCTCCTTGGGCACAGGGGTGCTGTGGAGTCTCCGATGAATCCAGCGGAGATATGGATGGACATAAGGGGTGGGGAGGGGATAGCGGCGGGTGGTCTCGGCCCATGTAGCAGTACTGGTGTGTAATGTGGGTTGGGGGGTTGTTGTGGGAACTCCAGTGGTACGGGGCCTTTTCCGCACGGATGTGGCAACGGTATGTGTTGCTACTGTGGTGAGGGGTTTAGCGGGAGTCCTGAGCGACGTTGCTGTGGTGCTGACATCCAGGTCAATAATGGCCTCCTCCTCCGTCGGCCTGTCCTCCACAACATAGTCATAACCGGGGGTATACACCGGAACGTCTGGAGTGCTCCCGGTCTCTTCCTCCTCAATTCTTTCCATCTCTTTCTGTCCTGGATTTATCTTGTGGTCGTCCCTCTCGCCAGGACTGGTCTTAGTCGGGAGGAAACCTTCATCCTCGCCTCCCCCGCTGCCGTTTCTCCTCACGATCAGATCGAACTCATAATCATCCGTGTCTATGATTTTGGGAGTTGTGCGGGACATGGCGGTGGGGACGAAAGTGGTTGTGGTTGTGGTTTCCCTGCTCGTCGGCTTCTCTGTTGTTGTCGTGGTTGTAGTCTCCGGGTGCCGGGTCTGCGTGACGGGATGCCTGGTGGAGTGGACCTTCGGTGGGTAGACGCGTCGGTATTTAGGGGGAGGCCCGGGCCCAGGTCGCCTGCGGAGATTTGAGTTGGGGCAGCTCTGCAGGGCGCATAAGGACCTGGAGCGTGGCTTGGTTGAGAGGTCGCAGCTCCTTTTTGGTGCCAGGGTGCACGTGATGGTCCGTGAGCGGACACCGCCTCCACAAGTCACTGGACACTAAAGGGATGAAAGAACACAGTTCACATATAACCTCTTAAATATGGGAATGCGTTAGAACTGGATCAATAGTATAAATGTGCTAATTGTAATTTATCATGTTTATATTTTTCTTATTTTATTCTATTTAGGATTTTATCTATCTATTTTATGTATTTTCTCCACGCTGTTGAGGTACTGTAAGCTATATTAGTTTTGCACGGATGGCTAGGGAAGAGAAACACTTGTTTTTGTTAACTCAACGTCCTGCATACATACTGTACATTGCATCTTGAAATGCCCAAAATAGGGATGCCATACGTTTGAAAATGGTTAAAATCAAATGTATTTTAAGTAATAGAATTTGACTCCACAAATGAGTCCACAGTAGTACTGATATAGTACATGAAACATTTTGTATAGTATAGTATATTGCAATAATAAAGTGTTGATGCACCAAATTCTGTGGTTCTATATTTAGAATTGATCAACATCGCTAAAGTTTATCCACTTACACCCTCTGGACTTAGTGAAACGGACCTGAGTTGGACTGTACTT
This sequence comes from Nannobrachium achirus, assembly GCF_963921795.1. NCBI lineage: Eukaryota > Metazoa > Chordata > Actinopteri > Myctophiformes > Myctophidae > Nannobrachium > Nannobrachium achirus. Next base: position 47,460,086 of record NC_137832.1, on the reverse strand, counting down.
GGTGCAATCTTTTTCAGTCTACACCAAGTCTCTTCACCAAAAATAGTAGATCTACAAGCTCACAGCTCACAGTTGTAAGCATAATAGATCGTCTACAAGGGTGCCCTGAGCCAAAAAAAACAGAGAACCACGTCATAGAGGATGAGAGGAAACGGAGAACACTTGCCTCCTCCCAGTTTCCAACAGCCCAGTCCTGTCCACAGGGCACATCTCTGTTGCAGGGAACCACTGGTTTGGGTTTGGGGAGATGTTTGCAGTCCATGGGGTGCAGCACTCTCTCCTCCCCGGCAACGGTGCGGACACACAGCACCGTCCGCTTACGCATGCCGTCTGATCCACAGGTGGCCGTGCACTGCTGCCAGCCCCCCACCCACCACCTGAGGGAGGAAGGAATAGAAAAGTCGGAACAGGAAGATGAAGTGAGCACTTTTAGTCTTCAGAAAAAACAACCGCATGCAAAACCAACAACGCAGGCGCACCAACAGCGAGGCATTGAGGCCCGTGAGGCGTGTCTGCGTGAGCCTCTTAGTCTAGTCGAGCAAGTGCCCACACCTTGCAGCCAATGGCCTCGCGTGTCAACATGTGTGCCGTCCAACTGGCCAAGCCATGGTTGACTGAATGGGTTATCGCCTGTTTCAACATTTAGTTTGGGGGGTTAGATAACTAGATACATAATGTAAACAGACTGGCATGGCACATATCTTATCGCTGGTTAAATGTTTATTTTTATTAGTAAATGCTAATGCCAAATAAAAGGTTTAAGAACTTTTGCGTGGTTACAATACATTCTCACTTAAGTTATAGAATAGAATTTGCCTTTGTATTATTGAGAAAGGAGTTTTTATTCCTTTTGTGTATTGCCATTGCAGTTGCATATTAGGGATATTGATCAAATCATACATGCCCTCATAACATCCCGTTTAGACTACTGCAATTCCCTCTACATTGGAATCAGTAAGTCAGCTCTATCCCGCCTTCAATTGGTCCAGAATGCAGCATCTTGACCGGCACCAAGAAGAGAGAACATATTACCCCCGTCCTGGCCTCCCTCCACTAGTTTAGAATCAAATGTAAGACTCTTCTCTTTGTTTATAAAGCCTTAAATGGACTGGCACCTGCCTACATCACTGACCTTGTAAATTACCCCCCACTACTAGATGGCACCTCAGGTCAACTGGCTTGGGTTATTATTAGAAGTCCCGACGTCCAATCTGAGACACAGAGGTGACCGTGCCTTCTCTGTTGCTGTGGAACAGCATTCCATTCTCAGTTAGATCTGATCCCCCTCCAATGATTCTTTTAAATCTAGGCTAAAACACTGTTTTACTCACAAGCATTCGAATCCTCCTGACACATTCTCTTTGTTATTATTTTTTATTTTTATCGAATCCTCCTGACACGTTCTCTTAGTTCTCTTGGTTTATTGTCTCTGTCTGATATGCTGCAAATGTCTTAAATCTTTTTTTTTTTACTATTCTTGGATTACTATTGTGTATTGGTGATGAAATGTAATGTGCTGTTTGGTACAATGAAAGTTGTGCTCTATAAATAAAAGTGATTTGATTTGATTTGAAATACTCAAATAAATCAACAGCAACTGATAGTGCAGACCTCGCTGGACAATCCATGTTCTTGCACTTCCTGTGTTTGTCTTCTGGCCTCATCTCTGGGTCACACATTGACTCGTCCACGACCCCTACGTCCATCTCAAAGCAGCGCACAGGCTGCTGCTGCTCACCTACAGCAAAGAACACAACACAGCTAGAAAGGTGCAAGTCTGGGAAATTGCAAGTGTGGTTGCCAATATATTGTGACCGATAAACCAATCCTGTCTGATTGGACAATATACCGGTAATGTCCAATCAGACAGGATTGGTCAAGCTTCGCGGGGAAAGAAAAGGGACAGAACTCGATGGACTTTGGTGCTTTTGGGGCTACAAAGAAGGTTACCGAAACGTCCATTGAACGTCCATTGAAAAGGTTACATAAAAAAAGGTTACTCTAGATGAAATGATAAAGCTGGACAAGAACAATAGTCAGAACGCATCGCCTTGTGGGCTTGTACATCTGCTATTCGCAACGAGTGTTACACAGAATGTTCGCCAAGTATGACCTGCCCAGAATAATGTGGTTGATTTTGTCATCAACTGAACTGCAATACCTACCTAACCCACAGGTGGTGCTGCAGCCTGTCCACGCCCCATATTTCCACTCGTAGACAGGTTCAAGGACCTCGTTTCCCGTCTTTTGTCTCTTCTTGACACTGTACTCGAACTTTATGCCCGGGTTTGTCTCCTGATACAGCAACTGGACAACAACAACAACAGATTTCTTACATGATGTTATACTGTGTTAAGGCCTGTCCATAGATCTCCGAAATGTTCGTTGAGTTGCGATTTACGATGTGCAAATTTACGAACTCTCATTCGGTGTAATGGTTTTCAGAAGTTGCGAGTGATGTCATTTTGTAGTTGAACCGGACCTTTTGACCGAAAAGTTCGGTTTTGGTTAAAGTATGGACAGGCCTTTAGTCATTTCTGTTCCTCTCCCCTTTGTTCCCATGTGTTTCGCCCCATGTGTTTCACCTGGGGAATGTTTTCTTTTTTTCTTTTTAAAAGCAGATGTACACGCTTGCAGTGTGGTGCAAAGTGATGCGCTGTGCTAAAAAAGATGCTTCCCAGATCTGTAACTCTGAGAGTGTACAAATGGATTTTACTGATGACTTTTAAAGCCTTGCAAGGCCTGGCTCCCTTCTCATGGTAGTTCCCAAGTCTCACCCCATCACCATGGGTGATGGCATTACTTGAGTTGGAGGAGTTGAGGCGTTACATTTTGTTTAACACAGTTCCATTGTGAAAATAGCAGATCTACATGCTCACAACGCCTCGTGTTGTGAGGCGTTGTGAGCATGCAGATCTGCTATTTTTCGGCCTCTAATATTTGACAGTTTGACCAATGTTATTTTTTCCCCTTCATTTTAGAGGTATTAAAAAGGTCTTAAAAGTCCTCAAATTGTCACTTTAGAAACATGCAGAAACCCTCAACACACTTAAAACTTTATGTTGGTTAATTTACTGTTGAGTGAGAAAACAATGTTGCACATTAAGTTAATTATCTGGGGACCCCTCTAAATAATTTGGGGACCCAACCCACAGGTTGAGAACCACTGGTACACAGTACCTGGATCATCACAGGTTCCCTGGTGGGACCGGGCGCGGTGAGGTTCTCCATGTTCCCGCTGCGTTCGTAGTAGAACGTGGTGTCGCCGGCCTCGTACTCGCCGTTCCACTGGATGATGTAGTTGCCGTTGAGGAAGTAGTCCTCTGACCTCACGCTCCTGAGAGCCAGGAAGTTACCTGCCTCTTCCACCTCTCGCACCAGGATGTCCCGTGCCCCTTCGGGTATCACGCCCACGTCCACGTACCCTGAGGGAGTGGGGGGGGGGGGGGGGGGGGGGGGTCAGATAGGGGGGGAGTTGGGGGGTCAGATAGGACTGGGCAATTAACCAAACATTTATCGGAAGTGACTTTAAGGACCTCTAACCATCTTAATCTTGCTCATGTAGGTTAATCAAATCATCTACAAGCACGTTTTTTTTATATATATATTTTTTGATTTCTTACATATAAATAAATCAACAAAAAAAAATAGATAGATATCTTTCTAATAATCGACTAAATTGAGTGGCATGGCGACACATTATGAGCTCGTAGATCTGACATTTTCACTAGTTATTTCACCATTAAAATCAATTACCTAAATCGATTATTTCGGTCACATGTCAAATGTTAACAGTAGAGGGAGACCTGTGCAGACAAGAGAACCTACGAGGGCAGTGTAAAGTACAGTAAATAAAATAATGTAATTAATGGTAAAGGAGACATAAGGCCCAGCCCTACAGTAGGTCAGAGCACGGCAATGCTGCAGGACCTACCAGGACTGCTGCCACACTCACAACAGCATGCAGACTCCCAGACTGACTCTCTCTGATCTTTAATAGAGGGTGGGCCAGGTCTGCAGGGGGGGTGAGGGGGTGGTTAGTGTGTGTGTGTGTGTGTGTGTGTGTGTGTGTGTGTGTGTGTGTGTGTGTGTGCGCGCTCGCGCTTTTGTGTGTACTCGGCGTGGGGGGGCGCTGCCCTGTCTCTGTGTTTTATTGTATGTGTGTGTATGGGTGGGGGAGGTAGAAAGCAGTCATGACTTGGTCTCTGGTGTTTAATGATGTTTGTGGGAAGTGTGTGTGTGTGTGTGTGTGTGTGTGTGTGTGTGTGTGTGTGTGTGTGTGTGTGTGTGCAGGAGGGGGGGCCTTTTGCCCTAGGTCTAAAGTCTTTTGAAGTCTTAACACATCTGGGTTGGTTATCTGGAAAGGATGCTGTGAGGGGGGCACGCACGCACACACGCACGCACGCACGCACGCACACACGCACGCACGCACGCACGCACGCACGCACGCACGCACGCACGCACGCACGCACACGATCTCGTCGCTGTCGGGTGTAAAAAGCGTACTTACTTTTCAGAAAATTGAAAAAATAACATGTGTCCCTATGGATCCAAAGAAGTTGTTATTATTATTTATAATTTAAGTTCTTGTTAATACTTTTCCATATTTATAAAACCCACAGACACGCCAACCACTTTCACTTTCACCTTAATTGCTGAGTTAATTAGCAAAAATATCGGATCTACAAGCTTGTGCGACTGGAAGATCAGCTATTTTTAGTATGGTGTTAATTAGAGAGATTTCTTTTGGAATTACGGAGATACAAGGTTTCTGCCCGACAGCAAGAACATACACATACACAATCACATCATTATGCATACGCCCACATAAACACACACGCGCGCGCGCACACACACACACACACACACACACACACACACACACACACACACACACACACACACACACACACACACACACACACACACACACACACACACACACACACACACACACACACACACACACACACACACACCACACACACACACACACACACACACACACACACACACACACACACACACACACACACAAACAAACAGACACACACCTCATACACACATGAACAAACACACAGACACACATAAACAAGCACACAGACACACGCCACATACATGTACATACACACACATAAATAAGCAAACAGTGGAAGAATGAAATGCTTTGTGCGGGAGAGTTAATGTGTGTGTTTTGTTTTTACAGTGTGTTGATACAAGACTACAAGACGGGGCAGTCCCACATCACCCAGTGCAGTGAGCCAAACACCACAGTAAGGCATACCGCCGCTGTCGGACAGAAACCCTCTATCTCCTGACTGAAATGTTTTTTTCATAAATTAATGCCCCACTTTGTCATACTAGTGTACAAGCACTACATACAGTAGAAGCTTATGTCCCCCCTTTTTTGAAAGTGAAAATTAAAGTGTGTCTGGAGATTTTATAAATATTGAACCAATGAAAAGAGATTGTGACTAAAAGATAACTACATTAGATCCACTGGAACAGAGGTACAAGGTTTTCAGACGACGTTGCTGTTATCTGCCCCTGTGCTGGCACTGACACGCGCACAAACACATACGCACGCACATACAACAGCCAAGCATAAGACGACAACCAGCTGCTGTGCCGTGCAGAGACGGAGCTTATTGCTATGACAACAAGTAAACAACACAAATGGTGTAATGCTGATGTTTCAAGCTCTGTCTGAACCCCCCCCCCCCCCCCCCCACCACGCACCACCACCACCTTTCACAGCCTCCAGGGAGGTCCGAGCTATTTGTCAGAATTGTCTTATTATGGAGCCGTTTGCTCCAGAGAGTCTCGTTCAGTCAGTGGTTCTTCTCAAACGGTTTAATTTAACAGAACCCCAATATGCCACCCATTTGTGGGTTGCACGGACACATTTTTATGGGTCCCTTTATTTTTGGTTTCCTAATTTTTGTTTTGATTATTACTTCAAAACATAAAAAAAACCTTCCCCAAAAACTAGTTAAAAACTAAATTAGATTTTTGTCAGTCATTGGATGAAGAAATCAAAGAAAAATCTAAGAAATCAAAGAAATTAGAAAACTAAAAATTTAAGAAGTAGTGAAAATCAGGACATGTGGTGAGCTACATACGTATCTCCATGATGATAGAGATATCTCTAGTAGACAGTGCCCCAAACGTTATACTCAGGCTAATATGTTGCTTCGCAGATTCAGTATGTGTTCAGATCCTGTCAATTGTGCACGTTTTAAAGCATTCTGCACTCCCACAGCTTTCTTATGGTGCACATACAAGAAAGGTAGCACGAGGAGGCTTAAAGTGGCCTACAATGATGCCCTGAGGATTCTACTTAAGGTCCCTAGATGGCATAGTGCCAGTCACTTGTGAAATCCACACATGTGAGGCTCTCTTAAGGCATTCTATGTATGGTTTCAAGTCTTGCCTGGATGAGTCCCGGAACAGTATCATCTAGGATATAGACAATCCTGGGAAGAACTCTCTCCAGTTCTCATTCAGGCTGCGTAAACACTGGAAAGTGAGCCTATACTTATTTGTTGAGGATGCTTCATAGTATTTCTGTTTGTTGGCCAGCTCACCAAAACCTTCTCCTCCGTCGAATGTCTTGTAGACCATCTCACAGCTCGTGCCGTCTCCTAAACACACGCCACAGCGATCCTCCACTGCGTTCGAGTCTATCCCATAGTCACAGCCTACCTCCTGGAGTCCACACACACACACACACACACACACACACACACACACACACACACACACACACACACACACACACACACACACACACACACACACACACACACACACACACACACACACACACACACACACACACACACACACACACACACACACACATAAATAGATATACAAACAAAATAAACTAAGACACAATATGAGTCATTCAAACATGCCGATTTCACTGACGCCTGATTCATACTTTGTCATACGATGGTTTGTCATGTAACAGATGTTTCTTTTCACTATATTCTAAATTAACTTTTAAGTGGCTAGTTTCTGTATTAATAGTCCAATTGAAATGTAGTGCAGTTAAAAGTAAATCAAATTGTATTTAAAATGTAGGGGAGTGAAAGAAAACAAAAAACTTACAAACTGTGACATTTACAACACAAATGTACTTTAAGTGCAGTACTCAAGTAAATGTACTTAGTTACTGTCCACCACTGCAGTGTAATCCTCCCAAGACACTAGGGATAAGCGATATTATCGTTTATCGTGATAAAAAAAACAGTCACAATAATCGTATTGTGGAGATTTCATTTATCGTCCTCCGTTATGCACTGGGATCAATTCACCTTTTATTTGCTGAGCTGCATATCCGGTACCACTTAAACCCTATAATTAAAGGTACTTGTAATATAAGTAATTGATACAGTTTTTTTTCCACTCTCTATCAAATGTCTTTGGCAAAAAATAGCCGATCTACATGTTCCGCCTCAGGATAATGGTTTTTGAATATCGCGATAATATTGTAAATCGCGGTTTCTTTTGTCACAATAATCGTGATAGGACATTTTCCTATCCACCCCCAGCTGCAGCCTTACCCAGCCACACTACCTTGCACACTCCATTGACACAGATGTTCCTGGAGTTGTTGTTCATGAAGCATGGCGTTCCGTCCGTCACAGCGTCCAGCATCTTCTCTGAAAAGAGCTCGTTCACCGGTCGGCAGTTCAGCTCGCAGGGGTTCACTGGAGGGTTGGGGAGAAAAATACAATTTCACGACAGAATTTGGGAAACAGTGTGAAAGGAGCCCCTCACACATTTCCTAAGCAATAATTAGGAATTCAAACATTATGATGTTTTGGTAATATTGTTGAAAGCGCATTTTCTTTCTGAAAGGAAAAGTAATTGTTGCGTCTGCTGACACTTGTCACATTGATCCTGGTCACTAATCACATTCATCCTGGTGACCCTATTTTGGGAAATGCAAGCGGAACCTCTGTGTGTGTGTGTGTGTGTGTGTGTGTGTGTGTGTGTGTGTGTGTGTGTGTGTGTGTGTGTGTGTGTGTGTGTGTGTGTGGATGGATGGATGGATATAATTCCCCCCCCCCCAAAACAAAAATGGCAGAGCTACAATCTGTGAGCTTGTAGATTCACTATTATCAACATTTTCAGTACAGCAACGCAAAGATCTTTAAATTAAAATGTATTTTGTACGTTTTTATAACTCAAGTACAAATTTGACAGAGGAACTTTCTCTTTTATCAGAGTAAAATTTGACCAGGACTCCAGGAGTATCCTTTGACTAGCACTACACTGGGGTTGAGTACCTGAGTCCACCACTGTGTATATGGTGCCCTCTGCTGGCAATTATTGTATAATCACACATAAAATGTACATGGCAGGAAGGGAAGGATTGTTGTATACAGTATAATTCTGAATTTCTACAGTATTTTTTGTGTGAAGGAGAAGGCATATAAAGACCTAGGAAAAGTCAATCGCTGTGTTAACTTATTGTACACTTATTGTAACGTCTCTCAAGTGTTGCAGAGAGAGTTCAAAGATCCAGCGAACTGCATTAGGTGCTAATCGGCGAGACATGTTTGTTTAATAATCCTTATTTTAAAATGTAGTTTTACGTCAATCTACAAGCTCACAATGAATGTTCACATATTTTCACCGATTGCATAATATGATATGCCCAGAAAGGATGGTAGGGTTCAAGTAGCTAAGCCAAAAATAGCTATTCGGATGCACCTAATCTTTGTGTAGTATTACTGTGAATGTGTTGCTTTGAGATCTTACAGGTGTTGGCCACAGGAATCCACTGGTAGAGCTCATTCTGGTAGGGCACTGTGTCAAACTCACTACACAGCATCTCTCTGAAGGTGGGCTTGTCCTTTAGGCATGGCTTGGTGTTACAGGTTCGATACCGCTTCCTCTCCCCAGTGCAGTACTTGCCCCCAAACTCTGGTCTGAGAGAAGAGGGCAGGGGCCATTTTGAATGAAATGGATGATCATAACCAGGGGCGTCACAAGGGGGGGGGGGGGGGGAGCAGGACTGAGTTACTAGGTCCCAAGGTGTGTGGGGGGGGCTTAATTATTCTATACTTTAGCTATTGAAAAATAGCAGATCTGCAAGCTATTTTTCAATAGTTAAAGCACAAAATAACGCAGTGAATACTTGTACCCAGAGCCCAGAATTTGGTGCGACACCCCTGATCATAACTAATGATAGCTAGCCTGCAGAGCTAGTTCAGGCAGACAACTCAAGGCAGTGCCAGCTCCTGATCAGGTGATCAGTCACATGCCCACTCCATCTGATTGGGGCGGGTTATTGCGACCGTAGGTCGCATTTACTATCAAACCCTGCACAAAGTGTAAGTCCGTCAGTCTGTCTGTCACACCTCACACGTCACACTCTTGCCCTGCTCATATCTCCGCAACCGTTGCCCCGATCCATGCCAAATTTTGCACACACGTTCCTTACCTGCCAAACTACAACCTCCAAGGACCCCCGGAGCTCCAGGGACCCCCAGATGTAAAAAATGACCAAATGTGCTAAACTGACCAAATGACCACCCCAACGGGGCTGCTCACGGGGAATTCCCGGGGACCACCCACTCCTGGTGCTCCAGAACGGATGCAAAAGTGGTGGCGCCCCCAGTGGAGGACCCCCTACACTGCAGCTCACATAAAATGCCGTAACTCCGGCTAGGAGCGACCGGGACAGCCGGGGCCGGTACCTATTTGTCCGCCTTGCCGGCGCGGAGACCCCACCCCTCATTTCTCACATGGCCCTCTTCTAGCGCCACCATGTGGCCGATTCTTGCAAAACACATTTTTGGACACTGCTCCTACAATTTTTGCCCTAAAATCACGCAAATCGGTACACAGTATGTCTACACTCATCCCATCAACATGAATCTCTCCCATATAGCGCCACCTCCAGGCCGATTTTTAAAAACACATTTTTGGACACTGCTCCTACAGATTTTGCCCTAAAATCACGAAAATCACTACACAGTATGTCTACACTCATGTCATCAACATGGATCAGGAAGATTTTGGCAAAACACATTTTTGCCCTATTTGTGGAGATAAGTGACCTACGGTCGCTTATCTCCCGATTAGGGAGTCTCACTGGTTTAAACCTCTCTGCTTACTGCTCATTTTTTTGCTGCTCTGCTATCTTGCTCTTTGCTATGGTGCTACTCTGCTGCTTTGTGCTTAGCTCTAATACGTTTTTTACGCTCCTATACACCACCCTAGCATCCACCTGTGGGCTCTGTTTCTATACAGTTCCCTTAAGGGGTCTATTATTTCCCTCCCTGTAAGATCTATTTGGCAGATGATTTATTACAAGTCCATGCTTACAGGGAATGAATGCGATGAGACAGAGCCTTGATGCCAATTACGCTTATAGATATTTATGCTCAATATAATTTTATATTTATGCTCAATAAATATATGTATTCAATCCAAGAGTTGTAACTGAAGTATATAGTTTGATAGGGAGAGAAGATTGGATGCCAGATCATTTTATTACCGTATATACGTGTTCTGTCTTGAATGATTTGTGGGCAAAGGAATATTATGTAATGTATAGGTCATGGCCTATTTAAAGAAGAAAAGTATGAGAATGGAAGTCACTCGCAGTTGGTTTGCGAGATCCAGCTCCAGAGTCAGTCCTTACTTGGGGTTGTTGCATTCTCTCTCGGCAGACTGCACACCAGCTCCACAGGTCCTGGAACAGTGGGACCAGGTACTCCACTGGCCCCAGGCTCCGTTCACCGTCTCTGGCAGTTTGCCAACAATCACACACTCTCCTGAGATACACCACTGGGTAGGAAAACACACATAACGTTACTGGACCTTTCAATGCATCTTTCAGAATACAGCATAAGGTGTATGCAGTTTATCCATGAGCCACTTCAAAACACTGAACTCAGATTATGAATGTAAATGTCTGTCTTAGGTGTTGTATCACTTTGTGTTTCTCTTATTTTCTTTTTCTGTTTTTAGAAATTGTAATTTGTAAAGTGGTTTGACACTTCCCTGCTTAAATAAAGGCTTGATTACATTTATTATGGCGCACTATTCCACAATAAAATACAAGTTCCATTCCCAACGCACAATATCCAGGCTGATGCCCATCCACTCTTTTCAGACCAACATTGAAATCAAACCCCAAACATTGCCATCAGCCTACCTTCTCAGGCCCACAGCGAGTCCCATCTATAGGTGAATCCAGTTTGGAGCGACACGAGCCGTTTACTGAGCACCAAAGTATTTGGCAAACATTCTGAAAGAGGAACACAAGCCAGGCAATATGAGCCCTTCATTCAAAGCAACATATTTGAAGCTTCATTCAAATCCTAAGCCAACTTTAACCCTAAACATCATTCAATATTCATGGGTTGCATTTGTAGTCCTAAACGGGCCATATTGAGGACCAACACAGGTGTTCAATTTGTCAGATTGGCATAGAACCAATGTTCTACGTTAATCAAAACACCTGTGTTGGTCCTCAAAATGGCTGGTGTAGGACTACAAATGCAACCCATGAATAGGGGTCGGCCAGTGCTGTGTTTTACCTGATACATGGGCATACGCCGTATGCTGTGAAGAAGGAAAAAAAAATAGAACGAGCATATGCCCCTGTGAACCTCTCAAAGTAGTGTATCTGATAGGCATTATGCACTGGCGTATGCGCTGGCCACAGGAATAGCCACGGAGCGTATGCCCTCAAAAGAATTCTAGAACACACCACTGGGGTCGGCCCTACAAGCCAGCTTACGTTCATCTTCGCTCTGACACTACACTGTAAAATCCTGAGTGTTCATTTAACTTAACCCATTTAGACCTGGTGCTACCAAGGTTGTTATACCTTTCAAGCCGTGAGCCACCTCTGCGTCTCATTAGTATTTGCTACATAGTTTTCAGAAACCTTAGGTAAGTTTTTAGAAGTGCTTTAGAATCGGCCTCAGGTCTAACCGGGTTTAGTTAACCTCTCTGGACTTAACTCATGTGCTGCCATGGCCGAGGAGCCCGAAAAAATCCTGTTGTACGGCCCTGCCATGCCCGAGGAACCCGAGAATTTTTTGAAAAAAAAAAAAAAAAAAAGTTCAAAAAAAGTTTTTTGACCCCAAAAAATGTAGTAGGCATGATGGCGATCGCGAAATTGCATGTTTAACCCCCATAGCAACCCCATCTTTCAAACATGGCAGCCATCTTTGTTTACATTTTAGGAAAACATAATGGCTGCTATCTCATGAATGCCTGAACGGATTTCCATTCGGATTTTTTTGTTTGAAAGCTGTGAGCAATGTGGACACACGTGGTGCATTATCTAGGCATGGGTGTGCATGATCCGTGCACTATGAATTACATGGAAGTCTATGGAGACAGTTTGGCATATGAGAGTACGAAGGTATTGTTAAATGGCAGCAGATGAGTTAACATCATTCCATTCGAGCTGGGCTCCCCCTGACACTGAAATGATGGAATGACCCACCAACTCCACTCAAGTCATCAAAGTGTCCTTCTTGAATTTGAAAAAATGACCTCACATCATCAATCGTGCACACAGTAAAATCCTTCGCATTAACTCTGAGAGTGAAACAAATTAGAGCCATTTGGCTCTAAGCCAACATTCAGAGTTAAATTAACACTGACGATTTCTATGCACCCCTGAATTGAACTACCTCCTCATTATTACCAGCTCGACTTATTTTAACACACAGGGTGCCGGGATTTCAAATCCGGCCGTCGAGTGCTTTTCCCTATATTCGGGATATAATGTTTCCTATTGTAAACCGTAGCGTGCGGTCTGTGGCACCCGTCCCATAATCCTTTGGGAGATGTCATCCGGAAATGAAAACCTCTGTTTTTTCCGGGAAAATGGATTTATCTCGTAATCTATCTCCAGATCGCAGTAATCGGATTACATTTGGACCGGTGGTGGGTTCAAGGAGCCTTGGAAATAAGGTAAAAACCCTGGCACTGGTATATAATTAATGAATTATATACCTGATTATATACCTGGCACTAAATGTGTTAATTTGTCCTTGGATCACTGATTAGGCTCTATGATTGACTATGACCCCTTAACCTATTTGGAAGGGAAGGTTACACCACTCTTAAAGTATCTCAGAGACACACTCAAGAGTGTCCGCTAAAGCAGCTGAGATGTTAAGTTGTGTATTTTATTGGCGCGTGGCTTAGTATACGCCTCTACTACACAATACTCACATCAACCTCATTGCAGAAGGTGGCATTGGGACCATACTGAAGCTGGCACTGGTGGTGTGTGGTGTAGCGGACGCCGAGGCGCGCCAGCGGAGTGGTCAGGTCCCTCTTGGAAGGACGGTCGTCCAGACAGAAGCCCCAGCCACGGCTGGAACAGAGAAACAAGGGTACGAGGTTGGATGGATGACATTTCTGATCTTTTAACCCCCCTATATGAGCCTCAGCGCAGCCTACGATCCTATCCTGCTGGACATTCCAGAGTCTAGACCAGGGGTCTTCAACGTTTTCAGGCCAAGGACCCCTTAGTTGAGAGAGAGATGAAGTAGGGACCCCCCACAACTTTTTCATGGATTCCATATAGTTTCATTGTTTGACAGTACAATCATAAGTGTATTTCAGATTCATGTCAATGTGTTTTCAGATATTTAACCACTAGCACCGTCAAAACTTTTCCCCTACTATACTCTCTTTTCCCCTACACCAAACCTCTTTGCCGAAAATAGCTGATCTACAAGCTCACAACGCCTCGCCCTGTGAGGCGTTGTGAGCCTGTAGATCTGCTATTTTGGGCTAAAGTTCTCAGAATATGGACGAAAGAAGTTTCTATCACACAAAGATTTGTAGGACCCCTTGTAGTAACTCTGAGGACCCTCTAGGGGTCCCGGACCCCCTGTTGAAGACCCTTGGTCTAGACTTCAGTCCATAGGCGATCATGCCTTTTCCCCCCAGGGCTCCTAAAATCTGGAACGACCCGCCTGAAGATGTTAGGGTTGAAAAAACTCACTTTCATCCATTAGATCTTAAAAAGGTTTCTACAGTCTAGCTTTTACAATTACAATATTTTATCTGTTTAGCTTAACCGTAAATAACTTTGCAACTCTGTTTTGAAAGGTGCTACATAAATAAAGTTTGTTATTACACTGTATGATGCAATGACCAGAAGGAATGCTTTAGAGAGAGAGAGGGAGTGGGGGGATGGGGCAACAAGATGGACTTTTGATTGTTTAAATGGAGGACTGGGTATATCATATAGTGACAGGGAATTAGTAGCAGACGTACTGTTAAATGTCTTGTATGACAATCTATTTGCTAAAACATTTTGCCCTGATATTTTCATATCCACCCACACAAACTCAATACTTTACATGCATGCAAGCAAGCACACAATAGAACAAATTCAGACATCTATTACAGTGGTTCTCAACCAGTGGTCCGGGGACCACAGGTGGTCCTTGAGGGTGTTCCAGGTGGTCCCCAGCTAAATGTTGGAGAGTTGGTGAACAAATGGACCCTTATGGATATTTAACTCTTGAGAGAGTCAAATTATTGTTAAAGACCTGCATTACTTAATTTACAAGAAGTCTACAAAATTAGAGAACGTAGAAGAATTATTATTTTGATCAAGATTTGCCAAACGTTTGCCAAATGCCGATTAGATAATGGACCTTGATACGAAAAGGGTTGAAAACCACTGATCTAATAGACCAGATGAAACTTGTGAGGATTACAGGAGAAAAGAAACACAGTATAAAGGGTGGGAGTAAATGAAGCATGTTGCTTTACAGCCTTGCGACTTGGCTCGCATCTGGTCTTACTCAAGGAAACGTGTGATGTATTCCTTGGAGCAGGAGGACCACGTGAGCGGCGAGCTGTCGTACATCAGCTGTCTGGACATGATGAAGGGGTGCCTGCCCTCCAGCTCACAGTCGTTGCCCTGGCCGTCGTGGTGGATGCCAAAGCTGCGTTCGGACACAACCAACATGGCCACTTGAGATCCTTCCAAAACATATCAAACTCTTTTACAGCAACAACAACGACAGCGGATGACAGCTACAGGATGTGTTCCATTTGGTTCTATAGTTTTCTCCCCAATTTAGTTTTGCCGCACGACACACACACACACACACACACACACACACACACACACACACACACACACACACACACACACACACACACACACAGTGAAATAAGCAGCATATACAAAGGACTGGGATATCATTTTTCATCTGCAATGACATGCCCAAAGGAGTTACACCAGGTTTTAATGGCTAATCATTCTGGTTTTTGCAACTGACACATAGCACACACTCACACACCTGTGGCCCATCTCGTGAGCGATGGTGAACGCAACCGGAAGGCCAGAGTCCTCGTTAATGTTGCAGCTGCGGTGTGGCTGGCACATCCCCGACAGATGAGACAGACCCAGGGTTTCACAGGGCTGGTTCATGCCTGCACAGATGTCCTTCCTACATGCACACGCACGCACGCACGCACGCACGCACGCACACACACACACACACACACACACACACAGACACATGCATGCATGTATGCACAGTGCACACACAAAAATGGCTAGTTAATGATACAGAATGCTGTTACAGTGAGTCCCCCTTACTCAGGATGTGTGTGTGTGTGCGCCCGCGCACGCGTGTGTGTGCGGGTGTGCGTGCGTGCGAGTGTGTTTCTCACCTGGTGACCAGCACAGCCACGTCATGGTGAGCAGGGTGTGTGTCGCTCTGTGGGTTGAGGTTCTTCTGCCAGGCACAGAAGCTGGCCAGGGTGGAGTCTGCATGGTGAACTATCTTCAACCCTTTCTACCAAACACAATGACATAGTACAGTCAGGGCTCTATTTTGATTGTCTTAAGTACCTGCTCTTATGCCTTAACTTAAAGGCCTGTCCATATACTGTTTGCCTATTATGACATGCCCAGATTAAGGACCAATGAATAGGGTTAATGGGTGCATATACTGTACCTCCTCCCCCTGAAGCAGAATGAGGCGAACCAGGACCACATGAATGGCATTCCCAATACTGGCATCATGGAAGATCCCAGCCACCTGTCAACATTATGGTAGAGAGCACTACAGTTATTGCTAATGTAAGCACATTATGTAAGGGATAACGTCTGGCTGCGCGGTCGTTATCGAGAAATAAAATCCCGACAGGCTGATAAGTGTTGTACTTATCAGCCTGGAGGTATTTTTAGCGCAACACGGTCTGATAAATAAATTCTGTAAACAACAAGAACTCGTTTCTTATTCCCATATGACGCCAAAAGACATGAAGTTTACTTTGGAGAGGAAAAATCTGACAAGAAGAACACAGGCAGGTCCCATGGTGGGTCCTCTATCCTCTAAGGTTCCTCTAACAAGATGGAGGTTAACAACGGTATAAAATTCATACATTAGGGTCGTGGGGACGTTTGATTGGTTCCCAAGAATGTGACAAGACAGAAACACGTAGGGTCGGCTCTCTGTATATTTCCATATGTTTACTGCAACGTTTACTTGTAAATGACACTGTCAGTGTGTTTGTTTACATGGCTCTTATGTTGGATACGGCACTAAATTCACGAACTGCAGGCTGTGCAGCCTGAGTGCAGCAGGTGCTCTAAGGCTGAGCCTTTGATTAGACAACAGTCTGTTATAGAGCGGAGCGGTCTGTTATGAAGAAATAACAGATCTAGATCAGAATCAAGCATTCAACCAAGCTGTGTAATAAATGAATGTAATACCTTTCTTTTCATCTTTAATTACTCACTCTTTACTTTAGGCTGTCAGTCATATGTCTGGTGACATATGCCACCACACAGGGGTTATTTGTCGGCGATCCACATTGGAACCATGACGTTCCCGTGCGGATCCAGAGATCCACATTGGAGAGATATGGTATAGCAACCATAACAGATCTCTGTTATGGTTGCTATCATATCTCTCCAGTCAAAAATAGATATGATAGCAACCATAACAGAGATCCGTTGAGTAGTTTGGATATGCGGTTGTCCAGAACCGCCAATCCGTCCATATATAGGCATATATATACAGCAGATACGTTATACAGTTGTCCCCAACCGATGTGATATGCTGATATATTGGCATGCCAATATATGGGCATACTGATGACCAGTACTGGTGACTTTTGAGGATTCAAATGTAAAAAGAGCAAAAGTAGCAGATCCACAGGCTCAAAATGTGATGCTTTGCACCGTGTTTCTAACTTGTGGATCTGCTACTTTAGATTTCTTTTGAATTACTCTGTTACGTAGTATGATCAAGCAGGGCATTCATTTTGAAAAAAAAAGATACAAAACAAAACAAAAGGAATATGGAGATAAAGAGGTTTCTGCTTGACAGCAACGATATGGTCTGTGATTAGCCTTACAGGTTGCTGCAACTCAAAACTGGCACCTGTAAAAAGTCAAAGCCAAATTTCTGATATCTGACTGTTATATGATGTTTTGCCTATATTGTTGTAGATTTGTCTGTCATTTAATGTCTCAAAGAATTGAGTACAAAGGACCCCAATGTAAACAAGCCATAGTGCTATCTTGGGTTTAAATCATACCGTATCAGTAGGACTTGTGTCTGAACTGCACTGTCCTGCACTTTTCCGATCTATGCGAAATGCTAATAGAGTACTCAGTCAATCAATCAAAAGCCATCCACTCACCATGTTCATGAGGGTGAAAATGTAGGACTCTACGTTGTCGCTGCCGTGGTAGTCGATGAGCTTGGAGTCGGCCACCACCATGGTCTCCACCCACCTCTCTCTGCTGACTGACCGCTGGGAGCGAGTCTGAGCCTGGGATCGTCTGTGGTCCCTTTCCCAGGCCTCCCTCTCCCTCTCCACCTGGACAGAGTCACTGGGAGCATCTACCGGGCAGCGCAGAGAATGGGGCATAGCAGTGGGAGTGTGCTTTACTGGTGCCACAAAAAAAATCATCCACTAATTCTTCCCATAAACTTTTACAATAATATTTTTATATCAACTATCTCAAGCATAGAACCAAGCCATCCAGGATCCTGGTGAACCATGACCATAAAACCTTTGATTCTGTGAAAAAATATATTTTAATATTGAATTATATGATACACTACATTTAATAAATACCCTTTGTCTGGCAGTTTTACCTTTTTTTTTTTGCTTTTCACAGAATCAAAGGTTTTATGGTCATGATTTACGAGGGTCCTGGACTGCTTGATTCTAGGCTTAAAATAACTGATGATTTATTTGTGGCACCAGTAAACCACGCCCACTGCTATGCCCTATGGGGCGAAGGGTAGTGAAATATTCTCCCCTAATTTATGCTCCGTCATACGAGTGAGTCGCTTGCCTACAAGAGCTGATCTACTAACTATAAGCCGGCTCTAGTCGGCAAGCAACGCCAAGTGAAACTGTTGCACGGTGGAGTATATTAGGCTTGTGCAGTCCAAGAGAGCCAAAAGCATTTGCTCAAGCTTTAACAAACACCTGCACCTGTGTGCGTGCAGACACACGTAAATACACAAAACCACACCATTTTTACACTTTCAAAGTTAAATTAACATTCAGGATTTTGCAGTAGGCCTATACAAACACATTTTACACATGCACACCCATACACACCTTTAACTCCACAGGGGCTGGATGTGTCCGGGGCCGCAGGGCTTCGTTTGTTTCGATGTGTTTCTGTAACTCTGGGGTAGACCAGGTGGGGCTCTGGACCCCCCACCACATCGTCACGGTGATTCTGGACTGGCTCTATGAAGTAGTGTCCCTCTGGCAGGGCAAAGACGCCCCTCTGTTTAAAATGGAGAATGGCCTTAAATTGGAATCAGTGGGTGTGTAACCTAATACAACAACTACAAACCTATAGGTGGAATTTATCAAGGTATGGGCAATATATTGAATAGAAATTAGATTATGTCTCTGTAACATTGCTTCTTGGGAATCACCTTATACATGATATATATGGAAAGCCTGTTTATTTCACTTTTAAATGGTGCCCCATTAGGAACCTGCCTTTGTGGAAAAAGTAGCACAGCTGAGTATGTGAGTTGTGCCCATGAAGGACTTGACAAATATAATCTGCCAAATTCAAACATTTTATTCTGCTGTGCTGCTCATCTCACAAATGGGGCACAATTTAAAAAAGTAAACAGGCTTTCCAGTGGTATATAAAAGGTATTGCCAAGAAGCATTATTACAACAACAGATCTACTAAACACAAACTTCTGAACTTTTTGTTCGAAGCATAGGCCTAAATGCAGTTTTAAAGGCTGCATTACAACTTAGCTGACTATTCCAGCTGTTCTATTAACTCATTGTGTAAATAATTTGTGAAAGCAACAATCCCCACAATATCATATATTGATATCCTGGTGTTTGGTAAAAATATTGTTCATATCGCAGAAGGCCCACTGTAAATGTGAAAAGAGGAAGGGTCTAAAAAGTAAAGGAAAGAGTAGCATTGCAGAAAAAAAGTGTTACGAGGTCAGTAAGTAATAACCAGTGGTTCTCAAACTTTTTCATGCGAGGACCCACAAAAATGTATTTTGCCGCCGACCCTCATCTCAAAATATTTCGTTCCAGGAACCCCCAGAAGCAGAGATTTGAGTAAAAAATGTTCGCTTTAAAAGAATGACAGTGTATTCCCAGTTTTAATGGGTTAATTCCAGCTGAAATCCCCGGCCTATGACTACAACCAAAGCAGTGTTGTATTATGTGTCGTTTTGCCATAGCCTTTATGGGCGGAATAATGACTGTAATCCATCAAGCAAACTCTTACGAATAAAAGTAGACGGAAGGATTATTTGACTACATCCCAACCCTAAAAGCTGGAGGGCAGGAGTTCTCTTGTTAGCAGCACCCACATACTGTAACAGGCCATTCCTGAGTAATTTCCATCAGCGTGGAATCTGTCATTAGTCAGTGTTTCCATATATATGAACAGAGTAGAGAGAGCATCCATCTATCCCAGAGCGCCCGGCCCGCCCGCCCACCCTCCCTCCCTGAGGCAGGTTTTGTGTCTGCTGCAGGAGTGCTACACACACACACACACACACACACACACACACACACACACACACACACACACACACACACACACACACACACACACACACACACACACACACACACACACACACACACACACACACACAGTCTGTCTGTGATGCATGCCATGCATGTTCCTACTGGCGCAGACCTTTATGATCTATCCACCGAACACCAGTGGTGTGTGTGTAAGGAGCACTCACTTTTTTACGTTTGATGAAACTTTCACTGGAAACGGCAATACCACAATATAGACATTACAAGTAAAAGGTCTCTACTCAACATTTAATTTGAGTAAACATTTTTTTTAAGAGAAAAAATAGAAATAAAGTATTTGCATCATTGAAAAAAAGCTCATTGTTTGTATTGAAAAATGAAATGAAGTAAAAGTTCCTCAAAATTGTGCTGAAGTAGCCTACAGTACTTGAGTAAAGATACTTGGTTACTTTACAACACTGCTAAACATTACACACACGCACACAGAAACATAGAAAGGGAGCCTGAGAGAGATTGATAGCAGGGTATTTCCTGGCCCTTTCATGTCTTTCATTTTTCAAGACACCCACATGCATTATAAATGTTCTCCTGCCCATGCTAGCCCTTTGCAGGTTTGCTTAACCACGTGATTAGTCAGGCAAATGTAACCACATCATGAACCCTTGTCAGTGTTGCCAGACGTACGATAATTATCGTATTTGTACGATAATTTGACCCTCTGTACGATGTACGATCAATAATTCCAAAAATGCCCAAATGTACGATAATTTCGGCATATCATCAAAAAGAGCGTGAATTCACTATTTTCCCTGGCTGCTGATCTGGGATCTGGTTTGGCTTCTCAAAATAAGCCAGGAAATCAGTCAATCTGACCCTAGATCTGTACTTGGAGGCATTAAAATCACTGGTTGCATCTTTCCAGACCAGTTTCAGGCTTTTATTTGTGTAAGCTCCAAGAAGTTGCCTGCCTCCACACAGCAAATCTGATGCGTTTTTGTCACGCAGGAGTCTAAAACGAGGTCGTTTCTTACACTAAAGACGCATTTTTTGGTGAAATTACGTTTTTACGCGAGTGATTTCTCTTTTTTGGCCGTGTACGATAGTTTCATGTCAAATACGATAATTCTGAGCCTCCGGTACGATAATTCAACATTTCCTATCTGGTAACACTGACCCTTGTGTCCCTTTTCTGGGGCATAACGAAGAATTTGCAGATTTGCCACGTTGCGTGTAGAGGGAAAACAGGAGGAACAAGTACAGTATAGACCCCTGGGGTATTCCGGTCAACTAAGTATATAGGGTTTAAGTGGTTAACAGGGGCCAAACTTGAGCAGTGGTGTGTGTGTGTGTGTGTGTGTGTGTGTGTGTGTGTGTGTGTGTGTGTGTGTGTGTGTGTGTGTGTGTGTGTGTGTGTGTGTGTGTGTGTGTGTGTGTGTGCGTGCGTGCGTGCGTGCATGCATAAGTTATGTCAGAACAAGTCCAGACTGTGAAAGGATCAGCCTCCAACTCATTCACTAAACAAACTTGGTAGAGAGGGGAGGAGAGAAAGGCAGACTAGCTTTCTTGCGAACCCGAGACCGACGGGAGGGAAAGGGAAGGTGTGCATAAGCACAGCTCACAATGGCTGGTTGCAGGTGGGAAGGGACTAATTGGATTTTATCTGTATTTTGCGCACTACATCCTTACACTTGCATGTTGTCGCAGTTGGGCGGCAACCTGTATGCCCAAACCTGTTGTCAACTGACATCACTGACTGACATCACTAAAGTGCCCAAATTTGGAGATGACATCACAGACTGGCCTGGACACAGAACATCATATACCGGTATGGGCATAAAAGAGTGCCAGCCAGACAGACGGATGCAACGGGCAGGGACGTGCTGGGCATTGGGAAAAGCGGGACAACTCCCCAACGGCCGGTTCATTCCCGGCCGGTCCAGGCCGGCCATTAGGAAAAATAAATAAATAAAATGTCGGCCTTCGTTCCATTTTGGGGGCTGGGCGGCCAACAAAGTAAATTGTCACTGTCGGGCAGAAACCTTGTATCTCCAAGTTTCAAATGTATACATTTTTTCGCAAAGCAAAGCCCTGCTTCATCATATAAGGCCGTTGCACAAAAGTAGTGAAAACAGCAGATCTACAAGGCAGCACACAACGCCTCGCACCGCCACACAACGCCTCGCACCGCTGTTTTCACTAGTTTAAATCATTTTTTAAATGATAAATACAAAACAAACGGTTTTGGACATACAAGGTTTCCACCCGACAACAACAAAATATAACTCATGTAATTGGCCCACTGGCTTGTCACTTGTCATGATCTGAAATGGCAAATCTTTGAGTAGCAGCAGCAGCGCTATAGAGAGAGATCTCTCTCTATAGCACGCAATGAGGGCCTCTCCAACTCTTTTTCCCGGGCTGAATCAGGGGCCCAGCACGTCCCTGGCAACGGGTATTGCACTACTGGACATCGATGGTGACTATTCTGCCCAACGGGCACCGGTCCGGGTTCTCCAACATTACTTCTGAGACTCCAGTGGGCACAGGACTAGTACTAGTGTATTTTCCGTTTTCTGTTATTGTTGGGATAGCTTTCACTGAAAATAGCCGATCGACAAGCTCACAACGTGTTGCAAGCTTGTCCATCTGCTATTTTCTGCAAAAGCTTTCCCCATAATACGGATGTTGGGGTTTAAGTGGTTATGTGCAAGTACTAAAATGTTCTGCAGAACTCTAGAAGCGTCAGCCAAAGGCAGTTGCTGCATGGATCCCACTCCAGTGTTTAGGTCGAGCAGCCAGGCAAGGACAGATGTGGAGAAAACAAGCCAAGCAATGCCAACAAACAGAGCTTTTTGTGGTTGTCCCAGAGACTCACTGAAGTTATGCACTGCTCTCGTTTCTAGGTCAAACCTTAGTTTTATGCATGACTTTCTTGCACTGCACGTGTAGCCTGTATTCTCGAACCACGTTTATTTAGGACTCTCCAGAGGTCTGGGAGGGTTTCTTGTTTCTCCATTCAGGGAGTTCACAAAGTACAACATCTTGTGCAGTGCTGTCCCCTTGGAAGGTCTACAGTACAACACCTGTCCCAGTGTTTCTAACAGTAAGACCTAGAGATGATGAGAGATGATGTAGGGAATCTAGGGATGATATATGGTAGACAGATGGATATTTAATGGCCAACTCAGGAGGATATAAATCAATAGTTGGAATTTGGAATAAAACTATCCAGATAAATAAAATGTGAAGAAAAGACAATCGTTATTTTATGTTCCTTTGGGTACAAATCTGTTACCACTAAAAAAAACTATCTTTCCCAAGTCTTTAAACTAGGGCTGCACCATAACGATTATTTCTGCTAAATATAGTGAAATGGACGGTGATACTTGTGAGAAAGGTTTTTCTAATTTATCTTTCCAGTGCTCAAAATACTCACATTTGAGGAGAATGATTGGAAAGGCTCAGAATTTAGTATACTTTATTCTGACATGCAACTTGATTTGTAGGCCAGACATTGTGCACAGAGATACCTCCAGAATAGTTTACTCATTCTGGCAAAACAAATCGCAAGATTGCAGTCTCTTGCAGTATAGGATATATTGTGCAGCCCTGTGCATATGGCTGAATTTGTGTTATTCTTGTCTAAAGCTTGGATGTAATGCTTGAGAAGGGACAGAAAGGGTTCTCCAGGACAGCACTGACTCAGAGCATGGCTTATGGCCAGGCATCCAAAGGCTGTAATGGACTCATCCACAAAGCATGCAGGCTGATATGCTTCTTGGTAGTTTAGACCAGTGTTTCAGTGTTTTCAGGCCGCGACCCCCAAGATAATCATATTTTAACTGGGGATCACCCCCCCCCCACACACACACACCCTGACGAGCACTAAGAGTTGAGGCATTACATTTTGTATAACACAGTTCTGTTATTTCCACAATTTCTGCCTCTAATATTTGACAATTTGGCCAATGTTTAATTTGTAATTTTAGAGGTATTAAAAAGTCCTTAAATTGTCACTTTAGAAATGTGCCCTCTCTATACACTTAGACTTTATGTTGGTTTGTTTACTGTTGAGTGAGAAAACATTGTTGCACATTAAGTTAATCATCTGGGGACCCCAGAAAACAGGTTGCGACCCACTGGTTTAGACAGCAACACAAAGACCCTGTGAAGAAATATTCAGCTGTTTTCTTTATTGCTTATTATCTCATCTACTGTACAATTCCACGGAAAACGACAAGCTATCATGAGATTTTTAGCATGTTGTTCTACTACTATCCACTAAATAATGTTTTCTCTTGTGTAGATCACAGCATTGAACCTGCATGTGCAGCGCTCTCATAGAAAGCCTTCCCTCTAACTCCCATAACTTTCTCTGAATGTTATGATTTGAATGGAATCCAATGAGACAAAACCAGGTGGTAGAAAGTAGATCAACCACGGAGGACAGCCAGGGAGAAGCCAATCCATCCAAATCATTTGCTTTGCATGATGTTCATGAGCTGCAGGCCAAACACAGTCCCACTGTGTAACACTGCTTCCTGTTTGGCTTCACTTGTACAGTATACTTACAGTATTAGTTGTGAGCCCAAAATTGCCATCCCCGGGACCGCTGAGTGATGTCTATGCTCAGCGATGGCATGCAAATTGATAGGACAGCACCCAGAGTTTGTTTTGAGTTTCGACGGCGCCCACAACAAACTAGGGAAGTTCATTGCGGTCTGAGAAATTTCCCTCCAAATCCCAAATGTTCTGCCAACTAAAACTGAGATGGAATGAGAGGGGCGCGCAGAGTCCACTTCATGACACCGCCGCTACTGTACCTCTGCCTCCACCTGCCCTTGTCCTCCTCTGTCAATTAACCACTTAACCACAGGTATGGGGCAACCATTCAGCAAAGATTGCAGATCTACAAGCTCACAGCGCTTGGTGGGGCCTAGTATACACGGCTTAGGGACTCTGCTGAGAGACTCCGGTCAACAACTTAGGGTTTAAGGGGTTAAACCATATAAATAATTAACCAGGGTCCCCCAGGGGTCTATACTTGGTCCCCTCCTTTTTCCACTCAACACCAAATCTCTTTGCTGATAGCAGCCGATCTACAAGCTCAAAGGGGAGCTTGTAGACCAGCTTTTTTAGAATAGGGACACTAGGGTTAATCCCCATCATCACCCACCGCCCGCCCGCCCTCTCCTCCTTTTGACCCAGAGGAAGCGTGTTAGGATGTGAGGTGGCAGAGCTAGGGGAGGTTACCATAACAAAGGCCTGTGTGCTAAATTCAGTAGGCCATGTGGTACTGCTTTACCACAGTTTCCGGCTTCTGTAAGTCTAGGCCAACAGCTCCCTGCACAGAGCCATGACAGTGATCTCTGGGACACATGGAGGGGCGGATGGTTCTTATTCCCTAGGATCATCAGATTATTAACACAAAGCTTTTCAACAAAAAACTGCAAACCTGCAGCTGTGTGTTCTCATAGTAGGCCCTCGCCATTCAGACGTCTCCCTGCAATAACCATACACTTCTTATAACACTTGCAATAAATCAAAGTAAATCCCAAACATAAATGATTACAGTATGTGAAGCATTATTATTTCTCTACCCTGCAGCTAAGAGCTGTTATCGCTCACTGGATCTGGACAGCGTAAAGAAGTATGCATTTCAGAAAAGGATAGGTTAATGCCAAAATAATGAAGCCCAAGAACTTGCATTTACTTGTTTTGTGCATTGCCTCAGGGTTTCCCAACCCTCTCCATTGAAAGCGTGTTTTCAGTGTCTCTCTCACTGAAAGGAGATCCTGATTCCTGACAGTAAACCACCGCCCAGCTATTCTGGCCATCGTAGTTTCACTGCAGTTTTCTACACAATAATGCTGCAGGTGAAGAGAGAGAACATTTTCCATGCAAGTCAACGCAGCTCCCCACAGGTGAGCTGTGATGATGTCAGTGCTCTTTTCACCTTAAGCCCCAGAGTTATACTTAGCTGCTCACGGGTGTCTGCACCAAAAAATAGCTGATCTACAAGACTAAAACCTCACAATGTGAACGGCATGTTGTGGGTTTGAGGATCGTCTATTTTCAGTGTGCGATGCTGCCGCCCAACCAAGTATAAATTACGTGAGATACTTGTTTTGGCATCAATTCACACAGTTTTCTTGACCAGACCAGTGTGCTGGAAACAGAAGTTGAAACTGTGCTAATTTATTACCGGCAACAACATGGCTCACCTAAGCTGACTCCCATCCACTGCCAACACCACTCCTTTTCTAACTCTGTCCAATCACATCCTGGGTGTTTAAAGCAGGTATGCAGTTATCCTCAAGGCACTCGTGCTGTGCAAACATTACAGTGGGGATCAGTTCAACCATGCATGCAGCATTAAAATGGGAGATACTGTAATAGACATTGAAATCTATCTTTGATTATATTTTGAAGACAATCCTTCCCTCCACTCTCTATAAGGTTTGGTATGTGAGGCTTGGGTTTATTTTCATATTTCCAAGCACTCCATCTCTATCTGAATCCAAGGGGGTGACTGACCTCAACTGCAGCTGGCAATGTTCCCCCACATCCCTCCCACATCTGGCTGGCTACATCTTACTGCTCAGGCTCAGCAGCCTCACTGTGGTCTCCACTGCCATGAATCTTCTTCCAATGTGCACATAAATGCCTTAATGAATTGGTGTAGTTTTCCTAGTGGATCAGGGGGGTGGGCGGGTTTATAGGGTTGTAGAGCAACCCCTCTCTGTGCTTCCGACAACGGCAGCACACCGCTGTGAGAACCTTTTGAGTGAAGGTAGAATAGTTTCCATTGAGGATTACTTGAGAGATTGTAAAAGTAGGTCACGCATATAAATTACAGTATGTGTGTGTTTGCCCTGTCAAGAGACGTGTTCACTTAAAACAGGCGGTATTGCCAGCTATAGCTGCAGCAGATGTAGTCTATTATTTACAAGATTTTGGCTGAATGAGGCACCTCAAGCCAAACAAACATGACTGACAGGCAGGAGGCAAGACCCTGCAGGATAAGGCATTCCTGCTGTGACTGAATCAGATACACACAGAGGCATTCTCCATGAGCTAAAAACTGACACGTCTGATCCTTTCAGAGGGGGAAGTCCTTCCTTCCACATCCTCTTCCTATTTGGATGTTTCTAATCATTATTGTACATCATCACTCTCGGTATATTATGGTCGGTGTGCTCCACACACACACACGCTCGCACGCACGCATGCACACACGCACACACACTAACTCTCTCTCTCTCTCTCTCTCTGCTGACCAGCTGTCTTCCTCTCCTTTGTAGATGAAAGTGCTTTTTATTATTTGAAGCATTACATTGGAAGTAAAAGTGGGAACTCTTAGAGAACAAAGGGGGTTGGCTATAAACCCTTGCCCCTCCCTCTGTCTGTATGTCTGTCTGTCTGTCTGTCTGTCTGTCTGTCTTCTTTTGGGGATGAAATACTTTTCTCCAAATGATAAAATATGTATAAAATTAAAAAGATAAAGCTAAGTAGTGCAAAAAGGTATGCACATACCTTAAGGAGCAAGTTAAGTTTGTGAGAGAACAGCAAAAGAGTGAATGAATGGTGAAAGTTACTGAGTCAGTGAGTCAGTAAAGGAATGAATGAGTCAGTGAGTGCTCGACTGATTGTCTTTTACTGAGATGATGAAGGGGATGAAGGGAATGAAGGGAAATAGGTGCAGAATGAAGCAAATATACGCAGAATTAAGCAAATATGAATGAAGGAAAGAGAAACAGGCTCACAGTCGGACGAGAGGCAACAGCCAGTTAGTGGGGTCTGCAGCAGGGTCGTTCTGCAAACAGTCTCAGGAAGTCTTTGAAGGGCAAACTAACAGACAGGGCACTGTCAGTTGGAAGGGTTTGCTTAGTAGACTGTGACGGGCTAAACCACATACCAGCCTCCCCAATGTGATGCCCCTCTCTCTCCATGAAAAGAAACAAAACAATCCTGCCAGGAACAACGGGGCTTTTCAGGGGAGGTACAGTCAGTATTCATGCGGTAGCTTTTAAGCTTGCATTGAACATGAAATTAAATATAAAGTTTCACACAAATAACTGAAGTTAATGACTGAGGTGTGGGCGGCTGTAACCAATGCATGTAACAGAATAGGGCAGTGGTTCTCAAAGTGGATTCCAGGAACTCTGTGGGTTCCTTTAGCCAGGGGGTCTAAAAGGACGCATACAAGTCTGTAACTCTGACAGTGGGGTCCATTTGGTTCCATTTGTACACTGTCAGAGTTAAGGGGAAACTGTGAAATGTTAAAGTTTGAGAAACACTGGAATAGGGTTCCTTACCAATCCTTTGCAAGTGCTGATGGCAGCAGTTCCATGCGCATCAGATTCCTCCACGGTGCCAAGGAGGTGGCAGGAGTTTTTCCCAGAGGAACGATGCTCCGTCCTGTTCAGACTCCCGTTCCTTCTCTCCAGAATGTAGTCATTTGAAACCAGGTGATTGTTTGCAGTTAAATTGAAAATTAAAACCCGACCTCTGTAGTTGACCCTGTAATGAACCTGTCCCTCTGATTCTAAAGGTGCCAGGTCCCGCTTTACTCGCCCACCTTTGAAGTGGTGCGATAGGGAGTGAGAAATGAACTGTCCATCCCCATCAATCTTTACTGGATGGACAATGGACACATCTGACTCTGCCTGCAACAAGTTACCTAGAATAGAATAGAATAGAATAGAATAGAATAGAATAGAATAGAATTGGATGAGAATGTGTGGTTTTACAACAACATTTAGTTCCTATGCATAATGCACTAACAACATATGAACAACAAAGCAAGCGATGCATTGATTTATCACATGCACGCGTGCACTCACTCATTGCAAAAACTCAATTGAAATCGTAGCTGAGCTCTGCACTGACCGTTATTTTCTTTGGTGGGATTGAGGACTTTGCCAGACTCGGAGGTTTCGGCGTGGCTGATTGCCAAAAACAAAACAAGAGGTAGCAGAAAAAGAACCCGGCTCTCCTGCGGACATTGCATATTTCATAACCAAATTCAAAAAACTGTAAAAGATTAGGCATTGAGGTTCCACTTGCGTTAGAGGTCTGGCGACCACCACGTCTTCGATCCTACAGGCAGGGCTTGTGTCATGGTAAGAATACGCGACGAGATGTCCTCCCGGCTCCCATGGAGTGAGACATGCACCGAGGAGGAAGACCGGTGGATCATAGAACATAGTTTAAGTGAGAGAAAGCTCCAAATGTGCAAGTAGGAGGGGAGGAGGAGTGTCTTGGGCCAGTGTCTTGTTTCTTTCTAGCACTGGGGGGGGGGGGGGACAGGGTCTGCAGACTGTAGCTCCAGTCCAGCGTGTGATATTCTGAACATGCTTGAATGTCCATACGGAACGATAGAACTATTGTAGCCTATGAGTTAAAAAAGGGACCCCAATTTAAACAAGCCCAAAAGCAAAACATTCCCGTGGTGTCATTTTAGTTGACCTTGGCTTGTAGGCCTACCAGTGAACTGTTGCCTATAGCCTACTGTACCTTTTCTTATACAAACTTCTATAGTCTTCAATCAATCAATCAATCAATCAATCAATCAATCATCATCATCATCATCATCAACTTTTATTGACAGACACAAGGTCCAATAAGACATACAACACAACATTTAAAAACATCACACCAATAAAATAAAAAATAAAATAAAAACAAATTAATCAGAACACTAAAATAAGGCACTATACCAATCATCAATCAATCAATCAAAGCCATTAGGCTACCGCTCAGTGCAGCAGCTATGAGAAAAAGCATGTAGCATGAAATCATTCATTGCCTGCAGCCTGCTTGTCAAATTAATTATAACTAGAAGCTGGGCCGCCCCAGCGTCTAGTCGGCGACCTGGCCAACTCGGGAACGATGTAAATAGGGAATGAATGCCCCGCCCTTTAATGCAAACCCCATTATAGCCTACCTGTTGTCATAGGACCCGTCTTGACCATCTGTTTGCCTGTGTCCATTTATGCCCATATATGGAGATATCTGTATCTGTCTGTCTGTCGGCGTCCATTTTATGTCCATATATGGAGATCACTGCAGATATAATCCTGGGTCCATTTTATGCCCATATATGGCCATATATGGAGATATCTGTCTATTTGCATCCATTTTATGCCCATATATGGAGTTCTCTG
Source organism: Nannobrachium achirus (assembly GCF_963921795.1). Taxonomy (NCBI): domain Eukaryota; kingdom Metazoa; phylum Chordata; class Actinopteri; order Myctophiformes; family Myctophidae; genus Nannobrachium; species Nannobrachium achirus. The sequence continues at coordinate 47,429,874 of NC_137832.1, read as the reverse complement.
TATCTGTCTGTCTGTGTCCCTTTATGCCCGTATATGGAGATCTTTGTGATTCTGCGTCCATTTTATGCCCATATATGCCATATATGGAGATATCTTTTTATCTGCGTCCATTTTATGCCCATATATGAGATCTCTGTCGCTTTTTGTTTGTTTCTTCTTTAAGCATATGGAGATATCTGTTTATATGCGTCCATTTTATGCCCATATATGAGATCTCTGTCGCTTTTTGTTTGTTTCTTCTTTAAGCAGAATACGCAGCCTGCTTAAATCTGCATCATTCAAGTCATCCTCCCAGTCCCACGCTTTGTTGCTTGTCTTATGTTTGTCTTGTCTCTTTTATTTTCTTTATCTTTTTTGGAGCGGACCCCATTAATGCAAACCCCAATATAGCCTACCTGTTGTCATAGGACACGTTTTGACCATCTATCTGTTTGCCTTTGTCCCCACCCTTTAATGCAAACCCCAATATACCTGTTGTCATAGGACCCGTTTTGACCATCTGTTTGCCTTTGTCCCCTTATGCCCATATATGGAGATCTCTGCACACACAGTACCGGTTGCGGAAAACTCTGATGTCAGACATCAGCCCCGCATACGGGCATTCATTTTATGCCCATATCTGGAGAACGCGCGTGCCGGTGGGAAGAAGGGTTCTCGAGATACGCGGATTACATACATACACATTCACAGAGATTTTTTGTTGACTCATGTGGAGTACGTGATGTCAGAGCCTTTTATGAAGTGATGTCACAATGAGTCAGCGCTTGCGCCGGTTTCCTCCGAAACACCTGATGTCAACAATCAGCTCCGCATATGGTGATTCCGAACGTTTCGCGCCGGCGTACGTGATGTCAGAGCCTTTTATGACGGTTCTCGAGATACGCGGGTTACATACACGCAGAGATACATACACGCAGAGATTTGTCGCATTTATAGATAGATGATAGGCTATGAATGAATAATATGACAATTTAATCTTTACAATGTTGGATAGGATTTATGTTGTAGCCAGCTGGACTACATTCTTTTTTTTTCTCTCTCTTTTTTTTCTACCCTCTTGCCGACCTAATTACCATTTTGTAAAAAATGCATACCTGTATAGTTTCACATAGACATAGCCTATAAACAACAACAATCACAAATAAAAACATTATTACACAATGTGAAAAATATAGGCCTATAGTGAACAATTTAAAAATGTATGCAGCCTTTAAGGTGCTGAGAGCAATGGTCACTAAGACATGGCTGTAGGCCTACACTGCTACAATGGCCCTTATAGGCTAGGTGTGATTGATTGATTGATTGATTGATTGATTGATTGATTGATCGATTGAAGACTTTATTACTTGCGCCAGCAGAGCGCGCAAGTACTGCGTTTGGCTGCAATGTAGGTTGGTATGTAGGTGTGTGTGTGTTTGAGCCCGGCTGTTAATGATGGCAACGTCATGAGGGACCAGCATTCCTGGTGAGTGGTGATGTCAGCGGAGTTTGGTATAGAGCTATAAGAGCATTCCTGGTAATGTCATCATTAACAGCCAATGAGGCCAGCAGAGTGCACCTCATGGTGCGCTCTGCTGGCACACAAGTAGGCCATACATGGCATACTGTATAGGTGCGCCTGTGACCCTCGGAGGGCCCTGCAAGTGACAAATAATCCATATGAAGCCATATCTCATCTTAGTGAGTGTCTGGCTAAACAGACTATATCATTGACTTGTAAATAGGCTAAGCCCCCATGCCCCCCCCCCCTTTTTTATTATTATTTTTTCTGCCTTTGTATTTGATGTTATGCTTTTGAAACTGATATTATCCTAGATAAAGTACTATGTTCTATCCGTCTGTCTTTCAATGTTATATGAGATACTTAAAGTGTGGTTCCTGTGGAAATAAGCCTCGGCTTTCTAGGATCTCCTTTTAGTTGACCTTGTACCAGTGATTTGTACTGTCATGAAACTGTACTTTTTTCTATTGCAAACTTCTAATAAATTCTTCAATCAATCAATCAATCACACAAATCTAGTTCATTCGTGTAGGGCTACACAGGCAATAGGCATCAGCCAAGAAATAGCATCATCATCCAATTCAATGAGGCCGCTGACTCCATGTGTTGATTTGAAGATTGGGCATTCATGATGATGAATGATATGACCTGGTAGTATTGGGTTTCTTCAAAGCAAAAGTCAAGACAATGACTTTCAAGAGTATTTTTATTAAATGCAAACTGTGTCTCATCATCCACTCAAATATGGAGGCTCCCTGCAACTATCTGAAATAAGCACACGCACACACACATGACAATACAATATGATAACATAACACAACATAGCCTACTGTCATGGAATTCTGGATCAATCAGTTATCAATGAGACAAACAGGAGACCAGACAAGGTGGAGATGGTTATGCTTTTTGTACATGATATCATGGGGAGAACTACCGTAAGTACACTAATATCTCAGTGGGACGGAAGTTGCGCAGAGCACAACTGTCTGTGACATAAATACATTCTCCCCCCAACACATTCCCATGCTAAACAAAAACGTACTGTAATTGAACGACAATATCAAAACATTAACTTGAACAGCGTCGCCCCTGAGGCATGCTGGGAAATCCTCTGTCCATTGCACACCCTGGGGATGCTACCCAGCACCCATCTCAGGGGTCTTTCAGTCCCTTTAGTGACTTAAGCACCCAAAACTAAATGTCCTGGAGGTGCTGGGGTAAACATCTTTCTTTATGTCCCTGGTCTAGCATCTATGTCTCATGGTGAGAGACTCATGGTGTGTACTCCTTCATCTGGTTCTCTTATAGCAGTGAGAGGACGGTTAGGTGCCAGCCGGCCCCCGGTGACCTTGTGAGCTTTTCCCAGCACAGTGCACGGCCCAGTACACTCTTTGTGTCAAACACCCACACCCTGAAGAATGGAGCAAAGTCCTCTCACATACATTGGGAATAGTACAATATAGGCCCTTCTCTGGTTAGCGTGTCTCTTTCAGCCTCTCTCATAGCTGCATGAAGTAGTCAACCTCGGTTCCCAACTAAATTCCGACTCAGCTCTGTCCTGATCATGAGCTGTGTTGGCTCCTGACTGCACCGCAGTGAGGGATGTAGTAGATCACTGGGTCGGGACCCATCCTTATGGGTCGCAGACCAATTTTTATGGGTCGCGAGGAAATATACATTTCTTTCAGTTTCTTACATTAATATTTATATATAATATATATGTATACGTATGTTAAAAAGAAAAAAATATATATAGCCTATATATATAGCCTATATATATTTCCAAAGATCTTTTCTGCATTTATTGATAGTACCAAAGGTAGACAGGAAAAGGGGAGATATGGGGAATGACTACAGTAAAGGTTGCTGGGACCGGGATTCGAACCTGCGACACACCGTCAGGCATCAGAGCCCACGCGGCACGTGCCTGGAGTGCTAGGCCAGCGGCAGCGGGCAACCCATTTAAAAATAATAATAATTAAAAAATAAATAAATTCACAACTTTTCATCAGAAAATAAAAAATAAAACATTTTTCAAAAGACTGGGATCAGATGTAGGTCCCAGTCTTTCTGCCAGTGGTCGCTGAGGAAGGCGATCTGTGTAGTGCTCAACCAGCCTTTCACTCTGGGTCTGCAGGGGAGTGGTCCTTGTTTTCCTCACCAAGAGCAGCTGTCAGAAATCTTGCACCCCACTGTGGAGCTCTTTGGGGGCCAAAACTGACAGAAGGTTTCTGTGACAGTTTCCCCATTGTGGTCGCTGGTCGCTGTGCTCTGCTCTGGCCACTTAGTGAAATAATCTATTGGCAGTAGTTTAGCAATTTGAAATTTCTATGGTTCATGACGGGAATCAGGCCCAAGATGTTGACCCTGGATTCAACCTGGTACTGTTGTAGTGGAGCATGTGAGTATTGGGTTGGGCCATTCTGGACAATACACAGGTCATGGCCATACAAGTCAATATCAATAGTTTAAATGCACAGATTATTGCCTTTCGAGGGTGGTGCATTGCAGAGGCTGAAGGGCAAGACTTAGAATTGTTATTGTCCTTGGGACAGGAAAATAAATAATTTTGAAAAAAGTGGTTGCCTTAAAAACAAAACATGTTTGTAAACCACTGACAAAACACAATGTATTATATCAATGGATATATACCAGTATATATATATATATATATATATATTTTTTTTACAATCAAGCCAGATGCTAGGAACATGAATGAGCCCTTACTGTGGGTGCACCCCTCAAAACCCAATAAAACCAGCATTCAACAGCAGCAACATAAAGCATGTTTTATTGAGACTTTAGACAAACTGCTATTTCAGTGTTCACGACCATTGCCTTGCTGGCACTGCCACACCACAACACAAGCTCACACTTTGTTCACTATAACAACATCAAATGACAGATAATACATTGTTAACTGAAGGAGTGCTGCATGTCTGGCATGACTACAGCTGCTGTAGAACTGCTGTATTGAATAGTTAGCCCCAACAGTAGGTTTACTTTGACTAAAGATACAATAGATTTACACCTGGACATACTGTACTTCGTTGACCCCCACGGGTCAGTACTGGGCCCCTCCTTTTTTCCCCCTACACCAAATCTGTTCATCGATCCTTGACCCACTCCGATTTCTCTTTTTCACCAAATCTCTTTGCCAAAAATAGATGATCTACAAGGAAATAGAGCTGCTATTTTCATTGAATGTTTGCCTACTATGACATGCCTAGAATAGGGAGGAATACATAGTTAAAGGTGACGTGAACCTCTCCATTATCATTATGTGAGATTTATTCAGACATTATAAATGACATCCTGTTGAAAATGTGTTGTTTTCCAAAGCACCAGATTCTGAAAGCTCTCTGGATTGTGTAAAAAAAAAAGTAAATGAAAATAATGAATTCTTTTCTTATCATGACATTACCCAAACTGACCCCCTGAAGTCCCCCGTTACAGTAATGTGCAACAGACTGTGAAATGTGTGATCTTGGAAAATAATCAGGCCCCTTTGTTAGTCTTAGGTGGGAGATTAACACATGGAGAGAGTTGTAGCATTCCTCATAAAGGATGTCTGGGGGTTCACACTGTTTAGTCATTTGGGGCTGTTATTGTTTCAAAAATGACTAATTACTCAGTTTTGGTCAATCGGCTTCTAAAGATATATGTCTTTCTTAGACAGATGGACCAGAGATAGATACTGCCGTGCAACAGATAGTACTCCTTAGTAGCCTATAGGCCTAAGTAAAAATCTCAAAATTGTATTCCTTGCACCATGCACAAGAGTTAATTTAACTCTCACAGCTTACAAATGGAACCAAAGAGACCCCTGTGGAGCCTTACGCTAACAGATTGCACGGTCTTTGCTCCTGACAAATTCCATATATTGATTGTGCAGTCCAAGTAGGGAATGAGGCTTTACTCCAGGTGAAGGAGTTTAAGTATCTTGGGGTCTTGTTCACAAATGAGAGAAAGGAGAAGACGGAGAAGGAGATCAGCCGGAGAATTGGAGCAGCAGGAGCGGTTTTGCAGTCGCTAAATCGCACTATGGTGAAGAAAAAAAGAGTTGAGCCGGAAGGCAAAGCTCTCTGTCCACCGAGCAATCTTCGTTCCTACTCTCACCTATGGTCATGAAGTGTGGGTCATGACCGAAAGGTCGCGGGTGCAAGCGGCCCAAAAGGGTTTCCTTAGACGGGTGGCTGGTATCTCCCTTAGAGATAGGGTGAGAAGTTCAGTCACCCGAGAGAGACTTGGAGTAGAACCGCTGCTCCTACACTTAGAAAGGAGTTAGCTTAGGTGGTTCGGGCATCTAATACGGATGCCCCCCAAGCGTCTTCCTAGGAAGGTCCTCGATACACGTCCCACTGGGAGGAGACCCCGTGGCAGACCAAAGACCAGATAAGGATTATATCTCCAAACTGGCTTGGGAACGCCTCGGTATACTTACTGAGGGAGTGGAGGAAGTTGCTTGGGACAAGGAAATCTTGAAGTCTCAGTTGGAACTGTTACCCCCGTGACCCAATTCCGGATAAGCGGTTGAAGATGGATGGATGGATGGAAATTCTATATAGTGAAGTGAAGGCTGTAGTTGGTATGATATCTAATTCTTGTTGATTTAGGTCATATCAAATGAGAGGGAGCACAATTTATCAGCATGGCTGTGAATGGGTCATATTGTAGGCATGAGGCCATACAGCATGTCGACATGGATAAGCTTATCACCCGGACAATGTGTTGTTGCCCTAAGTTTATGATACAAGGCTATATCGGCCCAAGCCAAAGGATTGGTTGGATAAAGATAGCAACATGTTGGGCGATTATTTGTTTATCCCATATCCAGCCTCATTTATTCACAAAGACGATAATAATCTAGCATTACTGTTAACAAGGACATGGTTGATTATTTGTTTCTATCCTGTCTTTTTCTCCTTTCTCTTCTTGTATCTTTATCCTCCTCATCTCACGAAAACTACAGTTTATTCCTGTTCATAATAGTTTATAAGCTTACCAGTGCTGTAAAAAAAAAGAAAACATTTTGTAAATAAATCAACATGAATTTCTTACACAAACAATAATTATCACATACATCAACATGGGGGAACATTTGCCCAAAATAGCCGATCTACCGCAAATGAATTCTTTTTGGCAAAGACAATTGGTGTAGACATAAAAAAGTGGTCCAAGTACTGTTCACTACTCAGGTCCGGAACAGAGTTTTTTTTTAGAGTGAATAATGTTAGTTTTCAGGAGAAATACTATCACAGTTTTAGGCTACTGCCACGGCCTCTTGTTGCCGAACCCAGGTTCTCTGCCTGGCCGGTGGTTTTTTCAAACCTTTTGTGCTCAAAGCACCAATGGGCATGCAATTTCACATCTCAAGGCACGCCTGAATTCAAAGAGAAAATAGCTGATCTACAAGCGCACAATGTGTTGCTATGCAACTTTTAGATGTGCTATTTTATTTTTATAGGCTATATTTACATTTGAAATGTAAAGTTTTAAATGTAATCCTAATATCCCAGACACTTGTATCAGATGTAACGATGATAAAGGCACTCTGTTCCATTGTTTGTGGACATGTCCCAAAATAAAGGAGTTTTGGGAGGAGGTTAGAAAGGAGTTACGGCGGATACTACTTATTAATATTGAGCTAGACCCAAAACTCTTCCTATTTGGCCTTTACCCGATTGGCCATAAGATAAAAAAATTGTTCCTACAAGCCAAAAGGGTTATCGCCCTTTCATGGAAAAAGTCAGGGAAACCAGCATCGCTCAGTGGTTTAAGGAACTGTCTTTGTGCCTTCCTTTAGAAAGAATCACATACACTCTCAAAAACAAACAAGAGCTATTTGAGAAAATATGGGGGAATTTTATTCAGTATGTCAAGGGCAATGATCTTTCTTATTTGATGGAGGAAACGGGAATAGGGTAGCTGCTTTCTCTCTACAGTCACTTGTACGGCCTTGTGGCATAGGACTTTGGATGTTAATGGTATATGTGCTCTTTGTTTCATAATTATTTAATATTCTTATTGTTAGTGTCAGGTATTTTGTTTTTAGTTGAAAGAAAACACAAAATAAACATATTGTTTTAAAAGAAAATGTAAAGTTTTATCACATTTTACATAAATATTGTTATATAATTTGCCTCTGTACTGGCCATTGGGAAATGAGTATACACAAAGTAGCCTACTGATTAGAATTTAGCCCTGGTCCAGAAACGGCTAACGCTCTAGACCAGGGCTACCTACTGATATAGTATATTGAAAAATAATGTATTATTGCAGCAATGCATTGTTTGCTCCCTATGACGAGAAACCAGAGATAATGCTTTGTACAGATTTGTGTGAGATTAATACAAAATCAGTAGCAGTATTAGTTAGCACAATGGAAGAAAAATTTAGAAAATGTGGCAAACAGGGCCTGTGATCCAGGCATCCAGGGGAAAACAAGATGTTGATTGTACAACCTATATGGTTCCGGCAGGTGTAATGTGCGTGTAAAGTTTCCCAGCAATAGATCACAGCAAAATGCATTCATGATGTGTGACATTTTGTGCAAGGTGGCCATCCCCAACAACTTTGGAAACCAATCATCATTATTTCTTAATAAATTGAATACACAGGACCACAATGCAAACAAGCACCCAGGGCCTTTTGTGTCCTTTTAATAATCATTGTAGACTAGTAGGCCTACCTCTGTAGAAAAAAAATACTAATACTTTTAAATTGTTCATAAAGTATTTAATCAATAAAAAGGCAGGGACCAGGGACTTTCTCTCAGAATGTAAATGTCCACCTTGACAGGTGTGTGCCGAATTTTGTCGACGCTTCCCTGTTTAGCCACAGGGTGACGCTGTTGTGCACAACTTTGTGAACTTTGGTCTAGAAGTGAAGTAGTTAAAAGGCGTGTGAAGTAGTTAAAAGGCGTGTTTGGTGTCTCTACCTCAGTTGAATGGGCTGTTCCCTGCCTGTTGCTCCCAGGCCTGCTTGTCTCTGTAGGAAGGGCATGGAAGCTTGACAGGTACGAACAACTTAAAAGTTTGTGCATTAACTTAGACGTGTGTAAAGTTATGGAAAATATAGGCCACTGTCCTAGAGGTTACATGTAGATTAATTGAGACTATCTTTTTGTCTATTAATTCGTGGGAAAGATAACGTTTAGGAAAGAATAATGCTTCAGTCATTAGCCTGGAGTGGTTGTAGTCAACTAGTCTAGTCTGATATTGAAATGTTTCCAATACTCTCCATTGTGTTTTGATAAAGTTGTTTAGATCTAATGATCTTGAAAGTCGACGTAAATAAAACAAGGAAGTGACCCTTTTCCCCATTGTTTCTTCACTACAAGGATAGTATTGCCTACACCTTTTACTTGGCAGCCTTTGCCAGTGGTGTAAAGTTTCACTTTTGAGTTATGAGTAGACCTATTTCCAATTTCCAATACTTTTACTTCTACTCCACTACATTTTGGATCCAAATGGTGTACTTTTACTCCACTACTTTTATTTGGAAGCTTTATTCACTATAGTCACTTTGTAGATTTTGATCATTATTACAAAACCTACATTAACAACATCAGCCCTGTTAAAAATAGCCAATCTACAAGCTCACAATGCATGTTATCGTGAGCTTGTAGATCTGCTATTTTCAAAAGATTTCTTTTTTTACATTATGATAACTTGAAATGAGACATACTGCACAATGAGTACTTTTACTTTTGATACTCTAAGTACATTTTGATGCCGGTACTTTTGCACTTTTACTCAAGTAAATCTTTAATTCCAGACTTTTACTTGTAAGGGCACGGTCACACTCACACCAAAGTATGTTTGCCAGGTTATAAACTGATTCTGCCAATTCTGCTTATCAGCTGGCAACCATACTTTGGTGACTGACCGTGCCCTAACAGAGTATTTCTACCAGGGACATGCTGGGCCCCTGATTCAGCCTGGGAAAAAGAGTTGGAGAGGCCCTCATTGCACGCTATTAGCCGGGGACCCACAAGCCCAAAAACTCAAGGAATAGGGTAGGACCTTAAGGTCCACAGAATGAGAGGCCTGCTCTGCCGGAAACATCGCGAAAAAAAGTTATGGCCATTTGTATATTCACTGTCCCATTGACTCCACTAGAAATATTAAAAAAAGAAAATAAATCTGCTTTAAGTAGCATGTGAGGGGTCAAACTAGGGGTTATTCATCATTCTGAATCCATTGCAAGCATTTGTTTTGCATGAAAAACATTCCTTGGGTTAACTTTCGGCAGCCCAAAACTGTGAAAAGTGGAAAAAAAGTGAAAAAAAATCTATCCTAAGGAATGTTCTTCATGCTAAACAAATGCTTGCAATGGATTCAGAATCATAAAGAACCCCTAGTTTGACCCCTCACATACTTATTAATGCAGACTTTTTTTCTTTTTTAAATATTTCTATTGACGTCGATGGGACAGTGAATATACAAATGGCCATAACTTTCTTTCGCGATGTTTCAAGCAGAGCAGGCCTCTCATTCTGTGGACCTTAATGACCAGACTAATAGATAAAACAGAAATAAAAAGTACGGCAGAAAATCACAGGTCCCCTCCCATTTTGGTGACTGGGTCCCCGGCTATATAGAGCTGCAGCTACTCAAAGATTTGCCATTTCAGATCATGTCAAGTGACAAGCCAGTGGGCCAATTACTGTACATGAGTTAGATTTCGTCGTTGTCGGGTGGAAATCTTGTATGTCCAAAACCGTTTGTTTTGTATTTATCATTTTAAAAAGGATTTAAACTAGTGAAAACAGCCGATCTACAAGCACACAACGCCTCGCGGTGCGAGGCGTTGTGTGCTTGTAGATCTGCTGTTTTCACTACTTTTCTGCAACGGCCTTGTATGATGAAGCAGGGCTTTGCTTTGCGAAAAAAACTATTTGAATTTGAAACTTGGAGATACAAGGTTTCTGCCCGACAGTGACGATTTACTTTGTTGGCCGCCCAGCCCCCAAAATGGAACGAAGGCCGACATTTTATTTTTAATTTTTTCCTAATGGCCGGCCGGGAATAAACCGACCGTTCGGGAGTTGTCCCGCTTTTCCCAATGGCCAGCACGTCCCTGATTTCTACATTGCAGTATTGATTACTTTTACATTAAAACATTTGAGTTATTTTCCCACCACTGGCCGTTGCAGAGAGAAGTGCAGAGATGGAGGATGTGTGGAGCATGGTCCTGCAGGGCCTGAAGGTGTGGTTGGTCCTCCTCTTGGCCTCCATCGTGGTGCCGGCCATGTTTGGCTTCTCGCTGGGCATCTCTGAGGCCTACATGAGCGTCCTGGTCAAAACCCTGGAGGTAATTTATCCTGGGCAAACGTCACATTTCTCTTTGGGGTCTCAAGCTAAAAGGTTTGGGAACCACTGTTTTACACTCTGCCATTCATCCCTAGCCTCGTAAACCACCACGTTCCGGAATTGTCATGGATTTACGGAATTTAGTGATTTACGAGGCTAATTCATCCCACGTGTGCATTAAAGTGTTGGTTCTCAACACCAGAAATTAAAACGTTCGAGAATCATGGAACTAGACTATACTGAAATCCGCTGTAGCTGTGGTGAGAGAGAAACGTATGATGTGAATCATATAAAATAGGGCTTAACAAAGTGGTCAAACTGTTTTGCTGGGGACCCCCTCCTTCGGATGACCCCCTGGGGGTCCCTGAAACCCACTTAGAGAACCAGTCCACGTATACTGTGATGTGGAGACCGGCAATGAGTGACTGTCAATGTGATTGTCTTGTGTCTGCAGTGGGCCACTCTGAAAATACAGAAGGCAAACAGAGATGAGACGACACTCAACAGATCTGCATCGAATGGTGAGCGCAAGACTTGATGTCTGTCTGGCATTATTACGTTTTTTTTGTCTTTATGGCCACCACATTCATTGGTATGAGGGAACAAGAAAGTAGAATATTTACATACAATTGAATAGTACAGTATGTACAACCGTTTATCTTAGTTAAATAGATCAGTGACAGTCAGTGCTCTTATTTTTACCCATCGAATTACTCATATCCTTGATTTGGAAATATTGTGGTTGTTGTGCAAACTGTTTCCTGTATCTAAATGATTGGTAACATCTTTCAAGCCTGGACAAGCCCTTGTGCTTCAGAAGAAATCCAGGGTTTTCATTTGCACAGCAACAGGCCGACGTCAATTGTGTTTGAGAAAGGGGACTTGGCTGTGTAATTTTTAACACCTGCTGTCTATAAATATAAACGCTTTAGACACAGGTGCAATGCTCAGATATATTGCGCAGGGCTTTGACTTGTGCAGTGATTGTGAAAAGGGTAGACTGCATGATACCTGATCTAGTGATTCACCAGATAGGGTTTATGATGACTGGAAATCTGACAACTGGAAATCTGCCTATCTGACAAGTTGTTATTCAGTGCATTATCATTCACTTGGGTAAAGACCTATAGTAAAGACACAAGTGCAGAGGGTGATACACTACCCACTCAGAAAGACTCTAGATGTGTTAGAAAGTAGCGAGCACTACAAGGTCCAAAGTGTATCAAAGATTTCAGAAATGACAATAGAAAGACTGGGGAAATGCTATTGTACATTGTACAGAACATTGAATATGGCAGGAGACTTTCTTTCTTTCTTTCTAAGGCTTGTACTTTGCCCTTGTGTTATCAGATTCAGTGGAGACTTCCCACAGGTCTCATACCTGTTTAGAGGGGAATGTAATCCATGATGAGTTCAACTTTAGCCCAATGTATTGCTGGTCAAAAAGTTCAGGGGCATTTTTTATACGAATTGAGGAGGATACTGTGTCACTTGCCCTATATGTTATCTCCTCTTTTAAATGTTGTAATTGAGGTAACTATGTGAAAGGCCAATAGTCCGTAGTGTATGATTCATTCCTGTGACTCTCAAACCTCTTTCCACTGTTGCACACCTACAGTATAGAATAGCCTTTGTACTTAAATCAAAAATGATTTTGCATTTTATTCTCTATTACTTTCTCCCCAATTTAGTCATTACCGATTCCCCCCCATGTACAGTGTTGTCCATGTCACCATCAACCCCTACTGTTGTCTGGGGATGGTTTAGACAACCATGTCTGCCTAGTCTCATGTAGCCAGGCGACGGGACATCTACGTCCCCATTGCAGTTACAACTGCAGATTCACTCCCAGTTTTCCGCTGTAACCTGAAAAGACCTCCACCGTGGCCCGTAGCACTTGACCTAGTTTTGACGACCATGCAGAGATGATTTGTCTCCAAAGCAGTGGGCGTAGGTCTGTTAACGGCTGTCCTCATCAATGTCCTAACCCAGGGGTTCTCAAACCTTTTTAGGTCGTGACTGACCCTGACAAGCACTTGGAATTGTAGCTATTACGTTTAATGTGACTCGGTTCCACAGATATATTGTGAAAATAGCAGATCTACATGCTCTCAACGCCTCACAATGCAAGGCGTTGTGAGCATGTCTGCGAGGCGTTGTGGGCTTGTAGATCTGCTATTTTTGACTAATGTTCCTCACAGAATAAGGATTCTATGGTTAAAATGTAAAAAAAAAAGACAAAAGATTCCTATAACACAATGCACGGTGCCAGCACGCGTTACGACAACTGAGATACCATTCCTATCAGATGTTGACTTTGCTCATGAGTTGAGGTGTGTTTGTGTCTCTCAGGTCTCATTCAGAGGAATGATGGCTCTATGGAGAAAGAGTTTGAAGAGTTGAGACGCAGTCGCCCCAAACCACCAGTGGGTGGCGACTTCACTCTCAGCGACTGTTTCTATTTCTACCGCCGTGGCATTGAGAGCATTGTGGACGACGAGGTAAAGTTAATTCTGTCCTACGTGTAATGTTATTATTTGTGTTTCTTAAATAGTGTACTAAGTCTACTCTACACCAATGAATCGCAACTCAACAAGTTGCAATTGCAACCACTTGCAACACAATCACCAAATTCAGACCAATGCAACTGGTTGCAAGTTGGAACTTGTTGTGAATCATTGGTGTGGACTGAGCTTTAATACATTAAAGATAGGCCACTCTACTGGCATCACCAGTAGCTGGTCCCTCATTGGCTGTTAATGATGACATTACCAGGAATGCTGCTCGCTGACATCACCACTGGCATCACCAGGAATGCAGATGCTGGTCCCTCGTTGGCAGTTAATGATGACGTTACCATAAATGCTGGTCCATGACTGGCTAAGGGCGTAAACACAACACACACGGCTTCACCTATGCAGCCGAACGCAGTAGTTGCACGCTCTTCTGGCACAAGTAATAATTAAGCATATTAGCCATGTACAAAAGTGTGTGCGGGTGTGTGTCTGTCTATATCTGCTCTGGCATTTGGCCTTTGTGCCCTCAAACACCATGTGCCCTAAAATACACCACTGCCTCTTAACTTTAAGTGCGCTCAGGGACCGGAGTCGAGAGGCGAACCAGTGACTTTCTGTTCTCCAGACAGCCTCTCTAGCTACTAAGCATTAGCAACTATGTAATTTTTACATTGACCATAGTTGTGAACCTTTCACCCCAAAAGTTCTAAATCTCTCTGGGGCCAGGCGCGGACGCAGCCCGTCTTTATGAGCGAGGCGACGTAAATGGGGGATAGGCAACTTGTGCGGGGGGAGGGGTGTCTCACACGCGGCCCTCATAGATAGACTCGACGAAAGACCCACTCAGAAAACCGGTTCTGTGAATTAATGAATGGGGAGGCAGCAGCAGGGTTAGACTCATTTCACACTTCTCACAATGAAACCGCACTCAAGACGATCTGCGCTGTGAGAAAATGTGTATTTTGCTGTCTGTCAGCCTCGCCGCGTTTGCAAGCCTCAGCCTTGCCAACGCAATTCCTCTGCTGTCTGGGGAAGACTACCAGTCCATCCATTCTTGATTTATTTTGCTAACAGATGGGACCGACTATAGTATCGTCCTATGCTACGAATGTCTTAAAAGGAAAATAGACTGTTGGAGTCACTGGTAATATTTTTTTTGTTTTCCTTACCCCCTCGCCCTCTGCTCCTAGGTGACCCAGCGTTTCACATCTGAAGAGCTGGTGTTGTGGAACCTGCTGACTCGCACCAACAACCATTTCCGATACATAAGCCCTAAACTCACTCTGGTCTATGGTCTGGGTGTCATTGTCAGATACTGCATCCTCGCCCCACTAAGGTACAGACACCAGAGATACTGTGTGTTGTTAATCTTGTTATCAGACTGTGCTTCCCTTCTCAAGGTTTCTCAATAGCAAAATGCTTAGTGCATTTTATTGTCTTCTAGGATAACCCTGGCCGCCATTGGCCTCAGCTGGCTTGTCATAGGTACATCTGCTGTTGGATTAATGCCAGACTGGAGGTGAATATAACACTTATTTATATTCTAATGTTGATATACAGTACATTTTCTTTTTTTTAATATACATTTCAAGGATGACTTTCACTAACTGTCAGGGATTTATTATCAGAATAATAATGTCAAATCTGTGAATAAATTCCTTGCCAATACATTTCTTCACCAATGTGTTTGTAAAGGTGTCTAGTAACGCATCTCACAAAGATTTAAATTAATTTTCCCTAGGGGAATCTGTGACAGCTGCTGAAAGTTGGGGTACCATTAACTTTATTATGCGGGGAAGAAGATACAACAACAAACTGCTTTAAGTAGCATGTTAGGCCGCGCTCACACATGTGCGTCACGCATCATCATCTTATCGTCTGAGAATGGCCACTGGGGCGCCGTACTAATGCATTGTCAATAGGGTTGTTCGATATGGCCAAAAAATAAAATCTCGATTATTTTCTCTGAAATCTCGATTTTCGTTTTCGATTTCGATTTCGATTTTTTGTTAAAAGAATAATACATTGTTTCAACTATTTTGTTTTCATTTAAAAAATGATTTTTTGATTTTTTGATTTTTATTATTGTTTAATTTTTTTTATTTTTTTTTTATATAGCCAAATAGCAAAATGCAATAAAACAATAAGGGTATTAATAATAATAACTTTAGTTGCGCAACAATCACATACAGAAGTTAACTTAGCGTCCTTAGTGTTTCATTATCAATAGTGAGTGACAAAACAGCCAAAACAAGCCAGCTCTTGGAGGCTGGTGAAACGGGTGAAAAAATAGCTAAGGCCGCCCCTGCACTGCTCATGCACGGAGGCGAAGCGCTTCGCTTCCCGACACAAAATTAACACAGTGACAGGGACAGTAGGAGTAGACTACAGACAGACAGTGGATGGGTAACACAGAATTAATAAGCTTCTTTCAAACTACAACAAGTAGACCTAAGTGTACAAGCTCAGCAGCTTTTTGTTCTGTTTGCTGCCTGCATGTAGGCTACTGTACCAGCGCGAGTGAGCGCATGCAGTGCTGTGGTGAGCTCTGCCCCGTTTGACTTGCGCTGCACGCGCATCAAAGAAATGACACATCAGAGAGAAAGTAGGTATTAATTTGGTGTCAGACCTTGTCGTCCTGCTTTAGGAGGACCGGGCTGTGTACTTTTTGCCCCTTGCAAGGCTCCAATGAGTAAGAATTACCCTAATTAAAGTGAAAATCGATTTTACGATTTCTTCTTTTTTTAAATCGTCCAAAGGAAAAAACCCGGGTTTCGATTAAAAATCGATTAATCGAAAAACCCTAATTGTCAATGGAAGGTTGTTTGTTTTTTTGTCGTTGCCGTGTCTCTAGCTCAACCGCAGCCTGTACGCTCTTGAAGAGACACGGCAACGACAAAACACCAAACAACCTTGCATTGAGAATGCATTAGTACGCCGCCCCCAGTGGCCATTCTCAGACGATAAGATGATGATGCGTGACGCAGATGTCTGTACGGCGCCTTAGGGGTCAAACTAGGGTTTTTCCATGATTCTGAATCCATTGCAAGCATTTGTTTTGCACAAAAAACAATCCTTGGGCTAAAACCAGACACTTTTTGGGGGCACGGTGGCACAGTTGTTAGCGCTGTCGCCTCACAGCTAGAAGGTCCTGGGTCCGATTCCCGCTGGGGGACGCTGTGGGCGCTGGGGGCATGTTCCTTCCTCTGCGTCATCAGTGCCCACACCCTAGGTGGGGTTGTCTAAAGGGCCTTTCTGTGTGGAGTTTGCATGTTCTCCCTGTGTCTCCTAGGGTATATATGTCACCGTTAGATAGAGAAACGGTGAGATAGAGAAACGGAGCGCTTGCCGTGCCGCACGGGGCGGAACAAGCGGTCGCCACAACAACGTCCTCCAGGCGGAGCCGCTCGATTGTCCACGACATTGCAAGCGGCGCGAAGGCCAGCGGACCTTGGTCCTGCTCTTCGCCCCCGAGCGCCGCAGGCACGAGTGGCCGCGAAGAGCGGGCCAGGGCCGCGCGGCCGGCGGAGCGCCGCGCGAGTTACGAAGCCGTGGTGAATGCAATCGTTATATTTAGCCTGGGCAAGCCCACGATAAACGCCCTGTCCAAGTGACTACAATGGAGCTAATGGCTAAGCTAGGCTAGGCTAGGCTAGGCTAGTAAATAAAGAAAGAGAGTCGCAAACGAGTGACGTCAGCGCCTTCACTATTGAATGGCTGCGTCGCCATCTGGTGGTGATTAGTGTGTGGTGAACTACAAAACGAGCGCTCTTACCACAGTCTCACTGAGTTACCCAAAATGACTGTAACAGATACACTCACAAAAAACATGCAGTAATCCTGGTCTCTATACTGCCTCCCCCTAGCCAGCCGGGGCGCCTGATGGAGGGGAAAGGAACTGGTTGGAATAACGTGTTACTTCCACACGCTACGTCCAAATCGGGGAAATCCCCCCTGCCAGGTGATAATAAGCTAATTGGACTCCCCAGGCGCGGCAGAGGGAGAGCAGAGCCCAGAATTACATAGGCAATTGGCACTGGGGTGAAAAAATGGGTTACAAAATCATGGGATAAAAAAAACAAAGAAAAACAACAACAAAAAACGGACACTTTCCATGTCATCACAAACCATTGTTTTGTGTTGGGGACGTTTTTAGCCCAAAGAGTTCAAAACCAATGCTTGCAATGGATTCAGAATCATGAAAACCCTCAATGAGTGTTACCACAGATCAAATAAACCTCTGACTTGCCAACTCTCTGACTCTCTCTTGTATACCTACCTGTTCTCTCTTTTACCTGTTCTCTCTCTCTCTCTTACACCTGTTCTCAGGATAAAGTACTGGCTAAGTGAGTGGGTTCATGTCATGTGCTACAGAATCTGTGCCAGGGGAATCTCTGCTACCATTCACTATCACAACAAGTAAGGGAAACCCGTCCACCTTCTTAAATCCCAACAGGAAATATGCTTATCCCTTCATGTAGTGTTACATGCAGTTTTTATATCATATTTGCAGGGAAAACCGACCCAGAAAGGGAGGAATCTGTGTTGCCAATCACACCAGCCCCATTGACATTGTGATTCTCTGCAATGACGGATGTTATGCTATGGTATGAGACTAGAACATGGCAATAACAGTGCTTTATACCACCAATAATAATAGTGGGAAATAAATGAATAATACAAACTTTTTTCCAGGTGGGACAGATTCACGGAGGCCTGATGGGAGTGGTCCAGAGAGCCATGGTGAGATCCTGTCCCCATGTCTGGTTTGAGAGAGCAGAAATGAAAGATCGCCATCTAGTGGCCAAAAGGTGATTCTTCCACATTCAAGTGTCTCTGCTCTGCACACTTGTTGAGTGTTTGCAGTAACTAACTAAGGCCCTTTTTCACCAAAAGAACTTTGGTTCTAGAATTGGTTGTGTTCTAGATTCTTCACCAAACTTTTGGTTCCAGTTACGAACCAACTTTTAGGGCTCTGAACCAATTCATTTTCAGTGGAAACACTCTGAACTGGTTCAATATTAAGCGGGAAAAAAATAATTGAACCGGTTCAACCTTAGTGTAAAAGGGGCCCTGAGAGCCAGTAGGACCAGCTTATGAGTAAACACTTTTTTTATATGTATGAGTGTGACCTTTTTCAGATCAGTTCAGGAAAATGAAATTATTTTCCCCCTCCGATATGTTCACTATATAATTATATTGAGGTATTTAAAGACTGCGTAGTATTCATTTCGTCATGTTCCAGGCCCAATCACAAATGTACTATGTGCTCTTTAGATACCTCAATAACTTGGATACCTCAATAACATATAGTGCGCACAAAAAAACAAGAGACCAGAAAACGAAGTGATATGTCTTCTTTTATTTCCCTGATCCGATTATTTAACCACTTAAACCTTTGTCTTAAGAGAACCGTCCATGAATTACAACTACTTTGAACACTTCTTTTTCCCAGCTACACCAATCAGCTATTTTTGGCCAATGTTCCCCCCAGAATTTGAACACTGGGGTTCAACTAAGTGGTTAACAAAAGACCACAATCATTAAAAGATCATGTTTATTCATGTGCTTGTCCACCCGGCTCTCGTTGACATCAGTGCATTCAGTGGAACATTCAGCTCCAGTTTGCCTGATGAATCTGCCAGCTGGACTCGTGACGTTGTTCTATCCTCTCCTTGTTTATATAATCCTTGTTTCAATTGACCGTGTTCCCACTCGCTTCAACTTCCAGGTTAAGGGATCACGTGAATGACAAAACAAAGCTTCCGATATTGATCTTCCCAGAGGGTAAGTGTCACCATGCAGAAGAGCCGACATCACCTCCCAACTCTTGATCATACATACGTACATTAGGTTTATCTTTGTCTTCTTGTTGACACGGATTGGCCAGTAGATCTACTCATCTTAGATCAAGTATGCCTGATTACAGTCAAGCTGTCAAGGCTGCAAAACAGATGCTGTTTCTCTGGATTTTGGAAAGGGCTCTCATGGCTCTGACGTGCTAATCTGTGCCTTCTTCAGGTACCTGTGTCAACAACACATCCGTCATGATGTTCAAGAAGGGGAGTTTCGAAATTGGAGGAACAATATACCCTGTAGCCATTAAGGTACTTTCTCCGAATGTGTGATAATGTGTCTTACACAGCTTTTTAATATTCAGTATATTTGTTGACGAAATTGTCAACATATTTAGTTTTAGTCATCATAGCTTTGTTTTTAATTTACTGTAGTCGACATTTTTTTTTGTCATAGCTTTAGTTGATGAAATCAACACTATTGAGGAGGGGTTAAAGAACATTCCCTCTAATGTAAGTTCTACCCCTCTAGGGGGTGCCTCAAATTAATAATTGTAAATTGTGTAACTCAATTAGGTTTGGTTTGATTAGGCTTGACTAAAATCATACTGTCCTTATAGGTATAACGTTATTTTTTTCCCCACTTCTATTCATTTGTTTAAATGAATATAAAAATATATATAATAAACATTTTAAATGTATGTTTATGTATTCTATCTTTTTAGTATGACCCCAAGTTTGGAGATGCCTTCTGGAACAGTTCAAAGTACAGTATGGTACAGTACCTTCTCAGGATGATGACCAGTTGGGCCCTGGTCTGTAACGTGTGGTATCTGCCCGCCATGCACCAACAGGTGTGTACAACAGGGGATTTCAAACTCTTAACTCGGGCACCCCTGTAAATAACTATTTCCTCCACGGCATGCCCTTGAATTACACTGTTCATTTTTAAAATCAGATTGCACTATGTAAATTTCCAGCAGAGGCTGTGTCACAGGAGAAATATCTGTTTCCATCAGAACTGACTGAAAATAACTTTATACTTGACGTTTAACCACTTGAACCCCAGCATCCCTAATCTGGGGGGGAACGAGGAAGGTTCACCAAAAATAGCTGATCTACAAGCTCACAACACATCACAACATGACGCGTTGTGAGCTTGTAGATTAGCTATATTTGGTGAAAGAGCTGGCTGTAGATGGAAACAGAACTCAAGTACTGTCCAAATCAGGTCTGTTTTACAAAGCATAGTGAAGTGATATAGATGTAGTGAGATTGATGAAATCCAATTGTTATCAGATTATCCTGTGGCACCCCTGGCATCACAGCACCCTGGGGTGCCGCAGCACCCACTTTGGTAAACCCTGCTGTACAACATGTGACCGTATACACAATGCAGTACAGCTTCAGTTTACTGTACCATGCCACGCAGACTGACAAAACTCAGACACGCACTTATATTTAAGTGATTGTTTATTTTAATATGATAGGAAGGAGAGAATGCTGTCCAGTTTGCCAACAGAGTTAAAGCAGCCATCGCTACGCAGGGAGGGCTGGTAGACCTCCAGTGGTAAGATGTTTTGTCTTTTTTCCCCGTCTTAATATATTTACAGTTCTTAGATTTCAGATAAAGTACACATACTGTGGACACATCCAAACACACACATAATACTAAATGCACAGTGAATTGCAAATGGCTCAGTTATTACCAGGGTCAAGGGGCCACTTTCCACCAAGGCGCTTTTTGTCCTACACGCAGCGTATGTTTTGAATTGTTTTCAATGGGAGTGTTGCATATTTACACTATGCTGGAAGAGCCTGCTTTGCACATTTACGTCTGGTGATTTTTATCTGGAATATTTTCAACTTGGCCGTTTGGGGTGAGTGTCTTTAAAAGTGCGCCACTGCGTTTTTTAGGAGGAGGGGGAAAAAAACGATTTGGAGACACAGCCTTATTGTAATGCCTTTCTGCCTGTTTCAGGGATGGGGGACTGAAGAGGGGAAAGGTGAAGGACTCGTATAAAGAGCAACAGCAGAAGCAGTTCAGCAGCATGGTGGTGGGAGACGACAGCAGCAACAGTGACTGACACCTCCGTTCAGTACGCCAGCCGAACCCTTACAGTACATACAGTTCGGTGCATGAATAGAAACACTCTCTGCCTCTGGAACGTCTCACCGGCTGTAACCGTTCTGGAATAACACTGGACTCTGAGCCTAGCTGCCTCTGATGAACTCATTATGACTAATGCCGGGTCTATACTTGGTTGCGGGCCGTGTCGCGAATCAAAATCTGTCGATCTACTAGCTCACGTTGTGTCGCAATGCGGCTTGAGCTTGCAGATCTGATATTTTCGGTGTATAACTGGCTTAATGATTCCTTATTTATTTGCATGAGGTATGCGTGCAATCTCCATGCATGAAAGAGTAGAGAAGAATTGCTGTGACGTGGCTAGTTGTGTGGTTGTTTCTGTGTCTTGCAGGTAGCCAGTGTTTTAATTGAATGTTAAACTCTGTGAATACTGTAATTCTCTCTGATCGGAATACAAAAGTGAGAAAGACTTAAACCACTAGTGTGTCTATCTAGACACACGGCAATGATAATTGTCTTGTGTTTACTTTCACTTATGCATGACCTGTTCGTACTTGTTTTTTTTATAAATGAGCAGCATTTTTGGATTATGCCTCATGGTGCTGATTATGAAAATGCAACAGTTGAGACACATTTGGCTCCTTTTCAACGATGGAAGATTTTTAGTTATTCAAGAAGCAGTTTACCACCAAATCTGGGTCTGTCATAGTAGACGAACATTCGGTGAAAACAGGCAACTATTTGATGGATGAACATGGCTATCTACTGTACAAGCTCTATCTACTGTACAAGCTCATGATGTGACATGTTTTGAGCTTGTAGATAGCTATGTTCAGCAAAGTGATTTTGTGTAGTGAAGTAAAAAGGAGGAGGGGGCCAAATACAGATCCCTGGTGGACACCGGTCAACTAAGTACACAGTATATGTATTGTATGCACTATGTAAGGTTTAAGTGGTTAAAGTGTTTATTTATTTGAAGGCACAAGGGTTTGGCACATGAATTAATAGATGGAATTATAGAGAAATCCATATGAAATGTGATGGCCTTAAAGGAGAGTACATGTTTTGGACTTTTTGGAGCTTTCTTGGCTGGGTTGCTTTCCTGAGGTGTCACAATCGCTGCCTCCAGTCTCTTGTGTGGTTGTTCCTTCAATTGTTCCTTAAACGAAACGGGAATGGCAATGGATATATGCATGGTGCAGGAGAAATGGAGCATGTACTGAAGTAATCCTCAAATGCATATTGATAGTTTTTCCAAATAACCAGTGTTCTCACCATTCTTCTCTCCATTGGGGGAAAGCCTGTCATTCTGTTAAATCACACAGACATGGGAACACAAGGTGGTTACCATAGTGTTACCATTTCCCCAGAATATTACAAACTCCAACTAGTATTTCTAACTAATGACTGCACTTACCCCAGGTGAGTTACCTTTTTGCTTTGTTTTCGGTGTGGATTCCAGATACCTGGTAGAATGAACAAATGAGCGTACACATTAAAATCTGGAGTGTTTAGTCTTTTACCATAACTGTAAAAATGTAGGGTGAAGTGTACTTGAATCTAAAAGGTCAAATATGCATAAGAGTCGGAAACAACTAGAAATAAGGTATTTGTTCCACCCAGGGGTGTCACACCAAATTCTGGGCCCTGGGTACAAGGATTCACGGCTGCCCCCCCCCATTTAGACTGGGAACGCATTATTATGCATTATTTTGTGCTTTTTAACTATTGAAAAATAGCAGATATACAGATATACAAGCTTGTAGATCTGCTATTTTTGAAAAGTCTTTGAATATTTCAAATCTTTGTGTCAGCGGTGCTCAAACATTTTCATGTCAAGGACCCCCAAAATGATATGTATTTGGCCACAGACCCCCGTCAAAATATTTAGTTCCAGGGACCCCCCCCCCCCCCCCCCCCCAGAAGCAAAATTTGAGTTACAAATGTTCGCTTAAAAAAGACATATCTTGGCAGATATACAAGCTCGCAGCTGTGAGCTTGTATATCTGCTATTTTTCAATCGTTAAAGCATAAAATAATTAAGGCCCCTCCAACTTGGGGTGGAGGGGCCCCGTGACCATGTTGACAGGAGCAGCTTGGATAAACTTGATCATCACGTGACATTTATGAGCGTGTTTTAGTACTTGACATCCTTATCTCTCCTTGCACAGTTCAAATGACAAACATGTTAAGTGTGAACACTTAACATGTTTTCATTGCCGAGCATTAATTAATGAGACCATAAATCCAAAGTTGGTCTGTAAGAGGAATGTGAATGAAATAAGTTTTAAACTCGTCACACATGCAACAGTGTATACCACATTTGGTTGCATAGACAACGACCACTGTAGTAGATTGCAATATTATTTCATAATTTCTTTTGTTATTAATTCCACAGAGAAACTGAGTGGTTGCCAGTGAATGAAGCCCTCACAGTAGGCCTACATCTTACAGGTTTAATGACAAAGCCCATACAGAATATATAATATTTAAATCAAACGTACCCACCGTTTCAGATAGGAATCACAATTCCTACTAATCGCACGTTTACTATCCCTCTTCAGTCCGTCTGGGGTCCATGCTATGGATGTGTCTATTCCTACATCCACCCTGCCTGTTGCTCCGGACGATATGGGCATCTCTGCGATGTGGTAGGCAGGCAGCTACATTTCAGAAGAATGATCGCCAAATCTTTTTGTTGTCACCGTCACCTCTACAATATTAGTTTGAACTTGGAACACTGTGCAGAGCCGAGCTGCATGAACACCCACTGCTTGTCTTGTAGTCTGCGAACTAGCCCTCTGTATATTGTCTTGAGAGAAAATGTGTCTGGCTGCGGAGTGTGGAGGGTCTGTTGTCGTAGCCATAGTAACAGTATTCTAAACGGGCCCGTCAATGACCCCTGAATGGGTGGTGGTTGTGTCTCCCATTCTCCCCTTTCTGGAAAACTACAAATGATGGGAGTTTACATGAAAACATTTATTTTATTTTAACTAAACCTGTGAAGTGACAACAAAGTTAAAGTTTTAGTTAGTTTAGTTCGCTGGTGATGCAAGGTTAGTTTAGTTCCATTTGAAGCAATGGAACAGGCCTAACTTGAGCAAGCGTAGGCTACAACTTTCAGGATCTTTGAGTTTTAGGATAGGATCTTGTAAGGCCACACTGCAAAACATCTGCAAAAATCAGTTTAATGATTTAATTAGAAAACAAACCTATGAGGAGCACAACACTTTATTCTCAAAGGCATACAAAGGGAGGTGAACATGGCAACAAATGATTAGTTGGCTAATAGCTAATTGCTCATATAGCTTATGAACAGCATGGTTCATTTAATGATCAATCAATTGATTGTGTTCCAGCTTGGATCAATGGAACCAACATAGTACACTTAAAGTTCCTATTCATCTGTATCACAATGAAAACTCATTTTTTCAAGGTTTTAAAGAAAGAATACCATGATTTTTTAAATATTGTTTTAAATATTAATGTGTCATCTTGCAACATCCTGATGTCCTACCAGGCCCACAGGTTGGGAATTTGCGGCTTTTAAAAACACAACAAATAATTGAATTGAAATCTTCTTTAGGATTCTTCCTTCTCGTCTCCATGTGTGATGATGTAGCAGAGGGACTTATAGTCGATGTTCCCGGCCACATCAATAGGAGCTACTGAGAATGCCTGGTCCACCTGGGAAGGTCACCATGGAGACAATGGCAGGTGAAGTTAACACGTACAAGATGGAAACGGACTGTAATGATGATCATTGCAGCACACTTTGAGCACACATTAGCATTAGTATTTTATGAAACACTGGATGCAAACCTCTTCTGATGTGAATTTATCAGCCTGATTCATCAGTAATCGCTTAAACCTGGATTGAATGAAAATACATCAAAGGTGGTTAAAAAAAGGAACTGATAAGCCTATTGTATATACCGTAATTATTATTTTCATTGAAAAAAAAGGGGAAAAAAAAGAACTAAAACTATGGTAACCATACTCATCCTTGTTGACAAAGCCTGTCGCATTAGGATCAAATAGCTTGAAGGCAGCAAGTATAGTCTCCTCAGGGTCAGTACCTGTATACAACAAGAAATTAGCATCCAAATTGTCGCAGAAACCTCTTTCCTACTAACTTTATTGTTTTTTTGTAAATTAATGCCCTACTACTCATAAATAAACTACTCAAAGCAGATCTACAAGCTCAAAACATGTTGTCATTTTGAGCTTGTAGATCTACTATTTTTGTTGTTTTTGAATCCTGAAATGTTTTAGGCAACAATACACTAGTCAGTAAATCAAGTAAACAGTGAAGTAAAGGTAATTATTCTTTTAACAACTTAAAGGAGAACTTCACCCATTTTCAACCATATCTTCGTATAATTGGTCCTCACTAATGTTCATTAAGATGGCACATGTTTGGATGTATATTAATAGTTCATAAACCTGCTTACCAATGACAAAAATCAATGGGGAAATTGCTATAGCAACTACAACCTTTATCTTCCTGGAAAGTTACATACTGGAATAGAAGCCTTATTCTTGCATTAAGTAAAATAAAAGTATGAAATCTTGTGGGAAATGACCAAACCTGCCTACCAATGATGTCACTGGTAGGCAGATTTCAGTAATCTCCACTCCACAGCCCTCCTCTGAGACACAAACAGAGAGTAGACAGAAACTGTACCATCTTATACTGAGAATTTAACCAATTCATGTTTATGTTGATGCTGTAAGTTGAAAATGGGTGAAGTGGTCCCTTAAGGAAGCCATATAGAGGGTATGCACATGCATAAAGTGAATGGCAAATCAAGTGGCAATCGAGTGGTAAAGTGAGTGGCAAAGTGAGTTTAATGTTGTTTAACATAGTTTAATGCCTTTTCTGTTTGGATGTATGGGCTGTCAATGCCAGAAAGTAGTTTTTTGGCACTCAGTGGGCGTTAACTTCCGGGTATGATGATGATGACACGCGCATACCCTCTAGTCTACTTCATTGTATGCCAAATAGTAAAAATAGCAGAGGATGACATGTTCAAGCTCACAGATACAATACGCTGTGAGCTTATAGATCTGCTATTTTTTGCATTTTCTTTTTTATTTAGAAACATTTAGGAAAAAACACCAAAAATATGGACTCCATGGTTAATGCGGTTAATGTCCAAAGTGCATTTTGGTTGCTGTGAACCCAGTGATCTCACCGTTGAGTTTCTCCCCGAACAAAGTCAGGAACACAGTGAAGTTGATGGGACCCTTGCCTTCACTCAACATTCCCTCCAGCTCCTCATCATTGACATTGAGCTTTCCTGGAGCATGCACACACACGCATGTTGCATGTACGCACGCACGCGCACGCACACACACACATACAAACACACATGTTCTTATTTAAACATGATATGAAGAGAAAGCACCAGATGGCCAGTGGTGGAAAAAGTACTCAAATGTTAAGTAAAAGTATCATTACTGCATTGTAAAAATACTCTAACAAGTTAAAACCCGCAATTCAAAATGTAGTTGAGTAAAAGTACAAAAGTATTGGCATCAAAATGTAATTGTACCAAAAGTAAAAGTACTCATTATGTAGAAAGTCTCATTACAAGTTTTCAAATTCAAATAAAAATTTGTAGAAAATACATGTACAGTAGGTCGGATTTATCCGCGGGCTGTGGACACCCATTTGAGAGGATTTAGTGCCAGTTACCCAATAGGTTTTGTGTTTAAACATTTTCAAGATTATTCCAAATTTCTCAAGATTATATTTTACTTTCTTTCTCCAAAGGAGCTGATCAGCAGATGGCAACAGTTAAGTTTGCCCATGCACCTCGAGGAGGCTGATTGTGACCAAAGTGCACAACGTGCCACACACTGCTACGAGTTGTGATCTTCTAGTTTGATTATTGAATAGCCAAGTATAAAATAGGGTTAAAGTTGTTTTGATGTTATATTTTGCTGGGGACCCTGGGGGTATCCGGACCCCACTTTGAGAACCACTGATTTAAAGACTCTGAATATGAAGGAGTTATATGAGTTGGGCCTATGCCTATTATTATTATTATTATTCAAATTAAATACTTACCCAGCTGTCCATAAGTCTGCACCAGGTCTTGTTTTTTAATTACACCATCTCTGTCTTGATCAATGCAGCCAAAAGCCTGCAAGGAACAACACAAAGTGTAGAGCAATTTCCTCTGATTTGAGTGGAATTTGATTTGTGATTGTGAAATATACCATTTATGAATTGCAATACATACACATTTGAAGCTGTGCCTGCTTTCCCATAGGCACTCTTACCTCCTTGAACTCCTGTATTTGAGACTGCTCAAACATGGAAAAGACATTGGAGCACGTCTTCTGAGCCCCCCTCTGTCTCTTATTAGCAGTCTTCTTACTTGCCTGAAACCCATACAAAGACAGAGTTCACACAAATCATACAATACTACCATTAGGGTTTGATCATGTAATACTACAACTAGATTGTAATTAGAGAAAAGAAGATGGCTGTTAAAATGCTTTCATTTAGGCTACTGCTTTCAATTGTTTTGGCGATTATTAATTTCAGTGGGTGCAGGCATGCTTATTAGTGGCTAAATGTGTCTTTTTAGACACAATAAGCCCATCCCCAAGATGCACCGCAATCTTTCATGGGCAGATGTGACTTATGGGGTCTAGTGTTACTGTAAATAGTAATAAAGAAATCACCAGCTTCTTGTGTCTAAAAATACTTTTTTTGTGCCCCATCTACTGAAATCAAAATCGCTAAAATGACTAGAAAGCAGTAAATGAAAACATTTTTTAACACTCAAATTAACCCTTGTTGTAACAAATCAAAGTTTTCCTTAGCCTATACTTCTTTGTACGACAAATAGTGAAAATGTTTGATCTGCAAGCTCATAACACGTGGCATCACAATGCAGTAAATGATAATAATAAGAATCATTTGTTTCCCACATTCTTTATTTTTTCCCCACTGTATTTGCATATTAAATTTGTCCTCTGCATTTATCCAATCTATATTAACTATATTAGGATCAGTGCTCTGGGAGCAGTTAGGGGCAGTGGTATAAAGTAGCTATGTACATTTACTTTGTACAATTTTGAGGTATTTGTACTTTACTTGAGTATTTCCAATTTCCAATACATTTACTTCTTCAAATATTGTACTTTTTACTCACTACATTTATTTGACAAAACGTAGTTACTAATTACTTTGTAGATTTGATTATTGTTACAAAACATACATTACACACTTCAGCCCTATATATATTTTGGCCATTTGAAAATACGTGAAATGAAATGGGAATTCTGCATAATGAGTACTTTTACTTACAAAATAGGTATGCCAGGGTTAATTGGTTAACATTTATTTTATTTTATTAAATTGTTAAATTGTGATTAACAGCACGGATAAAACATATCCCCACTGGTGATAAAACATTAATGACCAGAGGGGGATATCAGAAGCTGATGCAAATCGAACACTGGACAGAGCTGTTCATACCGCGCAAATCATACAAAAAGCAACCATAAACAGCCAGCAACACCCAAGCCAAGGTCAATCAAATCTAATATGACTGAATCAGTACTTCTTTTACAATAGGAGTTTAAAAATAATGACTGATACCCTCCAACCTCCTTATACCCTTCTCCTTATACCCTATCTCCATTAAGTTGTATTCTCAGGCAGCATTATTAAGTCATTAGTTAAACTCTCAAAAAGCATGCGCACCAAAAGAAAATGTTTAAATTATGGATTCCTGCAACTGGAATGGAAACGATCCTTCAGGCATGCAAGAGAAAAAAGAAAAAAAACATCTTAGTTTGACAAGAGTGTCATATGTTAAAAGCAGGAAATGATCTGCACATTAAACAACACTTCTGGATCACTATAGAGGTAATTATTTTCCCCGACATTCTCTGAAGGAAAGTATCGACACATTGTGGAGATATTAATTTACTTACCATGTCTGTAGGAGTGTTATAAATCAGTTGGCTCCCAGGCTAGTTGTGGTACTGAGGACAGTTTATGTATGGCCCTTGTTATCAGCTTGCTGCCTATAATAGCCTCTGGTGGCCAACATAGTCCCTTACATGGCTCCCTCATGTCCCCTGTCTCCTCTCTCTCTCTCTCTCTCTCTCTCTCTCTCTCTCTCTCTCTCTCTCTCTCTCTCTCTCTCTCTCTCTCTCTCTCTCTCTCTCTCAATGGACCTGATAAGAACTGAAGAACCAAGGATTCCTCTGGTCTGGAAAAAAGAGATAAGGATATCACAATGGTGGGACAGAATATGCAAGGGACAAACACTGATGTGACGTAGGCCATTTCTAGCCTGCCTACCTTAACCCTCTTGAGTGGCTGAGCTATAGGCTAAATGGCAACTTTTGTTACACGAGTGGTTCCCAATATTTGTTCCTTAATGGAGTGCCCCTTTATACTAATATATATGACAAAATCTAAGACCCCCCACATATGTGCGCACATGCACGCACTCATGCATGCAGGTGTTTTTCAGACACAAAGCCCAATATACTGTACCTACTTCTCGTTCAACGAATAGCACAAATAGATGAGCTTCAAGAATGTGTGAAAATGTTGTCTATTTCTTTAAATTTTACTATTTAATGACCCAAAGATGTATTTTATGATTGTGTTGTGATACATGTTTTACCTTTGGGACTACCTCCAAAACAGACAAGGCCCCACACAGCACTCCCCTTGTGATCTTTGGAGCCCTCCTATGGGGGGCCTGGACACACCATAACACTGGTTTAGCCAACACATATGCCACAGAACGGATGACATATTTTTGAGAGTTGCTGAACTTTTGTCTTGATATCATAATCTCATAAAGCAGGACTTTCATAGCCTCAGCTGTTTTGTCATAATACTGCTCTGATGAAATCATTTGAAATAGGTTAACAAAACTTAACAAATGATAAAGGCATAGAGATTTTATTTACAGTCAAGCTTATTCACATACAAAGCTCAATTTATTGTCAAGCACATATGAAAATCAACATCTCCCAGCTTAAACAATATTATAATGAACATCTTATCATTATATAAATACAATGTTAAATAAATATGTCATTGATCATACACAGGAAAGACTACAGGATACAGGAGTGAAGTTTTTATTTAGCATATAGCATATAGAAAAGAACCATCTCTTGTACGTCATCCTGCCAGTTTGCACTGATATATTAAATATGGTCCACCCACACCCAAACATAATGGACCTTATATCCATGCAGATATTTTGACTGGTAAACAGAGCTGAAGAATATAACGTTAGCTGTGGTTGAGTTTCATTTAGGTCAGGGATCTTCAACAAGGGGTCCGGGACCCCTAGGGGGTCCTCAGAGTTACTACAGGGGGTCCTCCAAATCTTTTAGTGATAGAACCTTTTTATCTTCTTTTTATATTAACCACTTGAACCCTAGTGTTCATATTCTGATAACTTTAGCTGAAAATAGCAGATCTACAAGCTCACAACGCCTGCGTAGATCAGCTACTTCCCCCCTCTACACCTAAGAAGGGAAAAAGAGCAGACTAAGTACAGAGTGAAAGGTCAAGTTTATTAAGTATTGACAGTTCAAGTGGTTAAATATCTGAAAACACAAATAGACATGTATCCAAAATACACTGATGATTGTGCTGTCAAACTATGGAATCTCTGAAAAAAAGGTTGTGGGGGTCCCTGCTTCATCTCTCTCTCAGCTAAGGGGTCCTTGGCCTAAAAACTTTGAAGACCCCTGATTTAGGTGTTCTGCGTGACATCATGAAGTTACAGTCCATGCTGGTGTAAAACCCAGGATTCAAGCCCGCTCTCTCACGTGGGGAACCAAGCTGTGCCACTCATCCAAAGGGGAATCTCTCCTTGGCCAGGGAAGATATTAGGCTTAGGAGGTGGCGGCAGGGTTACGTCATTATATTCACCTTGCTTCGACCTTGGGCAAAGCTATTCGCCCCTCGGGCTCTGTCATGCACCAACAACCAAGATTCAATCCCAGGTCTCCCATGTGGGAAACCAAAAAACCTTCGCTCATACATAAGGGAATCCACCCTTGTCCAG
The DNA here is from genome assembly GCF_963921795.1 of Nannobrachium achirus. Lineage (NCBI taxonomy): Eukaryota > Metazoa > Chordata > Actinopteri > Myctophiformes > Myctophidae > Nannobrachium > Nannobrachium achirus. The sequence continues at coordinate 47,398,586 of NC_137832.1, read as the reverse complement.
GAGAGATAGTAGACGTATGAGCTTCAGGCGGTGCTACTCCATTACATTCACCCCATTTGTCCTCCCCCCACCGGGAAGCCCCATCAGGGTCACAGTGGCAATGTGATTCAAACCCATGTGGGAAACCAAACATTCACTGGTCATGCAAAGGGGAATCCATCCTTGACCAGGGGACACATTTGTCTTATGAGCTGGCAGGGCTATGCTGTTAGATTCACTTGAAACGTTATTACCTTCAGCTGTGTTTACCTGTTGTGAAAATGTTCTATATTGATAGATAGACATTGATCAGCTAGGAAGCAGGAATTGTTAACTAGCTTTCTTGCCATCTAATCATTTTGGGTTCAACAAGGAACCAACCATATACTGTATATATTCACAAACACATACTGACATTGTGACAAATTGGTCTCCTTTTATCATACTACACATCGTTGTCTATAATACAAGTTACCGGTGGTTTCTTGTCTGTGCTCCTTCAAGTATTGAGTATCCTATTCCTCGCACACTGGCGCACATCCCTCAGCCAAAGTGCTTGCTTCTGTAAAGCCTGGAAAAGGCTGCAGCCGTATTGTACATCCCTGGACAGGGACATCACCATCACAGACCTAGAGTTCACTGAGGTCCACGTTGCTCCCTGTTCAAAGGTCACTTCTTGCGTGCTTCCTTTACTGTGCCATCATGCAAGCTGCCATCTTACAGGCCACCGCCGAGATAAGGGCTGCCCCACGGCCGCTTCCTTCCTCTGATTGGATGAACGTGATGTCACAGTGAGGCGTAAGCTCTCTGACAATTTTATGGAACCTGTCTTGGAAACTGTGGGAAAGGAACAACATGGTTACCACCATATAAATAATCCCACATGGAAATTCAAGATTCACGATTCACTGTACGTATATAGCCTATGGGTAACCCTAGACTTAGATCCTTTGGTTTTAGTTCCTCAACATTGTAGAAACAACAACAATAATTCTACTTAATATTCATTGTTATTACAGTATTTGACTTGCTGTACCATTGCTGCAGTGTCTGTATTACTGTTAAATTGTCATTTGTGGTTTTTCTTTTCTTTTCTAGGCCTATTTTATGTGATGTGCTGCCAATTGCCCTCAGAGGACAAATAAGGTCAAAACTTGAACATCTCTCTCTGTCACAGTCATGCCGCTTGCTTCCTCATTCTCCACCTCTCCGTCTTTCCTTGTGTCTTGTTTTCCTTTATCCTGTCATTCCTCACCATGGATGCAGCTTGTAAACAGAACCATCAACCCCGATGGTGATCTTCATTGCCTCCTGGTGGCGACGTTCTCTCATGAGATTGATGACCCCAGCGAGGCCAGCTCCACACATGTGGGCCGAGCGCGTGGACACGCTCTCACAGACCAGACGCACAATGTCACAGTCCAGCTCTGACGGAAGCACGCCCAGGGAAGACAGGATGTTGTAAATCTGTTTCCTGTCCCCAGAGTCACTAATGAATAAGACGAGGACAACAGAAATATTAAAGATTTTTCAAGGTTTCTTTTATCATATTTTTTCTTGTATACTTTTAAGTTAGTCGTTATCAGTTCCCAATTTTCCGCACACTTGTGTGTCCCTGCTTACTAGTAACCGCTACAGTTGGTTATATTTCAGGGTATAGATAGACAATCATGTTTCCTTTGATACACATGAAGTTGTCATTCACTTCTTTCACCTGACAATGAGGAGATTCAGCGGGAGGGCAATGCGACGCCAGAACCAATCACAGGAACCATCCCACGGCTCCTCCGCGGTGGAAAGGCTGGTGATGCGAGTTTACACAGTGATGTGTCCCTGGCTGTTTGAACAGATCTGAGACTAAAATAATGGCTAAAGTGTCATTATCAAAGCATTAAGACCCTTTTTAAACCCCAATAGGAATTCCTTTCTGAAAAAAGGAGTTATTGTAAAAAGATTCAGGTGTTCCAACATGGACGATATCTTGTCCAACTAGACATACTGTTCCTACGAAACAGTGTGGGCTTGCATGTATGGGCACAAAGATCTACCCTTTGGCTGCACCTCATTGGCACCTCAATTGCAAGTGTGGTTGCCGACGTGACTATATTCTGCAGCGAGCTAACTGTCATGTGAAGCTCGACCAATACTCCAGCTAGCACCACTCCCAAATGTTTTTCCACCAATTTCCAATTGCACCTCTTTGGCTAAGGGCCCTGTCTTTGTACTGTCGGGGAGAACTTGATAGATAATAAATAAATAATGAAGATAACATACGTGTGCTTGCTTTCAGCAAGCCCACAATTAGACAGGATTGGTCATGCTTCACTTGACATCACAATATCTAATGTAAATGATAAGACGGAATTCATTGGTCGGTCGGTCGGACGGACGGACGGACGGACGGGAGGCGGCGGGAGGGCCTTCGATTTGGAGAAGTGCCAAGGCCCGGGGATTCTTAAATCGGCACTGCTGGTACTACAGTTATGCAAAGAGCCTACTGTGTTGATTAGAGTGCCCTGCCAAGCTGGATGCACAGAGGAGGATTCAAACCCTAGATTCCACTCAGGGTGGCAGACGTCCTAAGACCCAATGACACCCGAGCGTCCCACCATTCCTTCAAAGTTAACCGAAGAGTTCATGGAGCAGGATCAGGTACCAGTTCTATATAGGCTTTCACAGTTAGGACGACTCACCTCTCCACCTGTGAGACGTAACGCGTCTCAAAGCTGCCACGCGTTTTCAGCAGGTCCGAGGCTTCACTGTTAAACAGCAGGTCCTCATTGACCAGTTTCAGCAGAACCAGTCTCACTAACTCGCCCATGTACTTCCCACTGATCAGCTTCTCAAATCTACAGCATGAGAGAGAGAGAGATAGAGAGAAATGAGTGGGCAATTATCTTTTCCATGGGGCCACATGAACAACAGAAAATATTGTGGAGGGCCGGGCCAAAAGGCAGTGCTCCCCATAAGATGTGCACCTCGCAAACTAAACACACAGCTTTACCCTCGACTTCAGTAAATAAATACTTAGCAGTCCAATTTTTGTTGAAAACACGGCATTCGGCATCGACTTTTCTTTTTTTAGCCACTTTAGCCATTTTTGGTGGGTAAGGTAAGGCAGGTCGTCTTGACGTGTGACCAGTCCGACCACCTGCTTGTTATTGAGACAACGATCCAATGATCACACACTTGCTGATGTACGCATTGCGTCCATATGTACATGAATAAAAAACTTCAAAATAAAAGAAATGCCGCTGCATGAGGTAAAATTAGAAAATGTGTTTATTTTGTAATTTGCCATTAATTAACCCTACAAGGGCCGGTCAGAGTGAACCATAGGGCCGCATACGGCCCCCGGGCCGCACAATGCCCAGGTCTGCATAAGAGATTAGAAGACATGATGGGAGGGGCTTCAAAGTAACAGCGGGTGCGAAGGAGAGATGCTGGTAAAAGGCGACCTGCGTCACAGAACATGAGCAAACAAATGTCTTTCTCTGAAACAAAGAGGGAGCATAAGCTGGACAGAAATCCCTAAGTCTCAGTGGCTGTCTATGTGAGGGCGGCCGTCAGTGAGAAAGGTAAACAGCCATTAGGGCTGGCCGGCACTATAGCGTACGCTGGAGAGAGAGGTCATTAATCTGAGCCCCCCCCAAGCCCCCCTACCTGACCATTGACGTACCTCTGGCCAATCACACAAGACCACAGGAAAAACAACTGGTCGCCTAGCAAGCTCACAGACATCACGTGTGAGCTCAGGTGAGTATTTGATTATTGCTGAGCGAACGATGATTATAAGAGAGCGAGAGAGGCATCGTTCTAATCTTTCAACATATACTGTAGTAATATTTGTAGTCTCACTCCAGCTGGGGGTTATCATCTAATTCAGGGGTCTTCAATGTTTTAAGGCCAAGGACCCCTTAGCTGAGAGAGATGAAGCAGGGACCCCCTCTATTGTATAAATGTGTGATGGAGATTCTCATCGATTTCATAGATAGATTCATAGACTTGTTTGACTCTTAACCACTTAAAATCTTAAATCATCAATACTTAGCAAACTTGACCTTTCACTCTGTACTTGATCTGCTCTTTTTTACCTCTACACCAAACCTATTTTTGGCTAAAGTTCTCCTCAGAGTATAGGGATGCGAGGGTTCAAGTTGTTAATTTAAAATAATGATCCTATCACACAAGGATTTGGCAGCCCCCCTGTAGTAACTCTGATGACCCCCTAGGGGTCCCCGACCCCCTGTTGAAGTCCCCTGATCTAATTGTATACACACACCTGCCATGAATGAATGAACGAATGAATGAATTAATTCATCAGTGCATTGTTATGGAATCAAAAGTGTCAAACATGCATGCAACATTTGTGCTGGTGAATGACTCACAGTTGTTGTCCGGGGTTGATGGAAGTCTCGTCGACCACCCTGTCGTACTCCAGCCTGAACTCCTCCAACTCCCCGTGGTCCCCGAAGGCCCCCCACTCTGTGTTCACACACATCCGGCCCTCCTCGCCCTCCACCAGTTCCACCGTATGCATCTCCTCCATGTAGCATGCATTACACCCCGTGCCTGTGGAAGACGGAAGATTTAGATCACGCATGTGCGAATATGCTTATGTAACTTAAGTTTACTCTTTGTGTGCGTGTGTGTGCACAGTGCATGTGAGTGGATTGGTGAGTAGTTGGACAGGTTGTTGTCTTGGTGGGCGTCCGTGCGCACGCGCGCGCGTGTGTGTGTGGCAGGGACGTGCTGAGAATGTTAGAGAGGCAGGGGCTGAAATTTCTAAAAGGGCCTTTTGGTGAAAATCTAAAATAGCAGACCTCCAATAGCCAATGCGTTGCAGTCAGCTATTTTTGGTGCTTGATACCACACTGAACTAAGCGTAATCAAGTTAATACTAGAGATGTGGCGTAACGGCATGGATTTCTACACAGAGAGGGCAATTCTTTCAACATAAGATGCTGCATTCAAGTTTAGGAGCGTTTGGAAAAGGCAATTCTCTTGAATGCCGTCTTCAGGTATGGCATGGAAAGAGGGCATTTGCATTTCTTTCACCATAGTAAAAAACGCATTTATGGTGTGGAGACGGATAAAAGGGCAGGGGTTCAAGCCCCCTTTGATGTCTATGTGTGCACTGTCTATGTGTGCAATGTGAACGTATCCTCACCAACAATCATTCCCACTTCACAGCTACGATCCTCGTAGTAGCAAGAGATCATGGTGGCCACTGTGTCATTCACCATAGCAACCACATCCATCTCAAAGTCCTGAATAACACATTTACAATCATCACTGATGTGACTCTTAACTATTGTAATATATGAAATTCAGGTATTGCAATTAAGTAATTAAGTCTTGTATAAATGTAACAAAGAAGAAGACCCAACATACCCCTCTCCTCTTGATAGCATCTCTTAGAAGGCCCACAATGTTGTTGCCCTCTGCTCCAGATGCCTTGAACCCTTTGGTCCAGTTCAGTAGGATGCCCTGTGGGGATGATCATAAATCTCATGAATCTCTCTCTCTTTTTTGTCTTTATTCACAGGTGCAGTTTAAGGAAACAGGAAACACAGGGAGAGAACAGCGGAGTGACATGCAGCAAATGGTCCTCTCGGCCAGGAATTGAACTAGGGACTCGCTTTAAGCATTCGGTTATTGGGTCACCCCATAAAGCTCACAAATCTCTGCCAGTTATAAACCCTGTATGATAAACAATCAGACCCTCAGGGCTCTATTTTGTCTTATGCCTTATGACTAGGGGTGTCACGATATATCATCCCACGATATACTGTATCGCAATATTTAAAAGTGATATGTATTGTCGTGACATCATACCGTATTGCAATTTCTTTTTTCAATAATGTTCTTACTGTATGGTGTGTGATGTGAGATGTAAGCTTATCATAATCACAGTTTTGTTTTTGCGCTCGTTAATGTTACATACTTCAAGACAGCGTCAAATAAAAATAGAGAAAATAGATGATCTACAGCGTCACATTGCGAGCTTGTAGATCAGCTCTTTTCAATTTTCAAAAATAAAATAAAAAGCATTACAAGATTAGTCATGCAAATACGGAAATGTGGGGCACCCAATGTTTTATACTGCACTTGCTTGTTTGAGACACCGCTCACCCAGTGTCCCTATGAGACACATAACATCTCCCCCACGTGTGCCATCTGGGCAGCAATCTGATGAGAAGCAGTAAAAGTAATGTTCCGTCCCCTGGGGGCCAATAAATACTTCCTTCCCCTTCCCACTTTCCAGCAACACAAGCACATACAGTATGAAACACAGGGCAACGTTTTTTTCATAAAAGTCATAACAAAACATAAACATAACAAGATGTTAAGTATGTGACACAGTTAACAAATTCGTCCAACCAGTTTCCAGGTCCCTTCCCACAGCCAACCTTGTCGAGGTCCTCGTGTCGCACGGGGAAAGAGAAGGTAAAACCCAGCGGAAGCTTCCTGTGTTTGATGTGGTGTCTATCCAGGAAGTCAGAGATACACTCTGCGATGTAATCAAAGAGCTGTGTGTAAGGAGAGATAGAGGGAGTGCACACTGTAAAATTGTGAGTGTTCATTTAGCTCAGGGAGGGAGTGTATTTGTACACTCTCAGATTCTCAGATAAATCTAAGATCTCAGATCACTGACTGTAAGTGTGTTGTGAGGGAGGACAGCCTCCCTGGCCTAGGACATTTATGAAGTTTATGAGCGCTGTGCTGGGCACACTGACCATCTCAGCGGTCCCCGTCATGGCGTCTTCAGGGATGGAGTACATCTGGGTTTTGGTCTCCACCTTCCAACCCCTCTCGTCATCTTCTCCCACCTTCACCAGCATCACACGGAAGTTTGTCCCCCCCAGGTCCAGAGCCAGGAAATCTCCCACCTCTGACACCGGGACACAGGATCATTGACAGGATATTAGCACGAGAGAAGCCATTTGGGATGTAACGTTTGCAAAGCAATCAAATATCGAAAACATTGAGTCTTAAAGCAGTGTGTCTACCTACCTGATCCTTCTGGGGTTGAGCAGACATACGTGGGAAGCATTTTGACACTAGCCTCTTCGTGTGTCTCTACACGCAGGCCTTTCTCCATCTCACGCCGCATTCTCTTCATTACTACTTTCAGTTCTTCCTTGTTCAGCCTGAACTCTGACAGAATTTGCTCCACCTGCAAGGAGTGGGAATTAGACCGCATGAGACTTATTATACGTCAGCTGTGTAGCATACGTCATCAACTAAAGTTGACACTTTCTATAGTTTGTCTTAAATGTTTGGGGACACTTTCAATTATTTGAGAGAAGTGTGCACACTGAAAGATGGAAGGAAAGTGCAGAGGTTAAAGAATATAGAGTAGGCCACAGACAGAACAATATGTTGCATATAGGAGAGGGCCTATAGGTACAGATCAATACAATAGAGCCTTGTTGTCTATTTGTTGTAATAATACAAGCAAATCTAAACAACATTGTAATGCACAATGACAAAAAGGATAGATTAAAAAGCTCTTCAATAACATTTTGAGTTAGCAGATACAACTAATATCTTTTCTAAATGAAAAGAACAACTTGAGCATCTAAAACAAGTTTGTTTTTCCTCCAAACATTTACACTGAAACCATAAAATAATTCAGGGTTCTATGACCTCCAATGCAAACAGGTTACTCAGAGCAATTTACAAATGGCATGAACCCTTGTCAGCAAAACACTGAGAGAAATGTATCTTACCATGCGTATTGTCTGAACCACAGAGCTGTAACTGCAGGGCACTGTTAACATCTGGTTTAAGCTAGAGCTGACACAAGGCATCTTCACTAGCTTTCTAGATGAGCCTTGTGGTATGTATCTAGGTGTGTGGTGAGTGTCTGTGCTGTGTGTGTGCAGAGCCAGTGAACTGTGAATGCCAGTGAATGAGAGCCTCAGCTGTTTTTATGTTCAGGTAAAGTGGGCCGGCCACAGAGCATGGTGGTGGCCTCTGTGCACACAAATGACCACCCCTTTCCAACCTCCCTCAACCCATCTGGACATGTACACACACACGCACGCACGCACGCACATCCCTTTTCCCAACACATTTGTACTTTCTGTTGTACGATGGTATTGTGTGCCGAAATTAGCTGACCAACAATGTGTTGTGAGCTTGTAGATTAGCTATTTTTATGCAACACAGTCTTACGAAGGGGCGTAATTTAGCAATACTATCTAATGTCTAAAACATTACTCTCTGCTCTCTATGAAAGTGAAACGCAGATTGCGGACACTCAAATACTGCAGCGCATGGACCAACTGCAGACAAACAGTACAGGAATAGAATGCCATTTGTTTGATTACATTCCACTAATGTTATATGTGTGTCGCACTTGGCACAGCCATGCGCAGAGCAATTTCTGCCAGGGAACTCAGCTAACCTCCACGTTCACATCTTCTGATCCAATCACACACTCATTTAATTCTCAGAACGCTCTATTTAAACTGGAGGTTTGCACTACTCATCCCTGCTTGCTGTGCTGCTATTCATGCTGTTGCTGCCACTGCTCTCACCAGAGCCTGTTTGTAAAAAGAACGCTGCTCACCCTCCACCACTAAAAGCAGATCCAATTCATTGCCAAACCATAATAAATATATTGCTCATTTTATATTCAATTAAAATAGGTTATCCTTCATGAGCTGTCTTTATCCATACAAAACTTGTTATGATTTAGCAATGAATGTATTGATGGAATATCAGATGAAGCAGGCAGCAATCCATAAGACGCACGCACGCGCCCCCACACACACGCACGCACGCGCGCACACGCGCAGTCGCGCACACACGCACACACACACACACACACACACACACACACACAAACACACACACACACACACACACACACACACACACACACACACACACAGGATTTGGTTTGCACGAGGACCATATCCGGATAAGAGTTGAATCTGTGCCAAGCACTTGTCCATAGCTGATTATCCAGCTAATTTAACTTTGTGTTATGTTTGCAGAGACACCTTTCCTGATGGCTCTCCATTCACCTGGCTTCCTCGCAGTGCAAACCACAAAGAACAAGAGATTTGATTTGCTCTCTGAAATGTATGAATCTGATTTAAAATGATAAAAGTACATTCTGCTTGAATCAATACACCTACTGTATTACTAATACATCTGGACTTTGATTGAATACTTTATTAACAAGTGTATTAACAGAAAACACAGTCAAAGGTTATACTAACACAAAAGGCCCCCACAGGCTTGTTTCCATTGTGGTCCATTGCACTCGATTCATCATAATACATATGATACATACAATACAATGCATCAGTATAGAAGAAAAGAAAAGAAAAAAGAAAAGAAAAAAAAGGGGGGGGGGGGGTTAGGGGGGGAACACTCAGTGGCATCAAAAGTTATATTTACAGAGAAAGGATGGGTGCATTTGATATTACCTTATGCTTATTGTAAGTCGCTCTGGTCTACTGATAAATGCCTAAATTGTAAATGGTAAATAGATATATAGATTATAATGAATGAGACCACTTGGGACCTGGAATGGGCAACATACATTCCTCATTTGCTGATAGGCATTTCCTTTATTATGACAGTTTGCAGAACCAACCATTCCATTAGAAGCATTTAACATGCATTGACAGAACAAATAGTATTTGAGTGGAGAAAGTTCTAACTCAGAAATGTGGCAACAATATCAGTTTTAGTAAATACCACAAATTAAGGTGTAGAATTAACTTGTTTGTGTTATTTACAGTAGGCCTAGTTTGGTCATACCAAGTCCAAATTCAACATAATTATACTGTATGCCTATTGGGTTCAATTATAAAGCTCATTAGTCATGCATATTGAGTTCAGCCTAGATAGATGTGTTTGCCTGAGATCACAATAGAAATAAATAATGATAATAATAATTTAAATACTTAAGTAGGCCTATATTGTATTAGCATGACAGGTTAAAATAATCAAACTTCGCCTCTAATGTTTGCACTAGCCTAACGGTTTGAAAGTGTACATAATTGTTTCCATCATCATGATCAAAAAATGTTTTTTTTTTAAAAGCCTATAAGTAGCCTAACTTTTCACGGGAATGGTGGGTTTTGCTGCAACTGTTGCTGATTGTAGATGGACTGAGCCTTTCCAGCAGTTCATGTATAGACTCTATATGTCCTGTAATTGATGTAGCCTACATTCTCCTATCGCTTTTGATCTGGATAGGATGATGAGATCATGAGATCATCACTGGACCGAACATAGAGTCGACATATAGCAGAACCATAGTGCCCTCGGCAGGATGCGGGCCTACACATTTAATAATTGAATTAATTGTTATTTTACCTTATCAATCGTAGTAGGCCTACGAGGATCCATGTCATTTTCCGCCGTCCATGGGGAGCTTTCTGCAGTGGATAGAGCGAGCGTCCGTTCCAGGTAGATTTATATCGCCCAATGTTTTAGCTGCAGAGGCAAATAGCTATAAAGCCTGGATTAAAGTTACCTATATATTTATATCATCCTGCCATATGCCAGACCAATCTGCTGCCAAAATACTGCGGCATTTAGAATAGATTATATTTTCTAATCAATAAATGGTTTAAGACTAATTATTTCCTACATTTTAGGGGTAAAGTCTGTCTGTGTAGCTTCTCTTCATTCTGATTGAGGCCTACTGGAGATTAAAGTAACCAATTATCTGTTAAATCGGAAATTGTTTTGGTTTAGGCTAGGCCTACAGCTAGTCCCTTACTCCCACCTTGCCTGTATATAAAGACGTCATAAGCTATACTATATAGGCTACTCTGTAACTTTACGGAAACAATAAGCATTAAAGACAGATATTGAACAAATAATATACAGTAAAGTTGCCTGCCCCCTCATTTCCATGTTTTGCTTCACTATTCTCTCTCTAGGCAGGGCAATAATAATGAAACCTTGATTCCAGGAAAGTGTGTGTGTGTGTGTGTGTGTGTGTGTGTGTGTGCGTGCCCGCGCGCGCGCGCGCGTGTGCGTGCCAGGTAAAGATTATTATAATTTATATAAGTCGCACGAAGGTGTCGCGCGCCCAAAATAGCAGACCTACAAGCTCACAACACGTCGCGTCCGTGAGCTTGTAGGTCTGCTATTTACTTTTCCCCCCCGACTCGCGGCACCGTTGTACGTAGAAGTCTTCTTCAGATAGTCGGGAAAAACAAAAAAAAAAGCAATTTTGTCAATTTGTTGCCTGGGAAACGGAATTTACCAGCACACTTCATTCACTGCCATGGAAAACACTTAGTGGCACCGAGGTTAAGTGGCCAGTACGAAATTGTTAAATGGACCAAACTCATACTTGAGAAAACATGGAATGATGGTGCCAGTCTGGCAAGATCTGGCACTGCCAGATATTTCCTACACATTTGAGCAAAACTGTTTAGATACAGCACTGATCACTGATAATAATAACAACAACAACAACAACAACATAATAATAATAATAATAATGATTATGATGAATAAATACATTAATAATAATAATATTATTGGTAATAATAAGGGTAATAATAATAATAATAATAATAATAGGGAAACGTCTTCTTGTAAGCCCATTACTATCAAGGTGTGTGTGTGTGTGTGTGTGTGTGTGTGTGTGTGTGTGTGTGTGTGTGTGTGTGTGTGTGTGTGTATAGGTCTATATATATATATATATATATATATATTTATATAAAATATGCTAATGAAATAGGCTTAACTAAATAAATTGTTGGCTGACGTTCAAATTATGTTAGAAATTCTTAGAATAGATGCAGAATATGTTTAATGCATATTTGTTGTTGTGTTTCATACATGTACGTCATTACAAAGAGTTTGGGCATCACAACAGGTGGTTTAATTCCGCCAGGAACCTTCGACGCTCACCGTGTGTTCCTGCCGGAGACATTATTCCACCGGACACATGGAGCATCGATCGTGACGTGGTGATTGGTCGTTCGTTGTTTAACGTAGCATCGCTAGCGTTAGCTTCGATACCAGCCTGTTGACGTTCGGAGGATATATCCACCACTTTTGTTGTTGTGGAATAAGGACACTTTCTGTTCGTTGTCACTGCTTTGCCAGGTGAGGGCCGCACTGGGACCCGAAGAACAGCGTTATTAGAAAGAAGCGTTAGCCACAGGCTAGCTCTGCTTCCCTTCTTCACTTGGGTTTGAAGAATTAGCTAAACTTTGCTAGCCTAGCTAACCTAGCTAACTAACTAACTAACAGTGTTTGTTTTATTAACCATCGGTAGTCATTTCTAAGAAAAATACGTTTAAGTTTAGCGGCAGCCACCCTCTACCAACGCTAGTATAAGGTTTAACTATTGCCACACAACTTTGCAGTTGGCGAGCAACCCCGGCTTAGCAACATTGCGGTTAATGATAGCTGCCTCTGGAGATAATGTTCTCATGTGATTTTACTTGTGTCATGCTTTAAATCAGATCTCCAGGCCCGTTGATCGTATCTGTGGCTGACATTAGCTGATCCAGTGCAAGCATGAAGCTCTATAGTATCAGTATCCTTTACAAGGGAACAACCAAGGCGAATCTCCTGAAGTCAGCCTATGACCTCTCCTCGTTCAGCTTCTTCCAGCGCTCCAGGTGGGTGTGACTGGGCGACCACCGCCCTTTTGGCCTTTAAGCACTTAAACCAGCGAATCTCTACCTTTCCTACCCTTTACTTAAACATTATTCCATAATTTGCAGACATAGGCTACCACATAGCCAAATACTTATGATATAGCAATATCGTAATAGGTAATTCCTTTCTTGTGTTTTTTTCTACATCCCCTACAACCATACCCTACCAACCCACACAAACAAAACAAACACATATTACATAGAAAAATTACCCTTTTCATTGAAGGACCCCCAGTTTGGTGTGCCCCCCCTCGGGGACCCAATCTACACAGGAAAATCCTCAGTGTTTATTAGCTGTGAGTGTACAAATAGATCTTAAGACTCGTACACACATGATGTGGAACCAAATGCCCTTTAAGGGTCCATTTGGTTCCTATAGTAATAGTACTAGTACACTCACAGAGTTACAGACCCAAAAGGGTCCCCTTGTAGTCCCAACTAAACATTGACTTAGAACCTTTTGGAGTATTTGACATAATTATTTTGTTATAATCGTTTCCATGTTGAAAAATCTTCATATTTTCAAATATTTTGGAACTAGCAGATCTATTTCCACTATAAATGAGATTTAGTAGTATAAAGTTCAAGTTGTCAAATATGTCAGTCATTTCCTTGTATATTTAGCTTAGGTTATGTGTCATATCTGCCATGTGCAAATCTAGCCCCATATAGAACCTCACCCGTCGCTGCGTATGCAGCGACGGGTGAGGTTCTATATGGGGCTAGTGCAAATCCAAAGCCTAAAAATCAAACAGGAATGTAATTGTCAACTACAAAAACACAATTAAATCGTTAATCGCAATTATTTGAGTGATAATTAATCGTCATGTAAAATTTCATAATCATGACAGCCCTATCATAATCATTTCTTGGTTGGGTTAATATAGTGTCCAAGAGTTCATGACCTTCACCAGTGCCTTGATTGTTGAGCGGTCATCACAGGGAAGTCGTGCTTCTGTCAAAGAACAAGGTATGCAAGAGCAGTATGCACCAATACATTTGACATAAATAAGTATGATGGATGTTATCCTTACTGAAGTTTGTGCCCTGCTTGACTCTAATGTTAAGATAGATGGAGGCTATTCACACATTACTAGTATTGATAATTGTCGTAGTGATTATTCCATCGATTACTTTTTTGATTCACTGATTAACCACTTAAGCTCTATTACTATTTTATACTTTGTCACACTGCGGTGTCATGTGAAAATAGGCGATCTAAAAAATCACAATCGCAACGCGTTGATAGCTTGTAGATTGCCTGTAAGATCGTTTTTGAAACTTTAAGCTTAATTAACTGTTAGAACCCTAATTACTTCTCCTTCTTTCAGAGTATCTGTGTCACGTGTATGTGAGAAACGACAGTCTGGGTGCTGTGGTTATAGCAGATAACGAGTACCCACAGAGAGTCTGCTTCACATTGCTAGAAAAGGTGGGTAAAACGGCTGTGAATAAATATTCAAAAATGTTACATTGTAGCGCTGCACGATGAATTGAAATAAAATCCAGATTGTGATTTCAGCATTTAGAGAGGTGAACAACCAACTCGTTTCAGCACCTTAAATGCCATATAATGAGGACTGAAATGGGTATAAACACACACCAAGCTTATACTGAAACGGGGCAGCCACCATGCTAATGCTTTCACTAGCATTGCCTATATACAAGAGAGGCACACAGAACTGCGACATATTATTTACCACAATCTGTTCAGTAAAGATGGCTTCAAGATTGTCCTATATTAGAAATAGTTAATTCTAATATAGCTGTTTTTACATACAACTATCATGAAGTCCTTCTTTATTAGAATAATTGTAATAATTTATCATGTTTTTTCTTTCCATATACAGTAACTGTCATTTAATGCCCGCTTGATGCCCACTTCTTCAGGTATTAGATGAGTTCTCCAGGCAGGTGGAGAGCATAGATTGGCCTTCTGGGAATCCCGAGACCATCAACTACAAGGCTTTGGATATCCATCTAGCTAAATACCAGGTATGTATGTTTATAAGCAGTTTAGCTATTGACTGAGGAGTGGTGTAGCTGACGTGTGGATAAGGTCTATGAAGAGTTTTTAAACTATTACATAGTATGTTTGCCGAGTAGCCACTGAGGTTTAGAGGATTTAAGAGGCCAATTTCTGTTAATTTCGCTCAATGTCACAAATATGTTGTGTCTCTGATCCACACCACTACTTTATTGAATGATTGTGTTTGCTTCTAGAACCCCAGGGAGGCAGATGCCATGACCAAAGTGCAGGCTGAGCTGGATGAGACCAAGATCATTCTTGTGAGTCATTAACTGAATCATTTTATAACCGTTTCATAAGCCGATAACTGCACACCATCTAGTTCAATAATTAAAGACTTAATTATGTGTTTCTTTTGGTAGCATAACACCATGGAAAGTCTACTGGAACGAGGGGAGAAACTGGATGATCTCGTGGCAAAATCAGAACATCTTGGAAACCAGTCCAAAGCCTTTTATAAAACTGTAAGTAGAGTAAAAAATTAGCAACTCGTCATATCTCGTCGGTGGCACCGTGGAACATTGGCTATAACTCGTCAAACTCACCATAAAGCAGTCAATGGGTTAGGAAGGGTTGCATCAGCTGAAATAGAACATTGGCATAAGTCACAACTTGGAGGATATAATGATGGAGCAATTTTATACCGGTGGTTTTGCTTAGGCAGTGCTTTCTCCGTGCTTTCTCCCCTTCGAAAATGTATGACAGATTTGTACTTGTGCTTTCATTGTCCATGAGTGCAAAGACTGTTGATCACTGACCTGCTGTCAGAGACAATAAGCTCTGTGCGCAACTGTATTTCCAGTTTTGAGAAGGTGGCATACATGCTTGCTGTTCCAGTAGATGTTCCGATAGCCTCCTTTGATTGACTTGGCAGATTTGAACTGGAAACACGTAAGGGTGTCATGTGTGTCTGGTTCAAATCTGTTGCCGAGCCAATCAAGGTACAGGTATGCCTAGGGTGGCCACCAGCAGGACCTCAGAAAGGAGGACACTTTTCCGGGCCTGCTTTACGGGACCCCCAAATTGATATCTAGGTCTATTTAGTCACGGACCCCCTTCTCAAAATATCTTGTGCCAGACCCACATAGACCGCCAAGATTATTCCAGATCTTTTAACTTTTTGAGAAAAAAATGTATCAAGCGCATAGCTTGTAGATCTGCTATTTTCGAATATAGTGTAAAATAGTTTTTAAGTGGTTTAATTAAGACTGGGTAGTGGGTACCCAGTTTATTTATGCATGATAGGCCTACACTGTGTATATTTTTTGCAAAATATTCCTGAGTTAAATTGTCCCATTTGAAATCTAATCCACAAGACTGGCATATCAGAAACAATAAAACATAGAGAGGGGAAGAGAAGGGTAGACTTGTGGACATACTGCATATAGCTCAGCTGCTGTTATTTTGTTCACAATTGGGGAATGGGGATCTGACGGGGGAAAGAAGACGAGAGGAAATCCTGCAGCACATTCTGTCAGTCAAAGCATGCCGTTGCGTTCTACCCATCATTTGATTGTTGCTGACATCAACCATGTCTGTTACACACAGTGCAAAGTGCATGATACTCGTAAATTCTGCTCTTCTTTATCTACTCCTTTACCTCGCTCCGTTGTTGGCTAAATTAAGTTTCGTTTCGGGGTCTTTAGGCAAATCTGCTGCAGCTCATCTGCGTTAGAACTACAGTAGCCTACTTGCTGTCGGTTTCATCCAACAGGCACACAATAAACAAGTGTGGGAGGAGCGCTCAGTGTGAGTAACAGTTGTGGGAGCGAGCACTAAACGAAATGCACGCACGTCGCATGCAACAAAGCTGTTATTCTATAATCTATACTAATGAAACGGGGGATTTGCAGAGATATGTAAATGTAACCAATAACACATGCACAGTAGCCTAATCACTCTCATAAAGCTGGATAATTAGGTGTCTGGTCAGAGGTTGCACTGGGCGGAGGACAGCAGGGTCAAAAACCGGACTGTCCGACTGAAAACCGGACGAATGGCCACCCTAGATATGCCACATTCTCATAACTGGAACTACTGCTATGCACTGAGCCTATTGCGCACATTCCACACAATACATTGTTTATTTTCTCTGTGAGCTCTAACAAATACCTACATGAGACACAGTTATTGAGTGTGACAGTTTTTAGCCTACAAAATAACTACAGATTTGGTGTAGAGGGGGTAAGAAAGAGCCCTGGATTGGTTGAATGCTTTATTAACAAATCACAAACAGAATATTGTGTAAAAGTTAAACGAAAATGTAATTCAAATTTTGAATTCTAGATACATTGCACATGCAGTGAAATATTCAATTTTTTCAGAGTTGCTTGAAGTCCAGTGGGACGTTTCCGCAGCGAGTTATTTTGGGGTGCTATGGCATCTATCTTTTTTTTTACACAATATTGGATTTTCTTTGATGGATTTGTATATTTACAGACCTCTGACTTCACTGTATATTGGGGTGTATAGGGTGGTGGTTTTAATGTTATATATTATACGTCCAACCCTTTCACTTGGAAAGAAATCACACCCAGTGTGAAGTGCGCGGTTAGCGCCACTTTTCTGTCAAAGCATAGTGTGTATGGGTCAAGACCAATGTTTCCATTTTCTCTCTCCCTATCTCTTCATTTTCTGTGCTTGACCCATGTCCCTATACACCTTCACCCCCCCCCCCCCCCCCCCCCCCCCCCACACAGGCACGGAAGCAGAACTCATGTTGTGAGATCATGTGATGCTGCTGTCTAGTCCTCACGGACATGCCTCTCTCTGCCTTTCTGCTCTTCCTACAACTCCCATCATGCACCAGCCACCAACTCTCAGCACAAAGGGACAGAATGGATACTGTCCACACCCAGGACAGAGTGCCAGGTGGAGGCAAGCAGGAGGTGGAGGTCTACATGTGAAACCCCTGGATTCTGACTGATGGGGGTTGGAGGACTGATGGGGTTTGGTCAGGGGGGTGATTTTATTTTAAACTCTCTAAGGGTAAACATCTTTGTGGTGTTTTCAATACCAGCGGAGGACATAATGGTGTGATCTTGTGTATTGGTGGTGTGATGTAAAAAAAAGAAAATGTTTTCTTCATCTGTATTCAGATTGTATGAAAGTCTCTCTCAGTCAGCACATTACTTTAAGGCAACCTTGACAATCTGTAATTGTCTCCATTGTGACTACTACAGAGTTAAATCCTTCACAGCACAAGGGACTTTTCTGTTTCTTGTTCTGCCCACTAGATGGCCCTGTTTATTCATGTCTGTACCATGGATATAGGTTATTTTTTCAAACTGTTCATGCAGGCCAAGACAGCAGAGACTGTTATGTGGTAGGTAGGCCCCATGGTAACATCCCATGCATTGTACTCTCTCCCCCCCCCCCCCCCCCCACACACACACACACACACCTCCCACCTCTCTCCATTATCTCCATGTTTGCTTTGTTATAAGTTGCACCGTTCTTGCACCCCCCCTCTCATTGTCTTAAGTGAAGCTTTGAAAACATTCCCAGTTGAAATGACGGTGTTATTGATGGATGGTGGAATTTGTTAGCAGTATTTTAGATTTGACCTGTAATTAAGTGGAGAACTAAGTGTTGAAATGCAACTCATACTGTAGACATGCTAGTTCTCTAGAGAAAGCCTTATAGCAGTACAGCATACAGTACATGCAATACTATGTCCTCTTGTTTCTACACTCCTTACAGCAGCCCTACTTAAACTTTTGGTTGCCATCCTTTTATTTGGCAAATCTGCTCCCTGACCAGCTGCCTTATATAACGGATGGGTTCAGTCTCACCATTGTTGTTCAGGTCATGAACTGATTATG
Source organism: Nannobrachium achirus (assembly GCF_963921795.1). Taxonomy (NCBI): domain Eukaryota; kingdom Metazoa; phylum Chordata; class Actinopteri; order Myctophiformes; family Myctophidae; genus Nannobrachium; species Nannobrachium achirus. The sequence continues at coordinate 47,380,092 of NC_137832.1, read as the reverse complement.
TGCTAGTTGAGCAGGTTGTAGCTGAATGACAGCTGTATTCATTGCATATCAAAAACTAAGATGAAAAAGCTCTCTAAGCTCCATCATATTTCTATTACTTGACAGGATCATGTTTAAGCATGTGTGGCTTACAAAAGGCTGATCTACAAGCTCGCAACATGTTGGCCTGTAGATCAGTGCTTTTTGTCACTATGGACACTATTACGGAAAATACGTTAAGCTTTAAGCGTGTGGAAGTGCTTTTAGGCGGGTCTCGTCTTTGAAAGCATAGAAGTCCTTTTGGATTGTCTGAGTTCCTTCAATCCCAGCTCTAACCCTAAAAGGACCCTGGAAACATAGGACCGTAGGAACATGGGGATGATCCCTTTGGTTTTTTCATGCTCCCAATGCTTGCAGCCAGATGTCAATTTATGCCTTTGATTCTCTTAATTTTAGACATCTATCCACTTTGTTTCTGTAGTGTGTATGACCTTTGCTTGTGTACAGTATTTGTATAACTGCGGTGATGTTTGTGAGACTGTGATTGTGTGTGAAGACCGTTGCTTTTTACTGCTTTTACAGTATAATAAACATTCTGTGCAATAGACTGTCGATGGCTTCTTGTTGGATGAGCAAACATTTCTCAAAATAGATCAATCATATTTCTCTTATATACTCGTATATACTTACAAATATCCTATGTGAAATATATCCATGAGTGACAGAACAATTTGTAAAATGAGTGGTTTTCTTTTAAAGAATTTCCTTTTTTTTTAAAAATGGGCTGAATTTGACACATTAGTGGACTAAAGCACTTTACTGTGGATTTGAGAGATTTATTTAAACAGACTGTGCTGCAATTTATTGTCCAGTTATCTTAAGCAAATTTAAAGCAAACATTAAAAAATATGAATACATGCTACTAATCTTTTTTGACTCTTCTGTTGCTAAAGCAAATAGTTATACTTATGGGTCAAGTATCCCTCACTGCAGAGTGTAGAACGGGGCAGAGCTGATTGTAGAGCTTCTTGTGAGCTGGCCTTATCAGGGGACATGAGGTTAAGGCAGTTTTTTGACACTGTTAATTTTTTTAATCTTACATCATATTGAAGAAATATACGTTTCCATTAGACTAAAAATAACTTTATATTTGACGTTTAACCCCAGCATCCATATTCTGGGGGGGCAGGTTCACCAAAAACGTGCCGATCTACAAGCTCACCAGATCTTGTACGTAGATTTGCTATTTTTGGTGAAGAGAGTTGGCTGTAGCCCATCAAGTACAGTAGTGATATTAATGTAATGATATTGATGAATTCCAAATGTTATCAGATTGTTCTGCGGCACCCTTGGACTGGCATCACGGCACCCTAGGGTTAAGGAGTCAAACCAGGGGTCATCACCATGCCAGCTTGTGATGTAGGCCTACATTTCGAGATCTATGTAGCTGCTACCTTCTCATCTTATTATACACAGCTAATTCAAATAATGCAAAGAGAATAAGTCAATAGTTAAAGATGTATAATTATGAAAAAAGTGTAGCCACAAGAAACAAAATACAAATATTATTTGTGACTGATGATCGCACTTGACTTGATATTTCTATATGGCAAATAGTTGAAATTTCAGTTCCCTAGTTATTTATTTTTCTCAGTTCTGTGTCTGCTGGAATTATCTCGTCAAATGAAGTGTGGTTTGTCCGCAAGTGTCTTTCCAAGCTCTCGTGCAGTTCTTGCTCATGAGACAAATACTATATATATATTTAGTGGCCAAGGCCACGAAGTGGCAAAAGGCCACTCATTGTTATTGGACTTCATCATTACTATTATTATTAGTGGCCAAGGCCACGAAGTGGCAAAAGGCCACTCATTGTTATTGGACTTCATCATTACTATTATTATTATTATTATTATTATTCCGCCACTTTTGCTCTAGCGGCTAGACCGTGCAGTCGCTTTTTACGAAACTCGGCGGTATGGCAGAGGACTATGCCAAACGGCTAAAACGCGAAGCTCGCAACAATCGGCCAAAGGGTGGCGCTGTAGGAAGCCTTGGAAAGTGCAAACTTTGAACTGGTGTAGCTCATGCCCTGTTTCAGGTACAGCAATGAAACCTGTATACACTTATGCGTCTCCTCATGCCGAACAACTTTTACGCTCTGACTTTTGACCTCTGACCTTTACCTCTCCCACAATTTTGAATTATATGAAAAACAGTAAAAATGTATCTCCTCCTGGGATTTTCGCGTAACGTGCGCGAAACTTTTTTTACATGAACTTTGGACCAATACGGTCTGAAAACTTAGCCGGATTTTCTTTAAAGTGAAACATTATTTTTTAATAATTAACCGTATAATGCAGTTTCATGCAAATTATTCTTCTGCCTCTAAATCATACATGCAAAGTGACACGTTCATGGCAGTATGGCAGAGGACTATGCCAAACGGCTAAAACGCGAAGCTCGCAACAATCGGCCAAAGGGTGGCGCTGTAGGAAGCCTTCGAAAGTGCAAACTTTGAACTGGTGTAGCTCATGCCCTGTTTCAGGTACAGCAATGAAACCTGTATACACGTATGCGTCTCCTCATGCCGAACAAATTTTACGCTCTGACTTTTGACCTCTGACCTTTACCTCTCCCACAATTTTGAATTATATGAAAAACAGTAAAAATGTATCTCCTCCTGGGATTTTCGCGTAACGTGCGCGAAACTTTTTTTACATGAACTTTGGACCAATACGGTCTGAGAACTTAGGCGGATTTTCTTTAAAGCGAAACATTATTTTTTAATAATTCACTCAATGTTGCAGTTATATGCAAATTATTCTTCTGCCTCTAAATCATACATGCAAAGTGACACGTTCATGGCATTTGGCAAATATGTAGAGGGTTATTCCAAATATCACTGAAAGCAATCTTACTCCAATTGGCCAAAGGGGGGCGCTATACGAAGCGTTTGAAAACTCAAACTTTAAAGGGGCATAAGTCATGCCTCGTTTCGTTTGAAGACATGCAACTTGCTTACACGCGTGCCTTGACTCAAGCGGAAGACATCTGTGTCTTTGTTAAGTAAGCTCCACCCTTAGATTTTCCGCAATTTTGAGCAGTTTGTAAAACACTTAAACCCGCTTTTATTCCTTTCGCGTCACGTGCACAGAACTTTTTTTACATGAACTTTGGACCAATATCTAAAGATCTGTCAGATCGTTTTTTTTTTTTAATTGAAACATGCTTTATTAATAATTCAATCAACATTGCAAGTTTTATGCAAATTATTCTTCTGCCTCTAAAACATACATGCAAAGTAAAATGTTCATGATGAACTACCGTAGAGGGTAAGTCCAAATATCACTGAAACCAAAAAGAATCATATTTGAACTGGGGACCCCCCACCCTGACGTGAGTAGGGTTTTCCCATGATCTGGGCCTTAGGCTAGATGCAGAATAGAGCTGGGACGTTCGCGAACGAATCGAATCTTTTGAACGGCTCTTTGAAGTGAACGTTGGGATCCGGTTCGCGCAGTAGAGAGCCGTTCATTTGGGGGGAGACCCCCTCCCCCCAATTCAACATCTCCTTGCTACTCCACTGAGTACTGACTGAGTACAGTGAGTGAGTGAGAGAGAGAGAGAGAACAAGTGGAGGAGCGAGTTCATTGTTGCCTGCTTGTTTTTTTTTTGGTGTTTTATGAATAACAAAAGTCAAGGTAGCTTAATTTACACACACATTTTATGAAAAGGGTAAATACTAAATTGTGATCTCAACTGTCAGCAGAGGAATGTGGTGCCACCTTGTGGATTCATGTTTAAACAAATTCTTCTTAAAAATATATAAATATACAAGGAGCCAAATGAGCCAGTCTTTTGAACGGCTCTTTTCAGTGAGCCAGATCGATGGTACTGTCTCACTTCAAAGAGCCATAAATCCCACCTCTAATGCAGAATGGTTAGGCACAGGTGTGTGTGTGTGTGTGTGTGTGTGTGTGTGTGTGTGTGTGTGTGTGTGTGTGTGTGTGTGTGTGTGTGTGTGTGTGTGTGTGTGTGTCTGTGTGTGGGCGGGTGTGCGTGCGTGCGTGCATGTGAACTGAATCTAACTGATGGCTTAGTTTGGTTTTCAGAAAAACTACATTTCCCAGAATGCAGCAGCTAAGATGGCTGCTTGTTGCAATCAGTTTGATTTGTCAGCACCTGGCCGCAACACAGCTTCTCCGAGTCAGGCAATCCAAATGTTTTTGCTCTTAACCACCGAGCTCTGCTTCACTGTGTAGCTGGCTCTCGAAGGGACTCTTCCATCGAGCAGTAAGCAAAACTCCACTATGTTCTCCTCTGTCGCACATTTGCTCTGTATTTTGCCACATTGCTAATGGTGGTTCTATCTGTTCCCATTGTAGGCAAATTAGGAGCTGCATCTGAGTCTTGGAAGAGAAATGGCATGTGTTAATGGAAGCAACGGCATACTGTGAAACATATGTTTCGAATGTAACCCCTGTTTGTTAAGTTCTGGAAAGAAGCATATTTTGAGTTAAAAGCCCCGGTTTTGGGAAGAACTTTATTTCATGTTTTAGGGGAACGCCCCATTGAATAAAACAACGCTTATTGCGTTTTCACCTTGAGAACTGTTTCCGTGTGCTGGTTTGGGTTCAGACTTCACAATACTTAATGTTTAAAAACTTTATTTGAAGACGTTTACTACTTGAATTATTTAAAAACATTGTGATTTAAAAGACATGCCTGAAAATGGCTAGGTTGTTAACCCTCTGTTTTGAAGGTTTACAACCTGATGACCAACTCTTCAACAAAGAGACAACTAATGAAAAAGTTGGAAAATAAAGATATTGAGTTAAAACCTTGAGGAGTTCTTTGGAACTATTTTATGTCTGTTGCATATAGTCTTTTGCATAGATGTTGTGTCAATTTGTGCTTTTACCAATAACTATGCCGATTAGTGTAAAATCGGCAGAGTCTCTGTCATTTATAGCGCCACCAGAAGGCCGAAAACGCATTCTTCAATATTACTCCTTCAGATTTTATCCGATAATCACACAAATGGGCACACAGTATCTCTACAGTGATGTAATCATGACGGATTTGTCCAATATCATATTCTATCTAATTGGATAACATTGAATTCCAAGGTTTGCAGGATTGCTCCTTTTTGAACAAAATGTCTCAAACGCAGCCTGCTATTTGTGTGAGATTCTGCACGCACATTCCCACTAGGCCAAGGAACAGATGCCACCCTTCTCACATTGGCCTGTTATAGCGCCACCAGCGGGTCAATTTTTGCAAAACCCATTTTTGGAACAAAATGCCTCAAATCCCGCATGCAGCGTCCGATTGCCGTGAAAGGCCAAAGAACACGTGGTACCCTTTTCACTTTGGCCTAATATAGAGTCACCACTAGGCCAAAAAAAAAAAACACCTGACCTGCCGGAGACCTGTTCGGAAGAACACTGATTCTAGTTTTTCTTTGATTTCTTCTTTGCTTTCCCTTGATGCCTTTTTGCTTTCCTGCTATTTATGCCTTGGCCACTTTATCGCTGCTTGCAGCTATATTTATTATTATTATTATTCCGCCACTTTTGCTCTAGCGGCTAGACCGTGCAGTCGCTTTTTACGAAACTCGGCGGTATGGCAGAGGACTATGCCAAACGGCTAAAACGCGAAGCTCGCAACAATCGGCCAAAGGGTGGCGCTGTAGGAAGCCTTGGAAAGTGCAAACTTTGAACTGGTGTAGCTCATGCCCTGTTTCAGGTACAGCAATGAAACCTGTATACACTTATGCGTCTCCTCATGCCGAACAACTTTTACGCTCTGACTTTTGACCTCTGACCTTTACCTCTCCCACAATTTTGAATTATATGAAAAACAGTAAAAATGTATCTCCTCCTGGGATTTTCGCATAACGTGCGCGAAACTTTTTTTACATGAACTTTGGACCAATACGGTCTGAAAACTTAGCCGGATTTTCTTTAAAGCGAAACATTATTTTTTAATAATTAACCGTATAATGCAGTTTCATGCAAATTATTCTTCTGCCTCTAAATCATACATGCAAAGTGACACGTTCATGGCAGTATGGCAGAGGACTATGCCAAACAGCTAAAACGCGAAGCTCGCAACAATCGGCCAAAGGGTGGCGCTGTAGGAAGCCTTCGAAAGTGCAAACTTTGAACTGGTGTAGCTCATGCCCTGTTTCAGGTACAGCAATGAAACCTGTATACACGTATGCGTCTCCTCATGCCGAACAACTTTTACGCTCTGACTTTTGACCTCTGACCTTTACCTCTCCCACAATTTTGAATTATATGAAAAACAGTAAAAATGTATCTCCTCCTGGGATTTTCGCGTAACGTGCGCGAAACTTTTTTTACATGAACTTTGGACCAATACGGTCTGAGAACTTAGGCGGATTTTCTTTAAAGCGAAACATTATTTTTTAATAATTCACTCAATGTTGCAGTTATATGCAAATTATTCTTCTGCCTCTAAATCATACATGCAAAGTGACACGTTCATGGCATTTGGCAAATATGTAGAGGGTTATTCCAAATATCACTGAAAGCAATCTTACTCCAATTGGCCAAAGGGGGGCGCTATACGAAGCGTTTGAAAACTCAAACTTTAAAGGGGCATAAGTCATGCCTCGTTTCGTTTGAAGACATGCAACTTGCTTACACGCGTGCCTTGACTCAAGCGGAAGACATCTGTGTCTTTGTTAAGTAAGCTCCGCCCTTAGATTTTCCGCAATTTTGAGCAGTTTGTAAAACACTTAAACCCGCTTTTATTCCGGAACTTTCGCGTCACGTGCACAGAACTTTTTTTACATGAACTTTGGACCAATATCTAAAGATCTGTCAGATCGTTTTTTTTTTTTTAATTGAAACATGCTTTATTAATAATTCAATCAACATTGCAAGTTTTATGCAAATTATTCTTCTGCCTCTAAAACATACATGCAAAGTAAAATGTTCATGATGAACTACCGTAGAGGGTAAGTCCAAATATCACTGAAACCAAAAAGAATCATATTTGAACTGGGGACCCCCCACCCTGACGTGAGTAGGGTTTTCCCATGATCTGGGCCTTAGGCTAGATGCAGAATAGAGCTGGGACGTTCGCGAACAAATCGAATCTTTTGAACGGCTCTTTGAAGTGAACGTTGGGATCCGGTTCGCGCAGTAGAGAGCCGTTCATTTGGGGGGAGACCCCCTCCCCCCAATTCAACATCTCCTTGCCTCTCACTCACTGAGTACAGTGAGTGAGTGAGAGAGAGAGAGAGAACAAGTGGAGGAGCGAGTTCATTGTTGCCTGCTTGTTTTTTTTTTGGTGTTTTATGAATAACAAAAGTCAAGGTAGCTTAATTTACACACACATTTTATGAAAAGGGTAAATACTAAATTGTGATCTCAACTATCAGCAGAGCAATGTGGTGCCACCTTGTGGATTCATGTTTAAACAAATTCTTCTTAAAAATATATAAATATACAAGGAGCCAAATGAGCCAGTCTTTTGAACGGCTCTTTTCAGTGAGCCAGATCGATGGTACTGTCTCACTTCAAAGAGCCATAAATCCCACCTCTAATGCAGAATGGTTAGGCACAGGTGTGTGTGTGTGTGTGTGTGTGTGTGTGTGTGTGTGTGTGTGTGTGTGTGTGTGTGTGTGTGTGTGTGTGTGTGTGTGTGTGTGTGTGTGTGTGTGTGTGTGTGCGGGTGTGCGTGTGTGCGTGCGTGCGTGCGTGCATGTGAACTGAATCTAACTGATGGCTTAGTTTGGTTTTCAGAAAAACTACATTTCCCAGAATGCAGCAGCTAAGATGGCTGCTTGTTGCAATCAGTTTGATTTGTCAGCACCTGGCCGCAACACAGCTTCTCCGAGTCAGGCAATCCAAATGTTTTTGCTCTTAACCACCGAGCTCTGCTTCACTGTGTAGCTGGCTCTCGAAGGGACTCTTCCATCGAGCAGTAAGCAAAACTCCACTATGTTCTCCTCTGTCGCACATTTGCTCTGTATTTTGCCACATTGCTAATGGTGGTTCTATCTGTTCCCATTGTAGGCAAATTAGGAGCTGCATCTGAGTCTTGGAAGAGAAATGACATGTGTTAATGGAAGCAACGGCATACTGTGAAACATATGTTTCGAATGTAACCCCTGTTTGTTAAGTTCTGGAAAGAAGCATATTTTGAGTTAAAAGCCCCGGTTTTGGGAAGAACTTTATTTCATGTTTTAGGGGAACGCCCCATTGAATAAAACAACGCTTATTGCGTTTTCACCTTGAGAACTGTTTCCGTGTGCTGGTTTGGGTTCAGACTTCACAATACTTAATGTTTAAAAACTTTATTTGAAGACGTTTACTACTTGAATTATTTAAAAACATTGTGATTTAAAAGACATGCCTGAAAATGGCTAGGTTGTTAACCCTCTGTTTTGAAGGTTTACAACCTGATGACCAACTCTTCAACAAAGACAACTAGGGATGTCCCGATACCACTTTTTTGCTGACCGAGTACGAGTACAAGTACTTCATGTTGAGTACTCGCCGATACCGAGTACCGATACGAGTACAATTAATAATACAAAATGTATTTAAATTACGCTTTTTTTTCCTTTTTTTTTTCAACACGTGTTCCCAGGGGCATCAATTGGGTATGGCAATACCCTGGGTCCAGGGGGGAAGATAAAAAGTTAGTTCTGAATATGAATCCATGAATGTCTCTTTGTCTATCTGTGCGGGTTATTATGTTGGTAAATTACAGTAAATAAATGCAAACTTAACAAAATGGTCACTTTAACAAGGTATTATAATTATATTTAAGGTATATATAATGATATATTATAATGTACTTCTTCTTAAAATAAATGTATCATGCCTGTTGCTAAGGTATGGCAACATGACTGGTGTCACCAGTCATGTTGCCATACCTTATCTTTTTCTGAACTGACGCCACTGCGTGTTCCTCCATCCACACACAGTGCAGGTCCGTCCATGCTAATAGGCTAGCTCCGGTGGAATAGGTCTTTTAAACTCTATAAAGGGAACTAGAAATGCTATCCTTAGATGGACAACAAGTGTTGTCCATATCTACGACTCCTATGGACTTTATTTGGAAATATCGTTTGTTGTTGTTTTATGGAGCGACGTTCAGCAACGTGAGACGTGAGTTACGCACGCACGCACGCACGCACGCACACACGCGCACACACACGCACACACACACACACACACACACACACACACACACACACACACACACACACACACACACACACACACACACACACACACACACACACACAGAGAGAGAAAGGGTAGGCGGCCGCAGAACCCCCTCTTGATATTTTATTAGTGCATTGTTTGCACTCTGCTTTGGTGTTGTCATCCTCACAAAGAAGTGCACTCATTGCCAAGGGTGTCGCACCAAATTCTGGGCCCTGGATTCACTGCTGGCCCCCCATGAATGTTCTTCATGGGGTATTTAAAAAATAGCAGATCTGCAAGCTTGCAGTGCGGCACTGTGAGCTTGCATATCTGTTATTTTTCAATAGCAAAAGTATAAAATAATTAAGGCCCTGGCTTCCACCTTGAGCCCTAGTAACTCAGTCCCACTTTTCTCCCCCTTGTGACGCCCCTGCTCGGTATCGGCCGCTGCCGTGAGAAGTATCTGGCGAGTACGAGTACAGCAAAATAGGGTTGTATCGGGGCGAGTACCGATACCGCGAGTACCGATACCGCATCCCTAAAGACAACTAATGAAAAAGTTGGAAAATAAAGATATTGAGTTAAAACCTTGAGGAGTTCTTTGGAACTATTTTATGTCTGTTGCATATAGTCTTTTGCATAGATGTTGTGTAGAGGTCAATTTGTGCTTTTACCAATAACTATGCCGATTAGTGTAAAATCGGCAGAGTCTCTGTCATTTATAGCGCCACCAGAAGGCCGAAAACGCATTCTTCAATATTACTCCTTCAGATTTTATCCGATAATCACACAAATGGGCACACAGTATCTCTACAGTGATGTAATCATGACGGATTTGTCCAATATCATATTCTATCTAATTGGATAACATTGAATTCCAAGGTTTGCAGGATTGCTCCTTTTTGAACAAAATGTCTCAAACGCAGCCTGCTATTTGTGTGAGATTCTGCACGCACATTCCCACTAGGCCAAGGAACAGATGCCACCCTTCTCACATTGGCCTGTTATAGCGCCACCAGCGGGTCAATTTTTGCAAAACCCATTTTTGGAACAAAATGCCTCAAATCCCGCATGCAGCGTCCGATTGCCGTGAAAGGCCAAAGAACACGTGGTACCCTTTTCACTTTGGCCTATTATAGAGTCACCACTAGGCCAAAAAAAAAACACCTGACCTGCCGGAGACCTGTTCGGAAGAACACTGCTTCTAGTTTTTCTTTGATTTCTTCTTTGCTTTCCCTTGATGCCTTTTTGCTTTCCTGCTATTTATGCCTTGGCCACTTTATCGCTGCTTGCAGCTATATTTATTATTATTATTATTATTAAGTTCTCTGTCTGCTGCAATCGTACGGGTACCAATACGACAAATTCTTTAATGAAATGAAGTGAATATTTATATTAAAACTGGGCCCTAATAGGCACAGGCCGTTGTTCTAGGTTAAAAACGGATCACTAAACAATAATTTATAGCCCAATATAATGTAAATCACTCCCCTCCAGCTCATATAACACTACAGCACTCTACCCCCCAATACAATTTTAAGGTATTTGTATTTTGTTAAGGACACATTTGTCCGTGTACGCACATGTTGATGTCTTGATGACCCCTGACCCTGAGTCAAAACTTCCTCCAGCTCTGAGCTGGATACCTGAACGGGAATGTCCGGTACAAGCCCAGTGGCCCAAAGGTCAAGGGGGCACTCTAGAAAACTTGACCAATTGAGACCCACTGCACCAGGAACCTTTCAGAAGCTGAACTAAAAATGCTCCACATATTGTATAAGTACATTTTATGTACACACACACACACACACACACACACACACACACACACACACACACACACACACACACACACACACACACACACACACACACACTCACTCATGCACAAACACTCACACACACTTCATTTTCCATCTCGGCACCTCTGACCATAGCCTATATCACTAGAAAAGTAAGAGCGTGCTAGTTTCCTTGGCTTATCCCCTCTTATCCAGAGAGACCTTCCTTGCTGGTTTGGTCACAGCATTTGTCCGCTGGTCTTTGAAAATGTTTGTGGTTGCCATGATACAGAGGAAAAGGGCAAACTGTCATACCAAGAGATGCTCTCAACCTCAGTGACACACCACAACTATTGTCTGTTTCACTACTACAATGAAATGCCACAAACAAATTAAAGACAGACCCACTAGCCTATATCGTCACTGTTGGGTGAAGATCTTACATGTACCAAACCATTCCTCTTTCATTATCTCAAAAACATTTTAAAGTAGTGAAAATAGTTTTGTAGATCTACTATTTCACTCTTTTTGTATGACACCCTTGTATGAAGGAGTGGGGCAATAATTCGCAGTTGAAATATGGAGATACAAGGTTTCTGCCCGACAGCAACGTTATGCTTGAAGTAACAGTTCTTCTTGTGTGCTACAAATCTAAATACCAAACGCTGCACGTTTTAAGGCAAAGGACACAAGCTGGGTTAGAGAATAAAGCATTCTGTGTTGCCATCATTTAAATACAAGTAGAGTAAGGTGGGGTAAAAGGCCCCCCTTAAGGATAATGTCTATTTTATGACCAATTAAAATACATTTTGATATTAATTCAGTATGTACATGTTAACAATGCTTTACCCAATACACCTATATGGGCACCATGTTGAAAAATTAGATACATTTGATTTTATAGTACAAAAAGAAAAACATGTAAAAAGGGCCTATTGCCCCACTACTGGGGGTAATAGGCCCCCCTCTATGGGGTAATAGGCCCCCTTCTATGTCCTGGAGCAGAATAAGTGCTACAATCATGAAAATTGCCATGAGCATTTTCCATGGGTCACTTGACAAGATAATTGTCAGAGGAATTTGAATTTTCAAGATGGTGGCCATTTTTCAAGATGGCTGACACCTTAGTGGAGCAGTTATGTGATATAATAGTTTATTTGGTGATGTAAGTATGAAAATTGGCATGAGCAGTCTCTGTGGGTCACTTGACAATTAGCCACCCACAGCTACTTGAAATTTCAAGATGGCGGACATTTTTCAAGATGGCCGACACCTTGTGGAGCAGTTAAGTGATATAATGGTTTATTTGGTGCTCCACTATTAGTTTTAATGGGGGGTGAATAGGGCAAAATTTTAAACTGAGGGATATGTCCACGAAACTTCACAGGTTGATCAATGGTATACATATGAAAATTTTTTTGTATTGCAAGTTTCCATGAAATCCAATATGGCCGCCACAATATGGCCGCCATAATGTAAGGACCCAGAAAATAGGTTTTGCCTCTAACTTCTGAACCAGATGAGCTAGAAACGCAAACTTGGTGTCTATTTCATGGTGTCTGACCATGGGAGACTCAATGGAATAGCTAATTTTATTATTGGGTGTGTCTGGACCTTTATTGTGCATATTTGCAAGATGGTGGACTTCCAAAATAGAGCTTTAACATAATTTCTACCATTATTGTTGACTGCTTTTGCAAATACAAGCAATATGAATCCATTTGCTAAGATTTATGGCACAGAAGGGACTTATACCTGTATTATTCTTGAGTTTGCATGTTGTCAAAATGTCTGTAAACGAGATATTATATTTCCTGTCCGATTCTACTGTATGTAGTTGTAGCAAAGACTTCAGATAAAATCAGAGACCAAAACAATGTATCTTAGAAATTATTTTTTTATTAAAAAAAAAAAGAAAAAAAGAGAGAGACTATCTCAATGAAATGAATGCAACTGCCTTTTTGGGTCTTTCACACATAGACATGCACATGCTTTCCAACAACTTCAGCTTCAGGGAAATTATAATGAACACATGATTAAAACAGGCTGCATTATAATGCAAATAATTGCTAGTCACTATCACTGTCATGTGTACCTATCCTGCTGCATCTTGTCTCCAGTCCTTGGCAACGACACCCCAAGTAGCATGCAATTCCCTTCTTCGCACATGAAGTTCAATCACCCGAGAGAGACTTGGAGTAGAACCGCTGCTCCTTCACTTGGAAAGGAGTCAGCTTAGGTGGTTCGGGCATCTAGTACGGATGCCCCTCGAGCGCCTTCCTAGGAAGGTCCTCGATGCACGTCCCACTGGGAGGAGACCCCGTGGCAGACCTAAGACCAGATGGAAGGATTATATATCCAGACTGGCCTGGGAACGCCTCGGTATACTCCCAGAGGGAGTGGAGGAAGTTGCGCAGGATAAGGAAATCTGGAAGTCTCAGTTGGAACTGTTACCCCCGCGACCCGATTCCGGATAAGCGGTTGAAGATGGATGGATGGATGGATGGCACATGAACAGTTTTTCTGGCAGCCTTTGATACAGCTACATGATATTGCCTTGTCCATTGATATAGGCCAGGCTGGCTCTGTAGATGTACAGGGGACTGCCTTCCCATCACTGAGAGACCATCCATATTCAGTGAAGCAAGGGATGTCTGGCTTCGCGATGTGTGCAGTTTTATCTATTATGGCTGCAAGAGCAGCTCTTTTCAGGTGCAGGCCAAAGGCATTTTCTGTAGGTGGCAGCAGCTTCAACAGGGTTGATCGGTTATTTAGGAACTTGTACACTCTCAGCTTTGCCAGGTCAAAGTCCTCCGAATGGTCAGCTTTTGATGCATATACAGCTATTGTGAGGTCTCTAGCCTGATTCTTGACATCCTCTGAGAGGGAATAAGAGGAATTTTCACCAAACTCCTGAAGTGCAGGGAGATCTAGACCCATGCTGGTCTTGAACCATGCCTTCTTTCCAGTGAAAAAGGGATAGCTGGTGGTATCTCTGCCACCAGTATCTCTGTCGTGCCCTGCCCAATAAAGCAATAAAGGGCAGGACACGACACTGTGCGAGTCCAAGGGCTGAGACCATGTGATGGATAGGTTGATATGCATCCTGCTCTGTTCTCACCCACAGCTCTGGAAGGTCTAGGAGGTGGGTGGCAGCATGATATAGATGCCTATATCATGCTGCCGCCATGGGAAGGCAGTCCCCTGTCCATCTACAGAGCCAGCCTGGCCTATATCAATGGACAAGGCAATATCATGTAGCTGTATCAAAGGCTGCCAGAAAAACTGTTCATGTGCGAAGAAGGGAATTGCATGCTACTTGGGGTGTCGTTGCCAAGGACTGGAGACAAGATGCAGCAGGATAGGTACACATGACAGTGATAGTGACTAGCAATTATTTGCATTATAATGCAGCCTGTTTTAATCATGTGTTCATTATAATTTCCCTGAAGCTGAAGTTGTTGGAAAGCATGTGCATGTCTATGTGTGAAAGACCCAAAAAGGCAGTTGCATTCATTTCATTGAGATAATCTCTCTCTTTTTTTATATTTTTTTATAAAAAAAAAGATACATTGTTTTGGTCTCTGATTTTATCTGAAGTCATTGCTACAACTACATACAGTAGAATCGGACAGGAAATATAATATCTCGTTTACAGCCATTTTGACAACATGCAAACTCAAGAATAATACAGGTATAAGTCCCTTCTGTGCCATACATCTTAGCAAATGGATTCATATTGCTTGTATTTGCAAAAGCAGTCAACAATCATGGTAGAAATTATGTTAAAGCTCTATTTTGGGAATCCACCATCTTGCAAATATGCACAATAAAGGTCCAGACACACCCAATAATAAAATTAGCTATTCCATTGAGTCTCCCATGGTCAGACACCATGAAATAGACACCAAGTTTGCATTTCTAGCTCATCTAGTTCAGAAGTTAGAGGCAAAACCTATTTTCTGGGTCCTTACATTATGGCGGCCATATTGTGGTGGCCATATTGGATTTCATGGAAACTTGCAATACAAAAAATGTTCATATGTATACCATTGATCAAAGTTTCGTGGAAATATCCCTCAGTTTAAAATTTTGCCCTATTCACCCCCCATTAAAACTAATAGGGCTAATATTGAGGCGGCCATATTGGACTTTGTTGTACAAATTGACGGGGTTGTCCATATAGGTTGTGATCCTACTGGGTCATAGATAATATTTCTGGTGGACAACTTTTTATGTCGGGGCAAATGCAGGTTTCCCAAAAAAAGGCTGGTTTGCCCCATGGGTAAAATAACCCTTTATATCACATAACTGCTCCAATTAGGTGTCAGCCATCTTGAAAAATGTCTGTCATCTTGAAAGTGTCCATTTCAAAGTGACCAATGGAAACTGCTAATGCCAATTTTCACGTTTGTATCATTAACTGAACGATTCTGCCAAAAATAAGCAGTTATTCTCTCCATGGGGCAAAAAGCCTCCGGGGGCTTCTTACTCCACACGAGGGGGGGGCCTATTACCCCAACGCTGTCATTGCAAAGAGTGTCATCTTAAATCTTAAACCTTTTTTATTTTTTTATTTTTTTAAGTTGATAATTTATCATAAGGCCTTCCTAATGATATACAAAAAATAAGTGAAGAGGTTCAACTTATTTACACCGAGTTTGGAACATTTTCACAGTGACAAAGAATAGACCGTTTGTCAGCCTTCTGATTGGTCCCTGAGACTCCCTGACTGGCCAACCAGAAAAAAACATTCACTTTTTGCTATCGGGGGTGGAGTTTGTGCAGTGGAGAATGTTGTTTCAGGCTTTCAAAAACTGTCCGCAGTGCGCGACACGGAGATCGGCCGGTACGGTGATAGCGACGGCAAGCGTCAAGCGATCTCGCTCATCATAACGAATAAGCTTCAACAAACTAGTTCACATGTACCTTATCAATGGTCTAAGAGTCACGATTGGGTACATATAATTTAAATGGGCAGAATTACGAAAAGCCAGCCTATTATGTGAGGAGAAACATTCTCTCTGTCCTCTTCCTAGTACCCAAGATGCAATGCGCTTCTCTTTCTATCTCTGATCCAGAGGATTAAACTAATTAAAACATGTATTTTTCGGGGGAAAACTACTGTTTTGCTATGTAATTACTGTACCTTTTTCTTCCCTTTTTATTAATATCACGTAGATGTGTTTTTTGTGGTACTTTATATAGCTGTAATGAGGCTATGAAGGGGAAAAAAATCCCATCCACTTCCACTATAAAAGAATCTGCAAAGAGGATTCTGTCCCACTGGGATTAAACAAATTAAAACATATATTTTCGGGTAAACCCCCTGTTTTGCAATGTAACTACTGTACCTTTGTCTTCCCTTTTTATTAATATCACCTAGGTGTTTTTCCTTTGGTACTTTATATAGCTGTAATGAGGCTATGAAGGGAAAAAAAATCCCATCCACTTCCACTATAAAAACAATCTGCCCAGGGTTAATGTCCCATCATAGTAACAGGGCAGAATGGGGCGGGATTTACAAAAGGGTTTATTAGATCAGTTTATCTTAAATGTGTTTGATTGAGAAAGTTATGACCTGGATTAAGGTGAGACAATGAAATGTTGTATCCATGAAGAGCTAAGGATGCCAGGAATGTGCTGAAATCAAATAGTTTGCCACCTTGTAGTTCTGTAGTCAAATACAGCTGGGGGGCTTATTACCCCAGGGGGGCCTATTCCCCCACTCTACCCTACTGTAAGTGCCTGTATGTTTTCAAAAAACAATGTGATGTTAAAATCCAAAGTGTCTGCTTATGAAATCAACTTAGATGGTATGCTTTGATGTGATGGACCTTCCATTAGAATAAGTACATTATTTCAGGATCACTGTTGTTCTACCTCAATTATAATCTTACGGTGTGTGATTAAATTAGGAATGATCATCCTATGATTTTCTAGTAGGCCTACCGAAATTATGCATTCGTTTTGAATTAAAATGAAGTAACAAATACTATTTTTGAATGTAATCTTACAAGATAAAGATAGTGAATCATATAAATGGCACATCCCTTTTCCTATGAGGAATCCCTTTTCATAAGTGTTTGTTAAGCATGCTCTGTCAAGTGCAGGAAGTTGGCTAATCTCCTCAAGGTTACAAATGTCTTGTGTAATTGTCTTGGCATCCCTCTTTAAATGTTGATTATCAATCAAATAGAATACATCTTACTATAAATGCGAGAAATCTCTGTCTGCGTGTGTGTATGTAATCCGCGTATCTCGAGAACCGTTCGTCCCAGATTCGGCACGCGCGTTCCCCGCCACGGCGCGGAGTGCAGTGCCGGGCCTCGACCCGACCCGACGCGCGGTTTTCCCGAACCGGCGCGAAACGTTTGGAATCTCCGTATGCGGAGATGATTGTTGACATCAGGCTGTTTCTGAGGAAACAGGCGCAATCGCTGACTCATTGTGACATCACTTCATAAAAGGCTCTGACATCACGTACGCCACAGTCAACAAAAAATGCCATGGTTACGTATTGAATGTCATCAGCAGATGGAGGAGGAGACAAACATAAGACAAGCAACAAAGGGTGTGACTGGGAGGACATCGATGATGCAGATTTAAATGACTGTACAGCTTTTGCTGAAGAGAACAAGGATCAGTAGTCGAGATCTGGGTTGGCTGAGGTGCAGACGGAGGAGACAACCATAAGACAAGCTAAATCAACAGCACAAGACCGACAAAAAACAAGTTCTCTAAAAAAAACTCAAGCTGAACTCACCCGCTCCAAAAAAGAAAAAGAAAATAAAAGAGACAAAGACAAACATAAGACAAGAAACAAAGCGTGGGACTGGGAATATGATCTCCATATACGGGCATAAAAGGGACACAGACAGATATAGAGATCTCCATATATGGGCATAAAATGGACGCAGATAGACAGATATTGTTAGGATAAATTATGATACATAATTATGTTATTGGTGTATGAGTCTCATATGACCATATAAAGGCATAATATGAACTGAACGTACAGTATATAAGAGACCACATTTTGGTCGCATACTGTAGGTTCAGGCAAACTGAATGCCCTGAATAGAATCATGTTTTGGTTTATACTGTATGTCACCAGACTCACTGTCTTCCTCTGTCTGATATAAGTCACTAGTGGTGGAAAACACTACGTGGCACTTTCTTCCTGTTACTTCCTTGTTATGATATGGGAACGAATCAATATGTTCCACGCTTCTTACTGTCATAAACTGTATGTCTTTATATACATGTTTTCCTCCATCTTGGAGGAGAGAGAGATTTAGAAAGCTACCCCTATGGTACGCTCACTGTTTGTCTCCTCTGTCTGACTCCTCTCAAATACAGCAATCTAAGATATACGTCCTTTGTCTCTGTCTTATTTTGGTTATGGATTTTATCCATATTCCATATATTTATTTAACATTAATAACTTACATTTCAGATATCTCCATATATGGGCATATATGGGCATAAAATGGACGCAGACAGACAGACAGACAGATACAGATATCTCCATATATGGGCATAAATGGACACAGGCAAACAGATGGTCAAAACGGGTCCTATATGACAACAGGTATAATGGGGTTTGCTTTAAAGGGTGGGGCATTCATTCCCTATTTACATCGTTCCTGAGTAGGCCGGTCCCCAGAGATGGGGACTCGAGTTAAAGACTCGCGACTCGAGTCAACTCGAGTCGCGTTTTTGGAGACTCGTCACTCGACTCGGACTCGCCCCTCAAAGACTCGAGACTCGACTCGGACTCGCCCCTCAAAGACTCGAGACTCGACTCGACTCGAGCTCATAAGACTCGTGAACAATCTTTATTTTAAGCACTATAATGCATGACAAGCCCGACAAATATTGGCCTTTACCTCTCCTTTCTTCTTTCCTCTGGTGCCACAGACACAGCCGTGTGCACTCTGCATGGACCTTTCATCGTAAGATTTAAATATTAAAACGGCGAAATAAAACACACATGTTTAGCTCATCATCAGCTATTTTACTTCAGCTAACTTGGTATTTATGTGACTCGTGACTCGTGACTCGACTCGTGATGAAAGACTCGTGACTCGACTCGGGCTGACCCACTAAAGACTCGACTCGACTCGTAACTCGAGATCAAAGACTCGTGACTCGGACTTGACTCGAAATCAAAGACTCTTTTACATCTCTGCCGGTCCCCGACTAGACGCTTGGCCGCCTGACATACAGATACAGAGATCTCCATATATGGGCATAACATGGACGCAGACAGACAGATATATCCATATATGGGCATAAATGGACACAGGCAAACAGATGGTCAAAACGGGTCCTATGACAACAGGTTAGTGGGGTTTGCGTTAAAGGGCGGGGCATTCATTCCCTATTTACCGTACATCGTTCCCGAGTTGGCCAGGTCGCCGACTAGACGCTCGGGCGGCCGAGCTTCTAGTTTTAACCAATTCTAATATTGTCAATCATTGTCTTCAATCATAAATTGTGTTATTAGTGTGGTTGCCCAATAGGGCAACACACAGTAATAGCACTTGTCCAACTTTACTTTTCATCTCGATTATTATTGTTTCTAGTGTAACCGCAAAAGTTCACTGAGTTCAATGGAGGAGTGGTGCCTAGTTCCTCAAGCTGTATAGAAAAGTAGACCGACTGTACAAACGTATGTACTGTACGTCCTCATCCATCCGTGACCGTATGTCCCTTTTCTGATTGGACAATATAATAATAGGCAACCAATGATAGTAGCATACAGTTTACCCTTTAATGATGTAGCTCCTGTAAGCACTGTTGTTTCAGGTTATCCTTAGTTGAGATTTTAAAAATCCAGGGATCAAAAGAGGGATATTCATGCCTAGTCATGTCACTGTAAGTCGGATGCAGCTGGTTAGTCAAACTAAGTATGTTTTACAAAAACATTGACACTACTATGATATATGATTTAAAAAGGAAAAAAGTCAGTGCTGTCCAATTACTGGACTGAATTTCAGCATATATGAATTCAGAGGATATTCAGAATTGATATTGAGTAAATACTAGTATTTTTAAACTTGTGGTTCTATTTATTGCATAACCAATGAGTGATGTGGCTGTTGACCAATTACATTTTATTAATTCACTCATCATTCTATATATCTCCCTGCTGGACATTGTTATCAGGGGTTGACTGTACAGGAATAGCCGTACAGTAGTTTGCGGCTATTCCTGCATTGTCCCGTTGTACTATATGGTCTCGTGTTTTCAAAGTGTCAGTATACTACATAAGGGTTGATATGCTCTGAGTCTGACAAAATAATGCATTTAATGTACAGGTGATTTAGATATCACGGAAACTCACTTTGATAATTTATCTGTCAGATTATAGATTTTTCGTTGTTGTTACTATAATGGGGTTTTATGAGATTATTGCAATACAAATTATATAAAGTTGTTATGATGACTCAACCAAACAATCCGTACTCTTGAGATTCTATCTCCCATTTCTGTGGAAGTTCTTAATCTCCAACTTCCCACTAACTGACTACATAGTTACTCATACACTTTTATGTTTGTATTACTGTCTTTCTTCTTTTGAATGTATTGTTATTGTATTATGTAGTTATGTGCAGTTCTGTGTTGTATGTATGTGTGTATCTGTTGCGATGGGAAAAATCAACAAAAACGATTTAATAACTAGAAAGATGCATCTCTTATCTCGATAGGACAGTAGAGACAGGAAACAGAGAGAATGTCTGGGAGGAACAATGCAGCAATGCACAATGCAGGCTCGGGAATCAAACCCGGGACATGCTGTCAGGGGTCAAAGCCTATGTGGTACAGGCCTTAATCACGTGGCCATCAGTGCCCCACCCAAGGCAAATATAGTCTAGGATAAGATGGGGATTGATGGTCTCGATGTTAGCAGCTGTCCAGGTTTTTCGTTTTGTTTATTTATTTTTTTGCCAAAGAAGTCCTTTAAGCTACTTGTAAAACTAGTCCAAGTGTGGTGTGAGTTCAATGATCAGGCAGGTATGGCGAAGTCTAGTTTTAATAAAGTTCTGACACACAGAGAGCATACATACAGTGGCCTGACCGGCTAACAACTAATGCGCTGTAAGAATAGGGGCTGTCCTAATGCATGTCGGTTCCTGGTAGCCCAGGGAGGTACGGCGGCTTCGCTTGGACAACATTAAACACAATCATTTAGTTAAATGATCTACACTACTGAAACAACATTTTTCAGCTGGTCATTCTGGTTGCTGGCTGTGGTGGGGGTTGTTGGGAGTTGGGATGCAAACAGATCCGAGTCTTCTTCCCAAGGATCGGATAGATCTGATTCTTCTCCCCAAGGATCAGATCTGTTTGCATCAGGTGGTGGTGTCCAGGATCCTTGTTTTTTTCTTCAAGTAGATCCAGTAGGTCATGCTCCCAGCCACTGCCACCAGGACCAGCATCCCCAGACAGCCAGCTGCGACCACCAGGGGGCTCTGGTCCAAGTAGCTCACAGTGATGCTGAGTGAAGCCTCCATTGTCTCGTCGTCGACCAGCGAACACTTATACTCGCCGGCACTGTCTCGTGTGACGGCCGTCAAGGTGTAACTGTCAGAGTTTTCTACCAGAACCGTCTGGTTCTTGAGGTGGAAGTTGTAGCTCCTGGGAGGAGGGTTTCCGTCTGCATGGCACGTCAAAGTGACATCGGCCCCTTCTGCGATGGGACCTTTGGGTGTTGTCACCGTTAGACTCAGCCTCTTGGTCGGGTAATGGACAGGAAGGTTCAGCGGCTCGGACTCTGCTGTGCCCAGCTGGTGGTTGGACAGGCAGGAGAAACGTGCGCCAACGTCCTGTTTGGTCGGCATGTACAGGAGAGATGAGGATGTGGTGGACAGACCAGTGGAGGAGTCTTCTTTCACGGAGGATGTGACATTGACGTCAGTCCCCTCAGGCACCAGCGGCCGGCCGTTCTTCAGCCACGTGATCTGGGCCGCGGGGTGGCCGTCCCTTGCCACGCAGGTTCCCAGCCACGTCGGTTTACCTTCCTCCAGGAACTCAGTTTTGTTGATGATGACAGGGAACGCCGGCTTCTTGTAGACCAGGACAGAGCTGAGATAACGCTGTTCTTGGTAGGCAGACACCACGAAGCAGACGTAGACTCCCTGGTCCTTCAGCGTTCCCTGGCTGATCAGGAGGCTGGAGCCGTCCGAGGAGATGTTGACCCGTGGATCATCAATGTGAATGGTCATGTTGGTATGTTTACTCAACAGCGACTCCAATTCGCCGTCGTCATTCCTGTATCTCCACATCAGCTGAATCAGTCTGTCCCCTGGTGGGAGGTGGTAAGGACACGGCACCTCGATGGTCTCTCCGTAAAGGCTGATCACCATGCTCCTCTGGACTGGAAGAGACATGGTGGCAGCAACGCTGAAGAGGAGTATCAACAGGAGAGCAGATGAATGCATCCCAGACACCCTGCCAGATACCCTGGAGTATGCGTATGAGTCGGCTACGCCAGATATTTTGGTTCGTATAGGAGTTGGAGTGGTCTTGAGCGTAGGCGTCTTTTGAAGGTCAAAGGGTCTTTAAAGTCTTGAAGGTAGAGTCGGACTAGAGGAGTGGTGATAGTTGGAGATCCTGAGTGCTTTGGTTGAAATCTGTTATACTATGAAAGTGCTGTCCTTTTATATCATTCTGCTGAGCTGGTCGGGTCATCCTGGTGATGTCAGAACGAGTCAGCAATAACCGTATATGGAGTATGTGATGTCAGACGTAGATATCGCTCAGCTCCATATATGGAGATCCGGGTGATATAGAGTTGATGATGTCAGTGTTGGTCAGCTCCATAAATGGAGATCCAGGTGTTCTACCAACTTGGAAGGTTGTTAACCTGACCAACAAGCAAGATGATGTGGAAGGCCTTTGTATCACCCACTGATTTCCTTTTGGAAATCTGTAAATATCATGAAGGCCATAGGCAACCACACTAATAATAAGAAGACTAATAATAAGAAGAAGAACTCATATACTCTGTATACCAGTAAGACGCCCTATGGGCTTAATATTAATGGGATTGATCAGGGATCTGCAAGTATGGGCATAAAAAGGAGAGTGTGACTTCGCGAGTCGCGACATCCACACTGGTTATCCTGAGACTGACACAATATGTCCATTATGGGCATTCCCAGAGGCATAAAAGAGACAAGGACAGAATTAAGTGTGGTTTCAAATTAATTCTGTCTTGGCCATATATGGAACGTGACATGAGGCGTGACTGACTGAGTGGCTGACTGATTGACTGACGCACATGAGCTGCAGGTTTTCATAGTAAATGTGACCTACGGTCACAATAACACTGTTTCAACCAAAGGTCCATGACACATTCTTAAACAATATCCGTTAAGGGCTTGATATAATTCGGTACACCTTCCCTTCTTGAGATTCTATCTCGTGGACAATGTCTGTTTCTTCATGGCAATAGTGGCGGATACTCGGATAGGGAGAGAGACTCATCGTTTTCTGGCTCGAACCTATAGCCTAATGCATGATCAGGGACCACATGCAATACATCCACAGGCCACCTGTGGAAACCCTGTTGAAAACCCCTGTACTAATAATACAATGAATAAAGGTTGTAGATGTAGGTGTGGCCAGAGCCATGGCTGTGCCAATCTGCAATTTTCATACCTACCTAACACTTCCATTCTTAATATGATTAGCTGAAGCTGTGCTGCTTACAGCACAGTGTACTTTAAAAGGTCAGTGCAGCCTGAGCCTGCCTTGTTATTGCCTGAACTTGTATCATCACACAACCCCTCCCCAGAGCTATAGATACATCTGTCGCTTAAAACAAATGATACCACATAAAAAGAACCTACAAGATCATTGGCTGATTTGCATGTGCTAAGATAAAGGCCATGTCAGACCACACCAATGCAACTCTTCCCCCTGAGCATTTTTCTGTCTATTTGACGTCTAATATACGGTACATCTAAGGGCTGGTCTAAAATCCATCTAATCAATGTCAACTAGATTTGAAAGTTTTTTAGACGTTTTTGTTGTCAGCTCAGAGCATGTCACTCACAATGCTAAAAGTACTCAGCCGTACACATAACCCATGGCTGTCTGAACATATCAGTCAGTGTGACTATTGAGTCAGCAATTCAGTAGCTGAGTCAGTCTGCTCATTGTTTCATTCTGACCACCCATACCTTCTCAATCACTGCACTACAGAGCCTGAGAATGAGAAGTAAATCCGGTGTCCCTATTTTGGTCATGTATAATTATAGGCAAAGATCACAAATAACATGCTACAAATGTATGGAGATGGAGAATTATCTCTGATGTGATTGACAAACCGCACACAAAAATCATCTGTTGTGCTATTTCGTATTGATGTGGCACTGAAAATGCAGTGAGGAACTTTTGTCAAGTGGTGAAACATATAGCTTACTTGAAAGCTACATCTTCCTGAATGTACAGTAAGCTACCGACAAGCTACAAGGAATTTTTAAGCCAGTAGCTTTAGTTAAACTACCGAACATTAATTTGTTGATGTTAACAAAACATGATGAATCACACCTTCATAAATAATTTTCACAGTAGACATCTTGACGGGTAATCACAGCTGAAGGTAAATAATAACAATGATATTAACAATATCATTGACAGTTGACATTTAATTGTTACGTGGCAGCAGAGGAGTAGTATACAGTAGCCTACTGTGTCTGACTAACAGTATAATTATTTTATTTCATTATGGATAATCCTGATTCATACTGTTGAGTTAACCAAATAAATAAGGGGAACCTTTCATAATTGCTCTTCTAATTTGTGTGGTTGCCAGACTATAGTACTTGTCCGACCATATTCTTTCCATCTTTCCAGATAAACTTTTTCTTTTGCCGCGCTACTCCTCCCACAGTTTTGGTGGCACGCACTTGGGCCATATGTCAACTCGACCGGGACACGTAGGGGTGCATTTTGCTAAGAGATACGTTGTATATAAATAAGTAGATGACTGACATCGTGTCTGACATCGTAGACCACATGAGACTGACACAGTATGTCCATATATGGGCATTCCGAGTTTTGGGCTTAATATTGATGACATCATGGATCTCCATATATAGGCATAAATGTACAATTTACAATTTAGGCATTTTAGGCTCTTGATCCAGAGCGACTTACAATAAGCAAGGTAATACAATATCAATACATCAACATCAGAACATCAACATAGAAATATCAATCTAGACAAAGTATTACGTAGGTAGATCGAGCATAAAAGGGACAAGGACTGACACAGAGATCTCCATATATGGAGAGCTATAAAAATACAGTTAATAGTAATAATTTTTTCCCATTGCAAGTGTGACTTGCGTCACAGCAACCCCTCTTGCAATTTCCTATTGCATCTTTCTAAATGTAACTAAAAAGGTTGCCGTGACGCGAGTCACGCAAATGAATTCCTTCTTACCATTTGAATTGCCCCATTCAAGTCAATGGGGAAAATTAATTCACTAATAAATGAATGCCCATATATGGAGATCTCTGTGTCATCAGTATTAAGCCCATATCTTGGAAAGTATATGGACACACTGTGTCAGTCTCATGGGGTCTAGGATGTCAGACATAGATGATATTATAGTCATCTCCATATTTGGGAAATGTTTTTTTTTTTTTTAATTAAAGTCAATGGAGAAAATATGTCATGATTAAATGTATATAAATTAAACTATGTATAACGTATCTCTTAACAAAATGCAAGGAATCGATTCCTGATGAAGACGGTCGATTTGACATACAGTATGGCCCAAGTGCGTGCCACTAAAACTGTGGGAAGAGTAGTGCAAAATAAAGTTTATCTAGGAGGGGAAAAAAAGAAAGATGGATGGATGGAATATAGTCGGACAAGTACTATAGACCACACTAATCAGTAGGCCTATAATCAAACAAGTTCAGATTCTTTTGCACCCCTTGCAGGAAAGACATTTCATGCAATGAAGGTGATTATTGCCTTGCCTTGGCACCTCAGTTTGGCCCCCTGCCCCTCATAAAATGATATGCCCTGAGGCCCCACCCACACTGCCACAGGCCCAGTCTTCTCTTCTACCTCATTCCTGTTGAGGTTAATTGACACCAGAGTCTTTTGTTGAGTTTCAGAATTGTTATCTGTTATCTCCCCCTGACTACCCATCTTCAAATGAGTCCAGTGACTGATTAGTCCTGGGCTGGACTGGACATGATGTATACATGCACCTTTTGACTACCAATAGGCAATTTCTAAAAAGTAAAACAAACTATTGGTGGTGCGAATAGCCTATACATTTTTTTGTAAAATAAACAGGGGTTTCTTTATTTCATTGATAGTTATAGACTACTAGTTGTGTCCTCAACAATTTACAACACCAAAGGTCAAGTGGCCTTGCCCTGGTGAAATTCCAGCCCTGAAAAGCAAGTCCACACAAACATTCCGTAATCTTTTTCCTCATCTTTACGTTCTACAAATCCAAGTATGTCTCTTGTCTCAAACTACTGGATGAAAAAGGACAACCTTCTGCAGGACATGTATCTGGCTCCTCATAGAAAGGTGCAATTCTGGGATATTGCAAGCGTGGTTGCACTGGTGCGAGTCGCGAGTTATCCGCTGGGAAATGAATTCCATCTTAGCATTGAGGCTATATTACATATTGTAATTACCAATCCTGTCTGTCATGCACATTATATTGTCCAGTCAGTAAAGGGAGGTTTTAGGTTTACTGTAAAAGTTACAGAAAACGTCCTCTGAACTCAATGGACTTGTCTTTTGGGGTTACAGAAAACAGAAAAAAGGTTTAGGCTATTGAAATAAAGCTTTATAGAAAATTACATTTGACAAGAACAATAGTCTGGTTTCCACAACCACACTAAACAAATGATAACTAGTAAGACGCCTCAGGGGGACATGCAACCTCGAGGTCGCACCAAATGTTGGCCATCTGGCTAGGGATGTACAGTATATCAGACCAGTTACTCATATATGGAGACCCCTGGTACCCATGTATGGAGATCCATGTACTGTATGGTACATCCCTTTTATGGCCATACATGTCTGTCTGAACCAGCCACACAGATATGGGCTGTCCTCCTCCATATATGGGCATTCCCATATGAAGTCTTGTTAGATATCCTCTTTCCTCTTCTTTTGTATCATCTTCCTTGGTTGTTTGTCTGATTGGCTTAAGGCTCAATTTACGTACCAAAACCCTCTGGTCCATCGCGTCAGACCAGATCACCCATGTTGCTCTATCCCATAAGCACAATCGTAATAAATAAATAAATAAATGAATGAATGAATGCATGAATGAATGATGAATGAATAAATAAATACATAAATATCACATAGGCCTATCTGATATAGGGGTGGGGTCTCCGGCGCGGAGACCCCACCCCTCATTTCTCACATGGCCCTCTTCTAGCGCCACCATGAGGCCGATTCTTGCAAAACACATTTTTGGACACTGCTCCTACAATTTTCGCCCTAAAATCACGCAAATCGTTACACAGTATGTCTACACTCATCCCATCAACATGAATCTGTCCCATATAGCGCCACCTCCAGGCCGATTTTTAAAAACACATTTTTGGACACTGCTCCTACAGATTTTGCCCTAAAATCACGAAAATCACTACACAGTATGTCTACACTCATGTCATCAACATGGATCAGGAAGATTTTGGCAAAACACATTTTTGCCCTATTAGGGAGCCTTACTGGTACTTACTTACTTACTGTTAGACTCTTTTTTTTTTGTTCTCTAATTTTTACTTCTTTACATATCTACTGCATAGTAGTCTACTGTGTTCTATTCGTCTGTCATTCAATGTTATATGAGATACTTAAATGGTTTGTGGAAATAAGCTTAGTCTTTTCATGGATCTCCTTTTAGTAGACCTTGTACCAGTGAACTGTACCGTCATGAAACTGTACCTTTTCCTATGCAAACTTCTAATAAAGTCTTAAATCAATCAATCAATCAATCAATCAATCAATCAATCAATCAAAGAAGTCCACTGTTGCTTCACCATATACCTACGTCAAGAGAGACCCTCTGGGCTAGACCACCGGGACGTCATCGCTGCATGTCTCCACCTCCCATGCGCCCACCAGTCTGTCTGACTCGGTCTGACTCTGAAACGGTAAGCGATCACACACTGGATGGGCACTTGCCTTGGAACAAGTGCAGCAACTTCTATCAATCAAGCACACACACATGGAATAACGGCAAGGATGGAACACGTCGTGGGGAATATGTTCGTCATCCTTTTATTCATACGTAAGTATTCATCTTTGAACATAGCATTACAGAATTACAGTAGCCCTTGTGCGCACTGTTCAAAGTTTTCCCGAGTAGGCTCTAGCCAATGCGCCCTGAACGCACTATTTAAATTGGTGTTGACATGTTCTCTCAACTTGAGACTAAACAGTGGTGGGGAAAAAGTAGGCTAGGCTACTCATGTTTGACTTATTGTAAAAATATCGATACTGCAATATAGAAATAGGCTATAATGTTACAAGTAAAAGTCCTGAATTGAATTCTAAGTTTAGGCTACTTGAGTAAAAGTATTGGTATCAAAATATACTTAAATTAGCCTACCAAAAGTAGAAAGTAGCCTACTCGTTATTACGCTATGCATTGTGAGTTTGTAGATCTTCTATTTTCAAATGGCCGAAATGTAGACCTACCGGTATATAGGGCTGAAGTGGGTGTATGTTTCATAATAATACTAAAAAGTAACTTGTGACTGAAGTTTTCATATATTTGTGTAGTGGAGTAAGTAGGCTACAATATTTGCCTCTGATATGTAGTGGAGTAGAAGTAAAGGTATTGGAAATTAGAAAGTAGGCTACAAATACCCCAAAAGTACTTGAGTACAAAATAATTAAGTAAATGTACTCAGTTACTTTACACTAGCCTACTCATCATTTCCCCCCCTGTCGTTTACATTATCTATTATCTTAGTAGGCTTATTAGGCTATATTAGGCTATATTTAGCCTAATTGTTGACAGTAGCCTAATAGTCTAACTTTGGTTTGCTCCATATGTAGTTAAGAGAGGCTTGCCATAAGAAACATTTTCAGCAGGGTATTATTATGCATTTCATTTGTTGCACAGTGCCAGAGGTAAAGTAGCCTACCATTTATCATGCCACACCCTAATGATACTGCCAGGTAATGGCATGACAGGACAGGACAGGAAGTGGTGCCAAGGCAAGGTCTTCCTTGGTCAAGTAACCATCCACAACACATTCCTCTGCCTGTGTAGAAGAGAAGAGCACAGTTAATTTGCAGCTGAGCTTGACATGCATGGACTTGTGGTTATAATGCAGATAAGAGGGCTAAATTCCATGCCCTGAAACTGTTCATCATCATGGCTGTCCTTGTTTTTTTAGATCATGTCTAGAGACGCACAACCTCAAAAGACAGCTCTTCATGCAAACTATAGGACTTTATAAAGGCCATATAGGCCTATTTTATGTGTGGATAATTTGGTATGCTGTCTACTCTTCATGTTGACTCAGAGTGATGTGGCCGTCGGTGATAGAACTTTGAAAGATGATTCAGAAAAAAAAATCCCTTTGAGTCAAAGAAGAAGTCGAGGTGCATCGTTGCTCTCTTGTGGAGAAAAATATAATATATATGTACAGTTTAGGCCTATAGCAACATTTTATGTAATTATTTTTAATTTATTTAAATCTTTGAATGAATATTTGTCGTTTTTCTGAAAACAGGTCAGGATTTAGAGGGCAGGGCGTCTTTAGAATCCTAAATGGGTTAACAAATAAATAGAACTACAGTGTTTAGTGTTCATGATATAAAGCAGACATATTTAATCTCTTCTCTCCAGTTGACAGGATCTGCTACTCACAGTCTTTCAACGTGGGCACTGCCGATGCCAAGATCTTCACAGGACCACCAGGTGAAGAGTTTGGCTACACTGTCCGGCAAGTGACAAATCATCAGGGCAAATGGTATGATCATCCGCCAAATCACAGTTTGATGAAAGAAGCCATGATTTCATTCAGTGGGAACGCCCTTTCATAGTGCTTGTATGTCAGTAACAACAAGTTCAGTATCCTACAGTGGTCAAAATGGCCTGTTAGGCTGTTATCATACCAACTCAATGTAATTCAAATGTATTATAGTGCCAAGTCAAAACAAATTGTGTCAAGAGACTTTATGTAAGATGCAGAGGCCCAGCGCTTCCCCCCAGAGAAGCACTTAATGATAATGACAAGGAAAAACTAATTTAAAGCTATACTTTGTAATTTATTTAACAAATAAAATATTATTTTGACCAATCTGGTAGAGTATTTAATGCAATACAACTGATACAACTGTGGTGGTTGTATTTGGTCTTCCTGCTCATCTAAGTTTAAATTTAGATACTGTGGTAGGTTATGGCCACTACTGGTCAACAAGAGGTACACCTTGGTTTTGGTTCCAGTGTTGTTCCCCCTCTCTTCCTGTGGCAAAGAAAATAAAAATCTTGAAAAATGTTAAGACAGTACTGGAGAAGGCCTGATGAATAACTATATTCACTAATTATTTGCAACGCAACAAGCTGCAACTTGCAACCATTTGCTGCGGTCTGAATTGACCCTTCGCAGGTCGGTGCAGTTTTAGGATTCTATTGCAAGTGGTTGCAGTTGCAACTTGTCAGTGTCCAAGTCATTATTGTGGACTGCGCTTAATAGATGGTATGCGCTTGACATCATCATCATACGTGGAAGTTATGCAGGAACGCCTACTGAGTGGCAAAAAACGACTTTCTGGCCTATCTGATTGTATTAAAAATCTAAACAATGCTAAACTCACTTCGCCAATCACTTTGCCACTAGATTTGCCATTCACTTTCTGCATGCGCATAACCTCTATACACTGTACTTGTACTTAAACTAAGGCATCAAAATGTGGCTCCTAAAATTCATTGTCAGGGGTCGCTCAGGGGTCTATAGTATACTAGGTCCCCTCCTTTTCTCCTCTACACCAAATCCTTAAATGGCTGTTTTTTTTGTTTGTTTTTTTGCCTATTATGACATGACCATAATATGGATGCTAGGTTTCATGTGCTTAACAAGCATTTACTGTATGTACTCATAGAGCTAATATATGGTTGTACTTTCTATAGGCTGTTGGTTGGTGCCCCTTGGAGTGGTTTCAGTCAAAACAGAAAAGGGGATGTTTATAAGTGCCCTGTCTTAGGACCAGTAAGCAGCTGTGACAAACTCAATCTTCAGGGTAAGTCACCTCTGACCTCTCCTTCAAACGTTAGTAGAAGCATTCTTAGAAGCGGTTTGACTTCAAATGATGATTGAGTGAGTTAACTTAAATCTGAGGTTCCATGTGGTTCCATTTGTAGACTCTCAGTTAAATTATTAACGCTGAGGATTTTATTGTGTACCAGCTTTGTTTATATTTTGATTAATAAAATATGTTTTTCATTACTCTCTAAAATGAGCTGACAAGGAGACAATGCAAGGAATGACATTGTGTGATAGATAATCTACTGTCTGTAGCAGCTTCATTTACTGTTTAAGTAATTAACATGAGTGTAAAATGATGTTGAACAGATAACTAGTCTATGAATAGCAAAAACAAAAAAGTGATCTAGGCACTCTTGTGGAAAATATTAAAAAACCTCTGATGTAAATTGGCTACTGCATGGCAAACGTTAAAAACACCAACGTGTTGTTGCTAACGCCTTCATCGGGGTGACTAAATCCAAAATCCAGAAAACAAGACTTGTAAAGGAAATATCCTAATAGGCTCATTACCATGTTTGGAAAGCGACTAGAAGGTGACGTACGCACACCCACACATAGACATTAAGTATGTATATCCAAAATAGAGAACAACCCACGAGGATATATTTATGCACACACCATGAATAGCAGACCACATACCACAAACATCTAGTCAGTTTTCAATCTAATATGATAATGTTTCCTTTTATAAGTCTTGTTTGCTTAGCATTTTGTCAGCCTTGCACCAAAGAGCAGCCAGTTTGGATTTTCACCCATCTGCCAGAAAGACGCACTCCTCTCTGTGTTTTCTTACTAGTCTATGAATGTTGCATGTGTAAGACAAACATAGTTCATTGCAATGGAACAACCACAGTACATTAAACAGCATTGTCATTGTCCTAACAGACTCTATTAGTATTCAAGATGTGAGAAACATCAACATTAACATGAGCCTGGGTTTGACTCTCACCCGGATGCCCTCGATTAACGGTTTAATGGTAAGTGTACCTAATGCTGTGTGTGTGTGTGTGTGTGTGTGTGTGTGTGTGTGTGTGTGTGTGTGTGTGTGTGTGTGTGTGTGTGTGCGTGCGTGCGTGCGTGCGTGCGTGCGTGCGTGCGTGCGTGCGTGCGTGCGTGCGTGCGTGTGTGCGCGCATGCGTGTGTTGGATCCTTACAGGACCATTTGGTTCTATTTGTACACACTTAAGACCCTTACACCCCAGAAGTGTTTATTTTGTGAAATAAATTCACTTTAATTTAAACAGCTGTTTGTGTCATGATGCGATAAAGCAACACTATTTATTTTCACCGCACATTAAAGCATCAACCTGTATGACGTATATTCAGATCGTTTATTATTCCTACAGACCTTTAGAGTTTACACATTAAGACCTGGAACACATTATTATGCATTATTACTTTAACCATTACTTTTTGCTTTAAAGATAAAATTGCATTGCTTTAACTATAAATAATAGCAGATATACACGCTCACAGTGCGGCACCAAGTGCTGCGCTGCAATCTTAAAATATTTTCATTTTTTGCAAATCTTTGAATATATATATTTTTTAAAATGAACATTTTTAACTAAAATCTTTGCTTTTGGGGGGTCCCTGGAACAAAAATATTTTAGATGGTGCTCCATGGTCAAAAACATAATTCTAAGGGTCCTTGACATTAAAAACATTAGAAACATTAAAACATAACATTTTCAGAAAACCATTAGGATTTAGAAGATTTTTTTCTGTATTTTTCAGGTCTTATGGGTTAATTGAACACTCAGGATTTTACAGTGTGGCGTGATTCTCTTTCCAGGTATGTGGTCCTCTTTGGGCCCAGCAATGTGGGACCCAGGACTACTACCCAGGGGTCTGTGCAGGAATCAACCCCCTCTTCAAACCTCAACCTGCTTTCTCTCCCGCAGTCCAGAGTAAGGAGAGCATCTCTCCATCACACATGCATTTTAGCTCAGCGTTTTCAGGCCAAGGACCCCTTAGCTGAGAGAGAGATGAAGCTGGGACCCCCAGATTCCATATAGTTTCATCGTTTGACAGCACAATCATCAGTGTATTTTGGATTCATGTCAATTTGTGTTATCAGATATATAACCACTTGAACCGTCAACACATAATAAACTTGACCTTTCATTCTGTATTTAGTGCGCTCTTTTTTCCCCTCTACACCAAACCTCTTTGCCGAAAATAGCCGATCTACAAGCTCGTAGATCTGCTATTTTTGGCTAAAGTTCTCAGAATATGGACGTTAGGGTTCAAGTGATTAATATAAAAAAGAAGAAAAAAAGTTTCTATCACACAAAGATTTGAAGGACCCCCTGTAGTAACTCTGTGGACCCTCTGTTGAAGACCCCTGTTTTAGCTTATCAGCATGCCGTTTAATTGGGGGTACTGATCTCACCCACAGAAAATAACTTGGGGAAACTTGTCTAAACCTTTTACACAATGCAATTGTTTTGGTGCAGTGTATGTAACAATCTTCATAATAATAATGGTTTTGACTGTGTGTTACTTTTGTTTCAAGGTTGTGGAGGTCCTATGGACGTAGTGATTGTGTTGGATGGGTCCAACAGCATTTACCCTTGGTCTGCCATGAATGCATTCCTTAAGAAACTAATACCTCAACTGGACATTGGGCCACAAAGCACCCAAGTATGTGCCAGGATTTTCTTTATGGACGTTAATAGAACATTTATATCTATAACAGAAAGTTCATGCATACATAAACAAACACACACACGCACGCACGCACACACGCGCGCGCGCGCACACACACACACACACACACACACACACACACACATACACACACACACACACACACACACACACACACACAC
Organism: Nannobrachium achirus; assembly: GCF_963921795.1. Taxonomy (NCBI): domain Eukaryota; kingdom Metazoa; phylum Chordata; class Actinopteri; order Myctophiformes; family Myctophidae; genus Nannobrachium; species Nannobrachium achirus. The sequence continues at coordinate 47,346,009 of NC_137832.1, read as the reverse complement.
ACACACACACACACACACACACACACACACACTACAAGTAACTTGATATAATTCAAATCGTTGTCTTTCGATTGTATTTATGACAGATTTGAGTGATTTGACTGTTTATCATGACATTTGTTTTCTCTCCAGGTCAGTGTGATTCAATATGGAGTTGATCCAAAGGTTGAATTCATCCTCAGTCAGTACAAAACCAAAGATGAAGTGGTCGCTGCAGCCTCCGAACTGAGACAGATGGGTGGCTCTTTAACCAATACCTTCCATGCAATCCAGTATGCCAGGTTGGTATTGTAGTAGACATTTAAGCAGATATTGAATAACTTATGGTTAACACTGAAATTAAGTGTATCTACTTAATTGGAACTTGAAGTAGTATGGGACACTTTGTATTTCTTCCCATTATTAGTATTATATTAATCTGAGAAATTATGGATCGCAAAAATTAAATATGATATTAACTCTAATGTTGCATTTTCTCTCAGTCAATGGGGCTTCCATTCATCTACGGGTGGTCGTGCAGGCGCTGCCAAGGTGATGGTCGTTGTCACTGATGGGGAATCCCATGACTTCAGAATCAGGGACACAGTCATTGAAGAATGTGAAAAGCAAGGAATTACCCGTTTCGGAATTGCTGTAAGTATTTAATACACTGGCTGGTTATGATATGTATGTTTTGGTCGGTTTGAGGGATTGCCATGGAAGTTGTTGTGCGCCTTCATGCTCCCTGGAGGATGAAGCCTACTGATTTTGGTGGCCTTTCCTAGTCTAGTGCCACCCATTACCACTTATACAGTATACTATTATGTGTGATCAGATATGTAATGTCTGTTTACTTGTATAATCCAATGCCAGGTGTGTTGAGTAGGACACCTACTGGTTGACAACGGTAATGGTAAAACAGTAATTAAAGCAGATGAGGATGGACCACCAAATCCATGGACTTTATATACCGTCCATCATGGACGGTATTTAAAGTGAATTAAACTAGGCTATAACTATTATTAGTAGGAGTTCATAAGTTGGTGGGAAAATCTCCACACCACCGGAACGGTATTGTTTTGGAGGAAATGGCTGAAAAAGTGGGGTAAGGGAGCGCTCTTCTTCATGTGATAAACGATTCTGTCCACCATAGCTTGCCAACCTGGACGGTGCGCTTGGCTAGTTAATGCCCGCGGCCAGCGGCTGCTCGTGGCCTAGTGCAGTGCTTCTCAACCTGTGGGTCGGGACCCTCAGGGGGGGGGTCCTCAAATTATTTTGGGGGGGTCCCCAGATGATTAACTTAATTTGCAACATTGTTTTCTCACTCAACAGTAAACAAACCAACAAAAAGTTTAAGTGTATAGAGGGTATCTGCACATTTCTAAAGCAACAATTTGAGGACCTTTTTATACCTCTAAAATGACAAATTAAACTTTGACCAAATTGTCAAATATTAGAGGCAGAAATGGTGCTCACAACGCCACGTAACGTGAGGTGTTTATTTTCATAATAGAACCGTGTTATACAAAATGTAATGTCTCAACTCTTAGTGCTCGTCAGGGTGGAGGGGTTCCCAGTTAAAATATGATTATTTTGGGGGTCGCTGACTGAAAAGGTTGAGACCCAGTGGCCTAGCGGCTTGCTCGGGCGGCTCGTGAGCCTCAAGCCCACACTGTTGGCGTGCCTGCAGTTTTAAAAGCATCCCTCTCCCCCAACCATAAGGGAAATCAATATGGCCTCCACAGCAACCTTAACAGGAAGGCATCTTGAGTGAGGGGTGCTGCCATGCAAAAGCCACAATTGTAACCTTGAATCAGCTAAATGTTATGTTGCTCTTTCCATTATATTCGCCGCAGGCAATGATTAATTTATTGCGGTGAAAGTATTCTCTCGCTTCCTCCCATATGCGCTCCTTGTCGTTTCGCATTCATGCATAATTACACAGGGACTTCCCCGAAAAAGATGAGGGAGATAAATGGACACAAGTGAACATAACTAACTGGCATCGATATAAGGCTAATACTAATAAGATATGGGTTGAGTCGTTAAACAATCATCACAGGGAGGGTGAAGCAAGACATGCGGCAACTACAAGGACAACAGGAAAGACTAGAACAACTGTTAATGTACCTTACAGGTGATCTATACAGTTTTGCGTTTACAATTTGTTTATGTAGCAGTGGCAGAATTGCATACTTACATACAGTACATACAGTATACACACATACAGTACATTCAGTATACTATACATACACACATACAGTACATTCAGTATACTATACATACATACATACATACATATACAGTATACTGTATATATGTAAAACTGTCCTTAGTGCTGGGGGCACTTTGTGGGATGTAGAGTGTCTCAGGGGGTACATAACTGTTAAACGTTTGGAAACTACACTGCCATCAACCCCCGGCCAGTGTCAGCCTCCCCATTTATAACCCTGCCAGTGAGAGCAGGGAGCTGTAAGGATCAGTGTAAGTAGCAGCACAGGCTCTAATGGTCACTCGTCGGTCAATATACATTAGGATTCTTTTAGGAAACACCTGCAACATTTAAAGTGTCCTAAGAGTGGCTGTACGACAATGGGTGATCAATGGGGGCTTCTTGAAATCCCCTTGCATTAGGTTACCAAAATAATTAAGCGAGATATTATGACGATCACTTTGAATATCAACTATTGTGTTTTCTTATGGGTTTGTTTTCAGGTCCTGGGTTACTATATTAAAAACAACATTCAAACCGACAATCTGATTGCTGAAATCAAGTCCATCGCCAGCGCACCCTCACAAAAGTTCTTCTTTAATGTGTCTGAGGAGGCTGCTCTCTCCACAATTGCTGGATCTTTGGGAAACCGCATCTTCAACATAGAGGGTATTGTACACATAATTAATTCAAAAAGCCTTTCCATTTTTATTTTCAAATACATTATACATGATTTTCTTCTTCTGACATTGTACTCTTTTCCCCACAAGGCACTGGGAAAGGGGGTGAAAACTTCCAAATGGAGATGTCCCAGGTGGGATTCAGTGCACATTACTCCAAAAAACAGGTCAGTACAAACTAAGCACTGCCCTGTATTCTATTCTTTATGTTTGACAGGGATTTACACTTGGGACAGTTATGCCTGTCTTCGCTTTGTGGTGTGCCAAGGAATTAGGGTTGTGGTAGGGATCATGGTTTGGGTCGCAGCACCAGTTCCACATAGATCAACATGATGCCAAGGCTGTATGCATGCCATCTTTAATCGCCTTCAGAATTATTTTCAGGCAGTTGTGATCATTTCACTTGATATGATACAGTACCTCTCATCCTCCATCCTCTTAATCAGCTGTTTGTTTTCATGCAACTATTGTAGGAACACCATGAATTGAGCAACCACTTTGATTTCAGCCACCAAATATTATGCACATATACATACTGTAGAGACGATTGTTTTGACACTGACTTAAGTAAGGAACTTCTGTGAGTTAGGGCAGTGGTTCTCAACCTGTGGGTCGGGACCCAAATTATTTTGGAGGGTCCCCAGATGATTAGCTTAATGTGAAACATTTTTTTCTCACTCAACAGTAAACGAAACAACATGAAGTTAAAACTCTATAGAGGGAATCTGCATGTTTCTAAAGTGACAATTTAAGGACTTTTTAATACCTCTAAAATGACAAATTTTGTGAAAATAATTGTGAAAATATCTACATGCTCACAAAACCTCGCGTTGCGAGGCCTTTTGAGCATGAAGAACCTGCTATTTTCACTATAGAACTGTGATATACACAATACTCTTAGTGCTCGTCAGCGTGAGGGGGTGTGGGGGATTATTTTGGGGGTCGCGGCCTGAAAAGGTTGAGAACCACTGAGTTAGGTTGACCTTTTGCTTTTGTTCTGGTAGAATGTAATGATGCTGGGGGCAGTGGGAGCATATGGATGGAGCGGCACAGTGGTCCACCAAACCGGATCCAAAGCAGACATTTTCCCATACTCGGCCTTCGAGGGAACCCTGCAAGACCGAAACCACAGCTCATTACTGGGTAACGATTGGTATTCTTTCTCAACATTTGAGAATGTTATTTGAACAAACCTCACTACAGTATGTGGTTTGTTAGCTCTTGGTATTAAAAGGCCCAGCAGCAACAGAATCTCAGAGTTCAGAATCAGAACCAGAGGCGTGCATAACACATCGCACAACGAAAGCCACGCCCATGAGGGAGAAAAACAAACTACAGAAACAATTTACATAGACCTCTTCCAACTGAATGTAATGATTCTGTTTATGGATTATTTCAGATTATTTCAGTCTCTCGCCTTAATACAGAGTCATGTAGATAGACAAACAGAGCTACATGTACTGTACATATTGACCCTTTTCACAATCTGCCTCAATTACTATAAGTAACTATGTCTGCATACCAGCATGGAATACCACAAACCACTGCGTGGGCAGGGGCTGACCATCTCACAGTGTTAATAAACATGACAAAATACTGATTATCTAAATGCTACTACCTGTAGATTATATACAGTAACATTCTATCCACTGAAGCACTAGCCTACCGTATAAATGTACTATAACTGGCCAATGATATAAATAAAAAGTAAACAAGCATCAAGAAATAATTTGAACAGTAAAAGACAAAGTTATAGACAAGAGAGCACAAATGTTTGCTGTTTGGAAATCTAGTCTTAGTCTAATCATTGGCTTAATCTTTAGAGTAGGGTATCATTTGGGATCACATTTGCATTTAACCTAAAAATTCAGCCCTTTTATGCACATTTCCAACATCTCTAAATGTTTATTTGCAGATTAATCTGATTTTAGATCAGCGCTGACTCTGATTTCCTATCCCATCTACTCTAGACATGATGTGACACACATTATATAGACGATAAATGTCCTCTTGTTTGCAACCATACATTCATTAACCACTTTCAACCTGGTGTCCCTATTTTGGGCATGACATTATAGGCAAAAGAAACGAATAATACAAATAATAATAATCATCGTCTGGAGACCCCCGTCCAGGACAGGCTTCAGACAGCAGCAGGAGACTTGGCTCAGATCTGAACCCATTTGATTTGGTGTTAGAGGTCTGGTCAGATCTGAACCCATTTGATGTGGTGTTAGAGGTCTGGTCAGATCTGAACCCATTTGATGTGGTGTTAGAGGTCTGGTCAGATCTGATGATTTGATGATTAGATGTTCAGATCTGGTCAGATCTGATCAGATCTGATCAGATCTGGTCAGATGGTTCAGATCTGGTCAGATCTGAACCCATTTGATTTGGTGTTAGAGGTCTGGTCAGATCTGATGATTTGATGATTTGATGATTATTGATCTGAATGATTTAGTGTTAGAGGTCTGGTCAGATCTGAACCCATTTGATTTGGTGTTAGAGGTCTGATCAGATCTGAACCCATTTGATTTGGTGTTAGAGGTCTGGTCAGATCTGAACCCATTTGATTTGGTGTTAGAGGTCTGGTCAGATCTGAACCCATTTGATTTGGTGTTAGAGGTCTGGTCAGATCTGAACCCATTGTAAGTTTAAGTGGTCACTTTTTGCCACCCTCTTGCTTTTGCAAGAGGGTGGCAGGGTGGTGTATACTGCACCAAAACTTTAAACCAGGTTGGCCAAAAAGTGAAAAACGTCTGGGAACCCAGATTAGGGTTTTGTTAATATGACAACGTACAACAACAGCTTTTCAGCAGTTTTACAATCTTGGTAATCCAATATTACTGACTCTAAGGAGCTCAACTGATGTTTTCTCTAATGAGCAGTGAGGGGCCGGCCTGTTCTTGTCTCTATAACCTTGTAGTACGAATTCACCCCATCACTGGCTTTATTCATGTTTATTTCATGGAACTGGGAGAATCTTTCACTCTTGGCCAATATGTTTGATGAGGTGTTGGTGCAAGCACAAATATTATATGGCAATTGAACGCAAGTTTTCAAAATGTTCTTTGCAGTTGTAAAAAGTATGTTTCTATTGCGGTTTGGTTTATAGTGGTTTCTGGACATTTCAGCAAGATCATTTTTAAAAGGAAAGTCTACCCTCCATGAAACCATTTGGATATACAAATAACTGCTGTAAAAAGATTTATTAACTCAGCCAGAATAACACTGGCAGTTCTTTCTGTAGTTTGTCCAAAGTTTGAATTTATGTTACGATAAACCAATGCTAATTACTAATGGCTGTTATTTCCCAGGTTACTCTGTGACCACTCTGAGTGAGGGATCCACAGAGTATTTTGTGGCTGGTGCCCCTCGCTCCAACCACTCTGGACAAGTGGTCATCTATACAGTCGATTCCCAGAAGAAATCAACCATCATAGACTCAGCAAGAGGGAAACAGGTACAGAGGAGTCTTCTTTAATATGGCTGCCAAAATTATGGCATTACATTCTCAACAAACTCAAACTGTTAACAGCCAAAATCTGTTGACTAGTTGCACACACGGTCCTTGGCTGGCAAACCACAACCTCCAGCCCTGATTTCTCACATGGCCCTCTTCTAGCGCAAAACACATTTTTGGACACTGCTCTTCTGCTCCTACAGATTTTGCCCTAAAATCACGCAAAGCGGTACACAGTATCTCTAAAGTCATGTCATCAACATGGATCTGTCCCATTTCCCATAGTCCCTCCTGATTGGCTATGATTGCCTTCTAAAGTTTGTGTATGCGACCTGACGCCTGACGGTCGCTTATCTCTAGGGAGTCTTACTGGTTATCTTGTTGAATAGACGAGAGAACCACCCACATTAGATGACAATTTAGTGTGCTCTAGATTTAATAGATACATTTTGTTCTGAAACACAAACTCCATCATCAGCTAATGCAACCGATACCAACTGATTGCTGATACAAGCATTCAGTTCTATAGACCATGAATATGTTATTCACTGCAGATATAACACCATCACGCTAACCCTTTTTACTTTTAAGAAAAGTAAAGCGCTTCATGTAATCGCAGCATCGATAATTTGAATGAAATTCAAATTAGAGTGTCCTGTCTTTTCTTGTTCCAGATCGGGTCCTACTTCGGCAGTGTCTTGTGTGCCCTGGATGTGGACAGAGACGGGGTGACAGACCTCCTGTTGGTCGGAGCACCCATGTTCATGAGTGAGCTGAAGAAAGAACAGGGCAAGGTCTACCTCTTCTCTGTCACCAAGGTAAACATGAGTCACATGTTCCGAAAGGTTGTGTTTCAAGATGTGCATCTCATTAAATACATGGGAATTAAATACAACTTTCCTGAGCAAAGTATTCACCCTTATGATGTCGAAAATACATGTAATTCTTGATGATGTTGATGGTGATGGTGATGGTGATATGGTTAAAGATTACAGTAACACGACATGAAAGACAACATGACTTTCAGTGGAAAGGGAATGGGAGTGTTTTGTGGGAAGGCAAATTGCATTTACATCTTCAACCAGCTGATGTGGGGGCTGTTAGGGGTCTTGTCCAGGGACACTTCGACATGTATACTGGAAGTCGAAGCAGCTACCCTTCCAATTTCCAGACGTCCTCTCTTCTCTTCCCACTCAGCTACAGCCCTTTCCTTTAGTTTCATTAACAGCCACAGCACAATGGTTGGTCTTCACTGTCACACATCTCTCTGTTTCCAAAGGGTATACTGAACGAGCAGGGTTCCCTCAGCGGTCCGTCTCCAGCCGAGAACACCCGTTTTGGGATGGCCATTTCTGCCGAGTCTGACCTAGATCTCGATGGCTACAGTGACGTTGTTGTGGGAGCGCCCCTAGAGGACAGCGAGAGGGGTGTCATTTACATCTACAACGGGGAGAAGAAGATGTTAAACAAAAAGTTTTCACAGGTACGGGAATATAAACGTCGCCTGTGTTGTGTAATTGCGTTGGAGCGAGAAGGAATTTCCTCACTGGAAAACTGAGCCTGAGCCTTTTAAAGTCTACGCTAGATAGAAGTAGGCCTACTGTCAGCCGAGTTGTTTGGTGAGAGAGTCACAGGGGCACTTAGGTGGCCATCATAGGTACTGCAGCCTAGTTTTGCATGCAAAGGTTTCAACAAAAGAGAGTAGCCTACCTTATCTACCATGTTATTATCAAACTTGACTGTAGTTTTAACTGTGGTAATAATCCTTTGATATTTTCCAGAGGATCCTTGGCTCTAAATTGGACCCGAAAATGCAGTACTTTGGAAGATCGCTTGATAGCTATGGAGATCTGAATGATGACACCATCCCTGATATCTCAGTTGGTGCACGTGGTAAAGTGGTCCAGCTTTGGTGAGTATGCATCGCACTCTGAGATAAATGGAACCAAAAAAAGAAAAAAAAAAAAATATATATATATATATATATATTCTTTTTGACCGATTATGGAATGAAGTCATTATTGTTTCTCAAATCACATAAAACCACTCATTTGGTTCAAGTTTACATCAATGACATGTTGACTTTTGGGTGGAAATGAATTCAAATTATGGAGATAGATCTTCATAAGTTACATAAGTTACATAACGTATGTTGTTTGTGTTTTCAGGTCACGCGGTCTAGCTGTCATCACTGCCAAAGCCTCATTTACGCCTAGTAAAATCAGCATTCTTACTAAGAATTGCATGATAAACGGACGGAAGCTTTTCTGTTTCAGCGCCAACATCTGTTTCAGTGCCACGTTCAAGCCCAAGAACCCAGTTGGACCCATTGGTAAATCTGAATTCCGTCTTCCCCTAAATGTGTTGGCTTTGTGTCCTCAATTCCTCACGATAACAAGTTGTTTTCAATGTAGGGTATAGCTCTAAAGTAGTGGTTCTCAAAGTGGATTTCATGAACTCTCTAGGTTCCTTTATGGGGGTCTAAATGGACCCTTACAAGTCTGTAACTTTGACAGAATACAAATGGAACCAAATGGACCCTAACAGGTCCATTCCTAATGGGTCCATTTGATTTGTACACTGTCAAAGTAAAGGGGAGACCTCCAAATTTCTAAGTTTGAGAACCACTGCTCTAAAGTGTGACAGAATCCATCTCTGCTTTCAGATCTATCTTATAACTTGACTCTGGATGCTGACTTGCAGTCTTCCCGTGTGACGTCTCGCGGGTCCTTCAGTACAAACAGTGATCGTCTCATATCTGGAAACATACAAATATCCTCCAAGCCTTTGTGTCGAGAATACCAAGTCTTTGTTCAGGTAAGCTTTAAGCAATACAGGATCTGTGGATTATTTCTTTGCAATTTTATTTTTATTTATTTATTTTGAAATGTGGAGGACACATGCAGTGCAGTGTTATAGAAATGTCCTGTGCATGTAGGTTATGTAACACTTAAACATGTTTCGGAAAGCAAAGTTCAAACAAAGTATTTTTCTTTTTAAGCCCTGTTACAGGCTGTAAATCACCTGAAACTCTTAACTCTTTATGCCAATCTGTCTTCTTTTCAACAGGAGGCTCCAGACTTTGTCAACTCTCTCAGTTTGAAGGCAGACGTTTTCCTCCAGAATGCAAACGCAAACCCTGTCCTGGATGTGTTCTCTCCCAGCGCGTGGGAGTTCTTTGTAAGTGTGATGTAGGATGTTTTTTTAGTCCCGCATGGAACCATGGACTAATTAAAATAGAAATACTGAATCTGCACACTGTTTCAGAATAAACACCCATAGTGAGTTTATTCAATTACCACCAAGATGATCAGATGCTCAAACAGCTTTTTTGCAACCATATCGTGGCGTAAAAGGGAGAATAAATGAATGCAATTTAATGGGCAATTCATGGATGCTTTCTTTTGCACGTTTCAAAAAGAGTTACAGTGCTCCCAGTGGAGTAACTGGAGTAAATAAAAGATAATTGGAGAACAATAACTGAATTAATATTAGGGTTATACATAAAATACAATGTGAATATGTCCAAATGGAATAAGCATTTACATAACTCTTTCAGGTCCCCTTTTCTAAAGACTGTGGTTCTGATGAGGTGTGTGTGAGTGATCTAGTGCTGACTGTGAAGAATGTACCAAAGGTCTCCAGGTGAGTGAGCATTAACCACTTACCCACTTGCAGTGTTGTACCCGAACGCGTTCAAAGAACGATCGTTCATGAACACGTTCATATTTTGGGCGAACGTGAACTGAACGTAATTGTTTTCGCTTGATGAACGATATTGTCGAACACGGTCATTCTGACGCCCGTGAACGGAGTTCGTCGGCGTTCGTCGGCCGTTCATGCGGCGGTCCGCGCCTCCGCGGTCGTCTGTCCTCTCGTCTCTCTTTTCATTCACGTGCTCCAATAGCACACACTGCACGCAGCCCCTCGTGAACGTTGATATGCGGTGCTGTCTGCACTCTGCAGCTGCACTGTTAATCTCCTCCTCGTTACGTGTCTCGCAAGCCTGACTATACTTTGTCCTATGTGTGTTGCACGGCGAAAATAGCTGATCTGCAAGCTCACAACGCGTCGCATCCACGAGACAACGTGAGCTTGTAGATCAGCTATTTTAACCAACGCGGAAACATGCTGTGCGCGAGGTTTAGAAACGTATGCCTTCTAGTGGGGTTCCTTGTACATGTAATTTTTTGTTTTCATTTCAAATGTGTGTTAAAGTTTATTTTTCACTTCCAATTTGTAGATTATGGTCTATAGAACAATTTTGGTTCGAGTGTCAAGACAGTGGATTGAAGAAAAATATATTTTTTGCCCTATTTCCAAAATGACCAAAATCGGAATTGTGTTTTTTGAACAATGTCTTAGTTTTCCCACAACTGCTGTGTAATATATATTTTTTATTGCTATATCAAGTCAATACTGTGTGGGGAATCAATTGGAGTCAAATATTTGTTTTGAATATTATGATATTTCACACAATGAGACAATAACATGGTTATTACATTCAGCCCTTCACAATAAGGGTGCAGGAAGACTGGGAACTAGGCAGTGGGCACATAAATATTGTGGGCACCTCAATGTTAAGTTGGATGAAATTATTGCTGTGTGGTTCTATATGGGCTGTGTCAATAAGTTTGACAAATAATAGCATGGAGCAACGTCTAAACATTTATATAATATATAGAAACCTAGGCTATATATTTTTTTCTTTTTTTTTTCTTTTTTTTTCGAATAGCCAAAGTATAAAAAAAATTATGGTTAAAAAAAGAACGAAAAAGAACTAAGTTAGTTCATTTTGGGGAACCACGAACTTAGTTCAAAATATAGAATTATGAACTATGAAATGAACTAGTTCATTTTAGAAGTTCTGAACTTGAACTTGAACTAGTTCGTTTTTAAAGTGAACTTTCCCAACACTGCCCACTTGTACCTTAGCTTCTGTATTCTTGGGGCTAACATTCTCAAATATAGATATTTATTGTTGTGGGGCAGACCAAGTACAGAGCTGACCCCGGTCAACAAAGTATTTGTTTACTAAGTATAGAGGGCTTAAGTTGTTATATTTTGTCCATCAAAGACCCCCAGGGGTCTATGCTTGGTCCCCTCCTTTACGCCAAAAATAAACCCAAGCTACAAGCGCATGCAAACTCAAGGAATTTCTTCACGTTGTGAGTTTCTGACAATTAATATGAATACAATGTTCCTTTTAGATGTACTGTATATACTGTATACTATATATATGTATATATATAAACTTTAATATTTGTGTTGTTACGGGGAATCAGGGATAGATATTAAGCATTACTAAATCATATTTCTGTATATATTTCTGTTTCATGTACAACGGATACTTTACCTGATACTGATACTGATACTGTGATACTGTACATATATTAGATTTTGATGTATTTATTTGTCATTTGATATGTTATTGGACTCAAGATACAATATCGGAACAAATTGGCATTAGTTTGAAAAATTAAAAAATGTTTACCAAGTTAAAGTAGATTATTTTATTATGCATTATGATTCATAAAATAATATAATGATAATAACTGAATCGTGACATTCTGGAAAGAGTTCTGTTAAGGCACATTTGCCAATATGGTTGATCTCTCCAATAAGTTTCATACCAACCCTTATAAACATTACAACATGTTCTATTTTAATCTACTTTATGAGTCTGTTTTAATTGTAAATGGCTTCATGGCATAAAACACTCCATTTTATACAGCAATCACATATCTCATAAAATGGGTGGGTCTGTCGGCAGAAGGAACTGAAAACATTTAAAGTTTGGGTAATATGTACTCAGTGAATGGAAGCAGTTGAAGGGATGTGGGGGAAAAAATCACACAAGGCCTGTGGCACTTTATAAAATGTTCTCACCCCTTTATGATTTATAGTTCGCAAATGGTTCATGTGTTGCTTTGGTTGCTACGTGAAAGATTATGACACAAACAAAAAAGGTGCTATTATATAAAGCCTGTTTTCTTTTTCTTTTAAATCTTTGTCCCAATTGTAATCATTGCCATGCAGTTCCGCCTTTGGATATACAGTAGATCCCTGTCACTACCGACCCTTACTGTTAGTCTTGGGGAGGATGTAGACGACAAAGTGTCTCCTCTGATAGTTGCCAGCCTCTTCTTTTCACCTGATAGTGAGGAATTTCACTGGGAGGACGTAATGCATGTGGAGGTAACCACTGTCCGTCCCAGTTCCTCACAATGCTGAACACAACTGGCGCTAACCTGTATTAACCTGTAGAGAAGGGCTTTTTTAAATGCTTTAGCTCCAGAACCATAAGAGACACTTGCCCCAGGACCCAAATGAGTGAAAATAGACAATTTCTACGCTCAACGTGTGTCACGAATCGATGGGACGTGTTGTGAGCTCGTAGATCTGCTATTTTCACTGCTTCTTAAATTATTATATATATATATATATTTTCAATGTATGGAGTTCTTATAGTTGTTTTCTTTTGAGAATCTTTTGTAAAAATAAAAATTGACTTTGGGCAAAAAAGAAATTGAACCTCCGTGTGGTGTTGGGCGAGAATTGTATCATGTTAAAGCCTGGTTGCTCTTTTGATGGACTTCCAATATAAATAGGGAATCATTGAAATTAGGAAGTTGTATTTGTTCTTGCCGTAGCTACAGTTAAACCCCTGAGTCTGAGTGAAATGAGGACTCTTGTGTTTCAGCTCATCTCCCGTCCTGATCAGATTCAACAACCAGGGCCTTTCATTTGAGGTTGTTGTCAAGAACAAAAAGGAGAGTGCTTACAACACCCAAGTCTTGGCCACGTTTTCCAGCAACCTCTTCTATGCCTCCATCATCTCTCCTGTGAGTTGAACACATTTAGACTACAAGCAAAGGTTATTGATGTTGACGTGGCAGTTTTTCTGCATTACATTTTTTTTTTATCAGAAACCATTTACATTTAAACCACCAAAATTCGTTAGCACATAAAACTTGAGGCCCTGACACATACAAAGCATCAGACACTTGCGTCAATGACGCTTTCTATCTGTCTTGACCTGGTGACCTTCTGATTACCAGACGACCTCTCTACCCACTGCTTCACTTACTGTAGGGGTCTTCAACGTTTTCAGATATTTAACCACTTGAACTGTCAATACTTAATAAACTTGACCTTTCACTCTGTACTTAGTCTGCTCTTTTTCCCCTCTACACCAAAGCTCTTTGCCGATCTACAAGCTCACAACGCCTCGCAGGCGTTGTGAGCTTGTAGATCAGCTATTTTTGGCTAAAGTTCTCAGAATATGGACACTAGGGTTAAAGTGGTTAATATAAAAAGATTTTTTCTATACCTCAAAGATTTGGAGGACCCCTGTAGTAACTCTGGGGATCCCCTAGGGGACCCGGACCCCCTGTTGAAGTGAAGACCCCTGAATTACTGTATAGCTTGTGCTCTAGTATTGTTTAATATCCACATCTGCAGTGTCATATTCACATGGTGTGACTGTGAATAACACAATTTACGAGTTTCCACACACATTGTAAAGTGGTCAGAATGAGTGACTGGAACCATGTCTTGAACTGTTCACAGAGCGATGGTACAGTGGTGAAATGCACCTCTACAAAGCAGACGTCTGTTGTTGCTTGTCAAGTGGGCTACCCAGCTTTAAGAAAAGACCAGGAGGTATGTGGAATACATCGACCACAGACAATAGTTTGTGGTTTTGGTGACACTTTTGGTTGCATGCTGCTTTGTCAAACGACTATGTTGTTCTGATGATAACTGCGTGTGGTTATTCCATGAAGTATACTTTTTTTTCCTTTAGGTCAAATTTTGGATAAACTTTGACTTTAATCTTGCCCAATTGCAAAACCAAGCGCATGTGAACTTTGAGGCCAAAAGGTACACAATTGATTTCCTTGTGCTTAAAATACACTTTTATTAACACTTTCAAAACAATATACAGTGTGAACCATTTTGCTTCTGTCATTTGATTCATAGTGACGGTAAAGAGGACAGACCTGCAGACAACAAAGTGGACGTCTCAGTTCCTGTCCGATACGATGCAGAGATTGTGATGTCCAGGTAATCCATCTTCTGATTCAGCAGATTCTTTCTGAACTACATAGATGTTTTCTAGTGTATCGTCAAGCAACATAATTATTGAATACCAGGTGTTGATTGATGGCATATGCGTCACAGCATTCATTTGTAATGGTTCTATTTGTTTGTACTGTCAGGCATTCAAACATACATTTCTACGTGTCAGAGGAAACCAACAAAGTGATAACAACGGTGAAAACCCTGGACGACATTGGTCCAGAGTTTAACTTCTCTCTAAAGGTACAGTAAAGGAATGTGTCTGTACAATATCCTTTTATACATCATAAAACATATTGAGATGTGTTATTGGAGTGGACATGAAGCAAACGGTGTGTCTATGAAATATGTTCACAGATTTCAACAGGTAAATTCCCTGCCAACCTGCTGTATCTGACCATAGCTCTACCTATGACAACCAAAGTTGGTAACCCACTGCTCTATGTTGCCAATGTTGACCAACAAGCAGTGAGTATTCAGTATTCATCTACACTTAATTGCAGAGTTTCACCACATTTTGTTTCACCTCATGAATGTCTTGGTTGGTACAGAGCTTGTCTGAATGTGTGTAAAGTATAAAAAAAAAAATCAAAAAAATACAGTTACTGTATATAAGACAGTGGTTCTCAAAGTCTGGGGACCCCCAGATCCTCAATTACATCAAAATCAGTTTAACCACTTTAACCCTATACACATATGCTATTTGAAAATAGCCAATCTACAAGCTCACAAAGCGTCTGTGATGTGTTGTGAGCTTGTAGATTTTCAAAGAAATGTTGAAAATCTTTCAACATTTGGGAATATTATGGAAACACATTTTGCTGTGCGATTTCCATTGCTGTGGCTCAAATGCCAAATAAATAATGGACCCTGATATCAGGGGTGTCGCACCAAATTCTGGGCCCTGGGTACTTTAACTATTGAAAAATAGCAGATATACAAGCTCATGGTGCCGCGCTGCGAGCTTGTAGATCTGCTATTTTTGAAAAATCGTCATAAAAAAAAAAAAAAAAAATCTATGTCAGTGGTGCTCAAACTTTTTCATGTGAAGGCCCCCCAAAATTATATGTATTTGGCCACGGACCCCCATCTCAAAATATTTAGTTCCAGGGACCACCCAGAAGCAAAATTTGAGTTACAAATGTTCGCTTAAAAAATACACATATTCAAAGATTTGCACATTTTCACGACTTTTCAAAATAGCTGAATAGCTAAAGTATAAAATAATTAAGGCCCCTCCACCACCTTGGGCCTTAGTAACTCAGTCCCACTTTTCCCCCCCTTGTGACGTGAAACCCTGTGATGACCTCTCTCTTCACATGGCACAGGGCAGCGCCGTAAGCTGTGATGCTTCCAGCCTGATCAACCCACTGGAGATTGGAGTGAAAACCCACACAGCTAGGTTCTCCAAAGAGAGCCTCAGAGGCACTAAAGTACTGGTAAGTCACTCAAAACGCAGCATTCAGTCAATAGAGTGTCACATTTAGCGAGAATTTAGCCTATAATGACAAGCCCAAAATAAGTACAGTATGATAAGTTGAAATATATATACGTTTAAGTACGTATATATAGGTCTATATATGGTGGAATGAAATGCCATTTATATTACATATTGCAATGTCACTCTTGTCTGACATTATACGGAAATGTTACTTTTGGTGTTACAGAAAAGGTTACAAAAACGTCCACTGAACACAATGAACAAAAAGGTAAAAAAAAAAAAAAACAGGTTTACTTTAGCTGGCATAAAACTTCTCGGACCAAGAACAATAGTGTGTTGCCTAAAGCAACCACACTAATTACCAACAGAAGCACACTGGGGGATTTTGGCAATTCTTTGGAGGCGCTCCCCACACGTTTAGCTGTGAACATTTCAGACGGGGGGGGGGTCTCATCTGGAGACACAAACCCAATTGCTTCGCGAGTAAACACCTTGCGATATTACGCCTAGCAGCCTTTGTTGTTGACCTCCTGTGCGCCAGCCGGCAAGCGTGAAAATAAACATGACCACAATGCAGCTCTTGCCGCCCACGAGTGCATGCACGAACGAGCATGCGCATGGAATTTCACAGGACTGTGCCCCCCGTATGACCCCGTCTGAAAGGCGCTTTACTCATTCCACGATTGCACAATGCTTACAAGTTATACCCCGTTTTAAAGGTGACTTACGGTAACTACGATAAAGATGACATCATGTGTGTGCCAAATGAGGACTGAAGTCACTACTGTTGTCATATTATGATAAAAGTGTCAACAGTGGGTTTATTTATGTCTCAACGTCTATCTACCTAAGGCAAGTTGTACAAAGAAATTCACTTCTTCAAATGTTTTATAATGTGAAATTAATCTTCTAAACACAATATTAGCTCATTGCCCCCCATTAAAATGCAGCACATTTACTGCAAAGAGCCTCAGTGATCTGATATGACCAAGTACATGGCAGTGCAGAGTATCAAAACATTTAGCCATCATTGCCACTTGGGGCCGCCATTGTACACAAAGTTTGAAAACTCTCCAATGCAGATTTGAATTTATAATGTCCAGCTACACGCCATGCTGGCTTGTTTTGGACATTTTTGTAAAAATTCTATTTTTGCTGTGGACATAAAATGAGCGGGCAACATTATTACCATAAACACATAAAGAGCTAGCCATAAATGTTTACTGGACCATCAGGGTTCCTTGAATGGCTCCAAATGGACCAGTCTGTAACTCTGAGAGTGTACAAATGGAACCAAATGGACCCTGGTTCCATCATGGACATGTGTCCGTGTACGGACATACTGATGACCCCTGGCTTGCACTGTTATTTCTAATAATTATTTTTTGCTTCACAGGACTGCAAAAATGCAAACTGCAAATATATAAAATGCATACTCAAAGACCTCCAAGAAAGGAGCGAGTACTTTGTCAACCTTACAACCAGGATCTGGAGCGGCACCTTCACGACTGTAAATATATTCATTGAAAAGTCTCAATTGTTCATCATGATTCCCAGTATTGTCAGCATATTTATTGTGACACAATATATGTATATTTTTTTATTTGACACAGGCTACATTTCAGAACATTAAGCTTGCTTCCACTGCAGAAATTGAGAGCTCCCAGCCTGATTTACTCGTCATCAGCGTTAACAAGCTACTAGTAGGTTACCGTTTTCTGTCACCTGCTCTACTGTTGATATAAAAGACAAAATTGACAATATACTGTGATATTTTCATTTTCCATTTCCTACATGTATGAAAAAAGAAAAAAGAAAAGAAAAATCATATCTATACATACGTACGTACGTACGTACGTACGTGTGTGTGTGTGTGTGTGTGTGTGTGTGTGTGTGTGTGTGTGTGTGTGTGTGTGTGTGTGTGTGTGTGTGTGTGTGTGTGTGTGTGTGATAAAGAATAGCAGCAATTGTACAAAAGAGAATAACAAAGTACAGTATATCAATTGGTGTACTGAAGAAACAAATAGCTTGTTTAGGTAGATGGCTGGAATTAGTAAAGTAAAAATAATGTTATAGGCCCCTCATTATCTCAGAGAAAAACTAAAGGAAAGAAGAGTGTTGATGATCTTCATCACCAAAAAATCAAAATAGAGATTGATAACTGTTTATCCACAAGTGACAATCACATCATAACCTACAGAAAGCCCCCTCCAGCCAATATTACTTCCTGTTTATCCCCTTAAACCATGTAGTGGGTTGAACTGTGTCTCTGGAATCAGAGGTTAGCACTACAGGGAGGCTTCAGTGATATGCAGAAGAACAGCATAAGCAGCTGTGTGACCTCCCGCCCCCCAGGTGGAGCTCCTGATCAATAAACCTGGAGAAACAGCAGACATCCCGGTGGCGGTGATAGCGGGCAGCGTCGTTGGAGGGCTGCTGTTGCTGGCCCTGTCCGTTGGACTACTGTGGAAGGTGAGTGAGTGTCTGTATGCTAAAAAAGTGGTGGAAAAAGTAATCAAATGTTATAAATAAGTAAATGTATCAATACTGAATATAGAAATACTCTGTTAGGGTGCCCTCTCACCAAAATACCTAGAGTGGAATCCGCCAATGCATTTCAATGAGAATGGAGCGTTTTTTGGCAGAAATCCTCTACTGGCAAAAAAAAACGTTACATTCTCATTGAAATGCATTGGCGGATTCCACTCTAGGTATTTTGGTGTGAGGGCACCCTTACCAGTAAAAGTTAGGAATTCAAAATGTACTTGAGTAAAAGTATTGGCATGAAAATGTACTTAAATTACCAAAAGTAGAAAGTACTCATTATGCAGAATGTCCCATTTCAAATTTTCAAATGCATCGCGTTGCATCGCGACGCATTGTGAGCTTGTAGATCGGCTATTTTCAAATGGCCAAAATGAGCATGAGCAACCTGCCTCTCCCAAAGCCTCTCCCAAAGCTAGAAACAAGAGGACCAAGCCACTGACCTGTGATGTTTGCACGCAACGAATCTTGAGTCTAGACTTCCCTCTCAAATATTGCATTCACCGCCTTCATCGCAAACAAAGTGATTCAAGTCAATAACATTATTAACACATGGGCTGCTCAGGTTTATAACATTTCTAGCTGTTGCTGGTGCCACCATTCACTCACGCTTTATTTTGAAGTGCCTCGGAAGCTTCGTGCGTGTGCACGTGGGTGTCCGCTGACGATTGAGGAAGATAATCCCTTTGTTTACAAAAGCTCGCGAAACTAAAATCCAAACGGGAGCCGACCATCGCGTTATAGTGTCGCCGTGAAAACAATCAGATCTCTGCTTCCCTGGCGTTCTTTTCATCTCATTCATAGATAAAGCCCTTCTTATGTTTCAGAGGATAATGTAAAGCAATGTAAACTGCCTCCGCCATTTTCTCCCCCTCTGTCTCCCTGCCTGCTGCGGGGTGACGTAATGGACTCGGGTCATTCAGAGGGCAGGCTGCAGGCACGTACAGTTAACCCTATGTTGCCTCGTCTCTCAACGAGATAGCTCCTTTTGGCAGGGTGACACCTAGTGGCCTTAACTCGTCGCTGAACGAGTTCGGCTCCCAAGTTGTTAATAGGACAGACAAGACATGGTGGGAAAGATTAGGATAGGATAGGATAGGATAAGATAGTTTTTAAATCTGTGAAACAGATTACTTACTTTCCTGTGTGTGAGTGCACTACCTTTACGCGACTTTTTGCCCATTGGCTGTCTCGGTGTCACATGGTCAGTGACGTCATTACGTGCGCATCCCACGTCTTAGACGCGTTCACGTTGCCTAGAGACGCATTCACGTCATTGTCCTGGAGTCCACGTTAAAATAATTTACCACGTCGCGAAAAAATATATATTTTAAAAAGTCCACAGACGCCACCATTGTTCATGGGTGAAGGCATGCTACTTTACCCTGCGTTAACACAAATGAAATCCGCGTAGAAAGTCTTAAAACAGACGATAGAACTAACAGTGTGTGTTTTGAATCCATTTTGTGCGACCGTACATGGTCACAGAATTCAATGGGTGCCTGAGTTTTAGCGTAGCACCGGGCCGCTCTCTGACCATAGTGGCACAGCGTGTCAGGTGATACACCAAAAAGGGTTCCCCCACAGAACGTGTTCCCCCACAGGCGCAGAATTGTGACGTCTTTACACTGCAGCTGCTACGTTTAGCTACATGCTAAAGCTACTGCCGTTTCTGGCTGCTCTTCTGAGGCAGAGTGAGGCTGGCAGAGGGTCATAAACTCATTAAGTCATAAAAAGACGTCTGATTTTCAAAGCGGAGAAACTAATTATCTGTGATTTACAACAGCCGTTTTCCCGAGCGCTCCACGTTCTCATAGTATTACGTCTCTCCCACAGAGTACACAGTGGTGAGAAAAGTATACTCAAATGTTTTACTTAAGTAAAAGTATCTATACTGCAAGTAAAAGTCCGGAATTCAAAATGTACTTGAGTAAAAGTATAGGCTACACTTAAGACTAAAAGTAAAAGTAGTTTTCAAATAATTGTAGTGGAATAAGTACAATATTTGCCTCTGAGATGTAGTGGAGTAGAAGTAAAAGTAATGAAAATTGGAAATACTCCAGTAAAGTAAAAGTACCTTAAATTGTACTTATAAGTACAGTACTTGAGAAAATTACCTTTTTATTACCCCAAGAAAAGAAAAAAAAAATACCATTATTGCACCAAAGTAATCAACAAGCTAAAACTATACTATCAAAAATGTCCAAACATTAGCCTAATTGTAAAATAATATAAGATAGAGGCAAACATTTTATAAATAGCCGATCTAAAAGCTCACTATGCAAAAAATAAATAAAATGGGGACCCAAATTATACCAAGGCTATTTGAAAATAGCCGATCTACAAGCTCACAACGCATTGCGGTGCGACGCGTTGTGAGCTTGTAGATCTGCTATTTTCAAACATTTTGTACTTTTACTTTTGGTACTTTAAGTACATTTGGATAACAATACTTTTGTACTTTTACTCAAGTACATTTGTAATTCTGGACTTTTACTTGTAACAGAGTGATTCTACATTGCAGAATTGATACTTTTACTTAATTATAAAAATGTAGGTACTTTTTCCACCACTGTGTAAACGTTTGTGTTCTCATGCCAATAAAGCTTCTTTGAATTGAAGATTGAATTGAAGATTGCTCCCCATGTGGCGGAGTACACAATAATGGTAAATAAAGTAGCTTACTCTAAAATAATCCATCCATCCATCCATCCATCTTCAACCGCTTATCCAGCATCGGGTCACTGGGGTAACAGTTCCAACTGAGATTTCTAGAGTTCCTTAATAATAATAATTAAAATAAACAATACTAATGATTATAATTGCGACCGTCAGGTCGCAGTTACTATGCAAACCTCCACCGCCTGTCTGTCCGTCAGTCTGTCTGTCACGTCACATCACACTTTTTTGCCCCTATCCATGTGACATTTTCCACACACAATCCTTGTCTGCCAATCCACAACCTCCACCCTTCCAGGGACCCCCGCAGCTCCAGGCACCCCCGCCAAATTTTTTAAAACACATTTTTGAATACTGCTCCTGCAGTTTTTGCCCTAAAATCACACAAATCGCTACACAGTATGTCTACACTTATCTCATCGACATGGATCTGTCCCATATAGCGCCACCATCAGGTCGATTTTTTAACACATTTTTGGACCTAAACTTTTTTTTTTCTAAATTTTTTTTTTCAAACTTTTTTTTTTTCAAAAACATTTTTTTTTTCAAAAAAATTTTAACACTAAAACGAGCACACAGATTTGATATTGACTGTGTCAATTCTTGTTTTTTTAAACAATATATATTTATTTATATTTTTTCAAAATATACAGAATATGTATGACTTGAGTTAGTGTTAATATACTGGACATTCGAACAATAGACCATAGAAACACGGCATAAAAAACATAAACACAAACAATAAAAACAATCATTATTAGGCGCTCTACAAACAGTTGCGAAAGCTATCGTGTCCGTATCGTCTGAGAATGAGGGGAGGAGGGGGTGGGGGTCCAATTCATTGTCAATGAAGGTCACATGGTTTTTTGTCTCTTGCAAATCTCTTGGCCAAAAGACAGCCTTCGGTTGAGCAAGAGACACGGCAACGACTTAAATAGAAAATGCATTGGACTCGCCCCTCCGCCCGATACGGAGAAAAACAATAAAGACAACAACAGAAAAAACATAACAATAAAGGTCTTATTTATCTTCCTCACACACTACAGAGCAACAGAATCAACCCATTACAGATCCTAAGGGATTGTTTTTCATAAAATGTATAAACTGTCCCCAAATTTCTTGGAAAGTGTCAGACTTCCCTTTAATAGCAAAAGTCAGCTTCTCCAGTGCAAGACAGCATTGATTGATGTCTGGTTTGTCTGGGTTTTTCCAAAATAGTGCAATTGTATGTTTTGCCTGGAGAAGAGAGTATATGATCACACTCCTTTTTTCTTTTTACTGTTTATTTTGAAATTATCAGGAAATATGCCCAGAATGCACAGCTGTGGGCAAATAGGAATGTCCTCTGAGACTATCTGGGATAATATACCCCAAACCTCTTTCCAAAACTTCACAATCTCTGGATTGGATAGGTTTACTTTATATAGGAAAGGATAGGACTGGATAGCATTTCATATCGAGCTCATTCTATCATGTATACTGTATACATATACTACTGTATCTCCTCCTCAGCACACAGCTGTGTACCTGAATTTTCTTTCTTCCAGAGCTGTGTACCTGAATATTATCTTTTCATTTTCTAGTTTGGCTTTTTCAAAAGAAAATACAAGCAGCTTCAGGCAGATGCAGGTGAAGAGGAGGAGAACATTGCACTGGAGGATGAGGGGCTGTGATCTGGAGACAGAACTCCCAGTCTTCTCTTTGGTGGACACTCAGGATGAATTCTACTATTGCTCAGACGTTCTCAGAAAGTTGGAATGGACAATAGCTCTACTGCTGGGTCTTGGGTGAAATAGAAGATAATGTCATGGCACTATTGTTGATTTCTGCAGCAACCTGCAGCCTGTGGATATCTCAATATTTGTTTCACCTTACAAATGATTGTTGTTAATCTGCACATGTTTGCCTGTCTGGACCGTACTGTACATTGACCAATTGTTGTTACGCACTGGATTTGAATAAATGTTGAGAAATGTCAATAATTTGGGAAAACTCTTTACGGAAGCATAATTTTCATTGTCAACAGGTTTTCAAAAATGACAATTTGTGTGGCATGCCTCTGGATGTTATGGAAGTTGACTTTCTGTATGCACCTTTTCGATGTAGGGGTTTACAGAGTTGATCAGATGCTCTATACAGAACATTCATTAACTAAAAGGTAATGAATTCCGTATTACTCTTTATTGCGACCGTAGGTCGCATTTACTACCAAAACCTCCACAGGCTGTCCGTGAGTGAGTCAGTCAGTCAGTCAGTCCGTCAGTCACACGTCACACTCTTGCCCTGCTCATATCTCTGCAACCGTTGCCCCGATCCATGCCAAATTTTGCACACACACTCCTTACCTGCCAAACTACAACCTCCAAGGACCCCCGGAGCTCCAAGGACCCCCAGGTCCCTGGGGGACCCCCAGATGTAAAAAATGACCAAATGTGCTAAACTGACCAAATGACCACCCCAACGGGGCTGCTCACGGGGAATTCCCGGGGACCACCGACTCCTGGTGCTCCAGAACGGATGCAAAAGTGGTGGCGCCCCCAGTGGAGGACCCCCTACACTGCAGCTCACATAAAATGCCGTAACTCCGGCTAGGAGCGACCGGGACAGCCGGGGCCGGTACCTATTCGTCCGCCTTGGCGGCGCGGAGACCCCACCCCTCATTTCTCACATGGCCCTCTTCTAGCGCCACCATGAGGCCGATTCTTGCAAAACACATTTTTGGACACTGCTCCTAAAATCTTTGCCCTAAAATCACGCAAATCGGTACACAGTATGTCTACACTCATCCCATCAACATGAATCTGTCCCATATAGCGCCACCTGCAGGCCGATTTTTAAAAACACATTTTTGGACACTGCTCCTACAGATTTTATTATATATTGTGATGTCAAGTGAAGCATGACCAATCCTATCTGATTGGACATGATATTGTCTAATCTGAAAATGAACAGAAAAGGTCCACTGAACGCAATTGACTTTTGGGATTACAGAAAAGTTCAATTAAAACAGGTTTACTTTAGGTGACAGAAAAAGGTTAACTGAAAATAGGTTTACTTCAGTTAGAAACTTTCTTGGACCTAGAACAATAGTCTGGTTGCCTTTAACAACCACACTATAATATCCACAAGTGTCCAGTGTCATGTGAGTAATCAATAGAAAAGCCTATGGGTCCCTTCACTTTTCGGGGTTTGAACGGTCGGGAGTGGAAATCACTCTACGTTGTATTATGTAGTCCTAGACGGACTACACTTTTAGGGCCTATAATAATAAACCCCTTGATGCGGCGTAGTTTTGCTTTTGGAAAATTAGTTCGGTACATGCATCTTTTAGTCCAACTCGTAGCTACTGGCAAGACTACACTAGGCTACTCGAGTATTTTAATAGGGATTGGGGAAACAAACGGGGGGAACCACAACAAAGCGACGCCACTTCTTCTGCTTGTGGTTTCCGCCTAGACAGGATCAAACGGCCCGTTGTAAACGATCACCAGGGTTGTATCGAGGTTATATCCAGAGCAACTTTGATTGATTGATTGAAGACTTTATTAGAAGTTTGCATAGGAAAAAGTACAGTTTCATGACGGTATAGTTCACTGGTACAAGGTCTACTAAAAGGAGATCCTAGAAAAGACTAAGCTTATTTCCATTGGAAACCATTGAAGTATCTCATATAACATTAAATGACAGACGGATAGGATACAGTACTATGCAGTAGATATAGTCAGGAACAAAAGGGGAAAACAATTTAAAAATAAAAACATACAGTAGGTAAATACAAAGAAACATCCAAAAGTGAGATCAGAATAGGCACTAAGCAGAATTCTGAACCTAGCATCCGTCTTAACAACATTTTATCTCAATACATTCTGTAGGTTTGGGGTCAAGAAAAAACTAGTAACAAAAACGAGAACAAGTGATCAATAGCTGCAGCTGTAGCAAACTAGCATCTATGGAACAAAGATGACAAGAGTATAGTTACTTTGCAGCCTATCCTTGCTCTTTTAGCACTCCGGTTCCACTTAATCAAAACGTTACATCCATATGAAAAAGGAAAAAATAAGAAAAAGAAAACAAGTTTCTATGCTTTTTTATATATCACAGGAGCAATCACAGGAACAAACGTGTTTCGGCCCTCCTGGCCTTCATCAGCGTTTGAATCGTTTAAGTGGACGTGACCTACAGTATAGACAATCAGTCATCATTAAATACACAGAAAAATAAAAAATACTGAGCATAATACTATGGCATCTCAGTAGTACACAATCACCATAATATACTTTAGGCTATAGTAAGGCTCTCAAATCAACCACGTAAATCCAACATAGCCTTAAACCTGCCTAAAATAGCCACCGAAAATAACCAACCTACAAGCTCAAAACACATCACAACAAGGTCGAGGATCTGCTATTCTTCGGCCAATGGGCGAATACAATTGTTCCAGGCTTATGGTGCATGAAAAGTGAATGTTGCCTCCCTTCGTTTAGTTCTCACCCTGGGTTCAGAAAGCAGACCTGGCTCAGAACATGTGATAGCAGGGGTCATCGCCATGCTGGCTTTGACTTTGTCAAAATTACTTTTTTGCAAAATTAAAAGACAACTAGAAGCAGTGCTCTTCCGAGCACAGGTCTCCACCAGACCGTGCGTCCTTGTGAACTGATCGGTGGAGTTATAGGTAAAACCACAAATCAGCCTGTTATAGCGCCACCATGAGGCTGATTTAAAAAAGAATACGTGGCATTTCTTCCTCGGCCTAGTGGGAACGTGTGTGCGCGATTTCATGATAATTGCACTTTGCGTTTGTGATTTGAGGCATTTTGTTCCAAACGGCTCAATCCTACAAACTTTGGAAGCCAATTTTAGCCAATCAGGATGGAATATGCCAAATCGGAAAGATCCGTGTCGATCACATGACTGTCGAGATACTGCCTACCGATTTGTAGGATTTTTGGACAAAATCTGTAAGAATAGTGCACAGAAATGTGTTTTGCAAACATCGGCCACTAGGTGGCGCTAGAAAAGGCCCATTTTAAAAATTTAGGGCAGAGGTTCTAGTTTGGCATCCAGGGAATGTGTGTGCTCACTTTGGCAGCGACCGGGCCAACGGCGACTGAGATTAGCTGCTCACAAACTGCGAGGACGCACGCAATCCTACAAACTTTGGAAGCCAATCTTAGCCAATCAGGATGGAATATGCAAAATCGGACAGATCCGTGTCGATCACATGACTGTCGAGATACTGCCTACCGACTTGAAGGATTTTTGGACAAAATCTGTAAGAATAGTGCACAGAAATGTGTTTTGCAAACATCGGCCACTAGGTGGCGCTAGAAAAGGCCCATTTGAAAAATTTAGGGCAGAGGTTCTAGATTGGCATCCAGGGAATGTGTGTGCTCACTTTGGCAGCAACCGGGCCAACAGCGACTGAGATTAGCTGCTCACAAACTGCGAGGACGCACGGACGCGAAACATCGGCCACTAGGTGGCGCTAGAAAAGGCCCATTTGAAAAATTTAGGGCAGAGGTTCTAGATTGGCATCCAGGGAGTGTGTGTGTTCACTTTGGCAGTGTCCGGGCCAACGGCGACTGAGATTAGGTGCTCACAAACTGCGAGGACTCACGGACGCACGGACGCACGGACGCACGGACGGACGGACGGACGGACGCACGGACGGACGGACGGAGGGGAAAACATACTCTCCCCTCAGCCTTCGGCTGGTGGAGACAATAATACCAGAAACATGTAAAGAGATAGCCCTGAAGAATGACCAAGTCTTTAACACTGAGACTCTGAGAGTGTACAAATGGAACCAAATGGATCCTTACAAATACCTTCTGTACTCAAGTACATCAGCCCTATGATACCCTATGATAGTCAGCATTCCACTCATTAATTTCACAGTAGGGTAGAATCTTATACCGGTTTATTGTGGACGGTTCTGGCGAGCACTCTGCGGTTCTGTTCTGGGTGAGCACGTCCTAACACATCGGCGAGATTTCTCGGCGAGAAGGATTGACTGAGACTGAGACTGAGATAATTGGGTCTTATGATGAAAATAAGAACATTATAATGGTGTGTAAAAAAGAAAATGTAGTATTTGCCAAGGACCAGGCCAAGTCTTTGCCACGGACATATTTGTCCGCCTATGGACATATTGATGACCCCTGATAGATATCAAAGGGGGATTGAGCCCCTGCCCTCAATACCTGTCTGTAAAAAACTGCCCTCTCCAGACCATGAATGCAGCATTTACTAATGTATATGGTGAAAGAAATGCAAATGACCCCCCTATCCATGCCTGAAGGCAGCATCTTGGGAGAATTGCCTATTTCCAAACTACTGAAGTTGAAGGCAGAATTTTATGTTGAAAGAATTTGTCCACTGTGTAGAAACGAAATCCACGTGGTACGCCAAATTTCCAGTACTGTAGCTAATGAGTGCAGGCATTGATGTGTGCTGCTTTTATTGAGATCTACAAATATCAGTTCACTATGTCGCGTGAAGCTTGGCCAGTCAAATATGGACGTTACGTTTGGGACACCCACCGTCCAATCAAATAAGGATGCTTTGATTGTGATAACCACCATTCACTCACAAGATGTTTTCTTAAGTAATGTACTTTTATTATCTTATTTTACTGTCTTATTATTTATTTTTACTTGCTCTTATTTGAATATTCTGTCTTAATGTCTTAATTCTTAATGTTTTGTGTAAAGCACTTTGAATTGCCTTGTTGACAATATTCCTTGGCTCTGCAACCTTGATTTGAAGAAGCCAATTCTCTTTCATATTCAGGATCTTAAAAACTCTGTTGTCTTTCATCTCTTTCCCATATTGTAGGTGATATGTTATTAGGAAGAATGTGGGGGCGTGGATCTGAGATTATGAATTGACAAAACGTGAACAATAATCACACAAAAGTGTGAAGTGAGCGGTGCTTTTTATGAGTTAATGTCATTGAGCGTCCGGTAATGCTTCGCCAATGTGACCCTGGGTGACCCTTTTCTCGGGACATATGGACAAAGCCAGATGTATCAGTGTCACTCTAAAACAAATTGCAATATATGAAGGATATTCAGAGGTTTGGCACTGATGGATCCAGTGGTTTGTGAGATTAGCTGCAGACAGATACAGACAGACAAATGCTCTTCTAGAAGGCTCGCCCCCTAGGTGCCATGCTGTAAAAGGTGGGCATTTAGACACTCATTTCATGAATTTGTAATGCTGGTCTTGGAGGATCTTTGCAGAGGACTTGGCGTCATAAAACAGCTCGTTAATTTCCTCCACCTGTTCCCTTTCAACACTATTTTTGCCCTGGACTCGTCCCAGCAGGCTGGCTGGGGTCAATAAATACAACGCATACCTGAGGGTGGTCTTGTCGCCAATCTCTCCCAAATGAGTAAGCGCATCGTCGCTGATATTGATGCCCTCAATCTGAGCACGGATCCTAATGATCTGTTTCATTTCCTGTAGTGGGTACGGCATGGTACGGATAATCATGACTCTGTCCAGTAAGTCCAGAGGAATTCCGTGAGGAGAGCTGATATCCTCTGTCCCCCTGACGAGGCAGTTGCCCCTGTTGGAGGCAAAGACAACAATTGGGGCAATGGTGCTCTCCAGGGCCCGATGGAGGTAGGTAAAACATTCAATGTCCAACATGTGCACCTCATCCACAAACAGAACACCAGGAACTAACTCAGCCACGCCCTGGTCGATGTAGCGGTTCACCACCTTGTTAATCTCTGTACGCAGCTTGTCTGTGATCTCTGTCTTCTTGGGCTTCATCAATTGTCCCATCAGGGAAACAATGTCCTGCCCTCCCTGGGGTCTGGCATTGGCAATGTCCAGGTCATGTAGTGTGACGTCTTGGATGATCTCTTTCTTCTTATGGGCGTCACCTTTGGGCAGTGGTACATATTCGTCTGCCTCCAGATCAAACTCTGTGGCAAAGGTGTCACAACGACCTTGTCTCTTAACGGCTCCGGTGTTGGCCTCAATGTAAATGACGTCTCCCACTTCCACACGCTCCTTTTGCAGACTCTCATAAATGCTGGGATCCAACTTGAGTTGCTTGGTGCCCTTGGCAGTCTTTAGCCCAATGATAACGTGGCTGATGGTTCTTCCATTACCTCCCATGGAATTCTTTGTCTCACTGGGAGTCAGCTCTGTCACCTCCCCCTCATACACTTCCTTTGACTCCTTGATACGCAATCCGATGGCCCTCCTAAAATTCTCCATCAGCACCTCTGTTTTCTTTATCTCTGATGAGTAGACCTCACTGCCTACCATGGGGCAGAATGGGACCTTGTTGCCCAACTCCTGAGCCATTGCCAAAGCAAGGGCTGTCTTTCCTGTGCCTGGAGGCCCAGCAATTAAAACTGCCCTTCCTGCCATCTTCTTTGAGCGGATTAACTCCACGATGATACCACAAGCCTCCCTTGCCTCCGCCTGTCCCACGAGGCCAGCTGCTGTCTGCTTAGCATGGCCGGCCTCGTCTAACCCAAGTCCTTTCACATGACTGTGTGACGCGATCCGCTGAGTCTTCGTGGTGCTTTTCACCTCCTCGATCTTCATGTTGTGTTATGCTTGGCAAAGGCCCGATAGATGCCAGCGGTTCCGTCTATTGCACTTTGATCTAACAGCTCGGCTGGCGTGCAAAGTCAAAAGAGGAGCACCTGTCCAACAGATATGAATATAGATATTGAAAACGTTTTAAAAATACATTGAGCAGAGTTTAATCAAAGAGCTTATCAAAGTGTTTTTATGACAATCTTTTATGTGCTATTTACATGAACATTTGATGACGTCACCCCTCCAACGTGCTCTGATTCGACAGTGTGTGTGTGTGTGTGTGTGTGTGTGTGTGTGTGTGTGTGTGTGTGTGTGTGTGTGTGTGTGTGTGTGTCGTCATGTCTTGGCCATCTGGCCAGTGATGTATATCGGACCAGTTACCCATATATGGAGACCCCTGTTACCCATATGGAGATCCATGTACTGTATATGGAGATATGCTGTGAGAGCCCAAACATGCTCACTCAGTTATTCGTTTCATCGTTTGTGAAAGTCCTATGATGTCTATGACATCTGACATCATACATACACTCCCTTTTATGCCCATACATGGAGATCCCTGTCTGTAGAACCAAATACTTCCTATATAGTGACATCACTGCAGCTAAAAGACTCAGATTCAGCTTCCCACCGTCCTTCCATAAATGGACAAGACTGACGCCATCAACATGACCTCATCAACATGATGTCAGAGATCCACAGGGAAGCCACACTTATTACTTAGAGTGCGCAAGTACTGTGTTTGGTTCTGTCTGTTTCCAGCTGTCTGTATCTAGCCAACAGTACAAAGGCAGGGGTTTTAGACAATGAGGGAGCAGCGTTCTCGGTGACGTCACCACCAACAAGTGCGACCTGATATAAATAACAAGGCGCAAGTTGGCAACTTACCCACCCACATACATACAGACAGCACTCATCATCACCCTACTTGTCGTTTTCTTCGGAAAGTGAGTGCACAAGGCGCAAATTGGCACCTCGACAGAGTGCAGTCTAGCACTGCGTTCGGCTGCGTATGTATGTCGGTGTCCTTTTTTGTTTAAGCCTGTGGCCCAATCAGGGACCAGCATTTCCGGCAACGTCATCATTAACAGCCAATGAGGGACCAGCATTCCTGATGATGCCAGTGGTGATGTCACTGGGCATCGCCAGTGGTGATGCTAGTGGTGAGCGCACCTGTGTTGAGCGCACCTCGTGCACACACTCTGCTGGCGCACTAGTAGGCCATACATGGCCGACTTGTGCACAATGTGCAAGTTGGCACCTCGACAGAGTGCAGTTCTAGTTAGAGCTTTTATTACTTGCGCCAGCAGAGTGCGCAAGTAGGGTGATGATAGCTGTCGGCGGGTATGTGAAGTGAAGGCCAACTTGTCCAAAGTAAAGTCTCGCTTGTACGTCCTGGGGTGCCTCTGCCAAGGTACTATATGAATCTCCATGCAACACTCTTTGCGGCGGCTGAATACTGTACCCCAGCCTGGTGTAGAGGCTGACATTGATTGACAGAAGCCCACCCTTGTGTTCTACCTGCCAGTCCTTGTCCCGGCCAGGCTCTGATTGAAAGGCTCCTATTGCTCTAGCAAGGAAAGCATGTAGCATCAGACAATAAAATAAAACAATGCTGTTTAAAGAGACTTCTCTCCTTCCCCCCCTCCTCCAAGAACAAACTACCTTGATCCCTAGGCCTAGAACACAGTACACCATCAGTAACTGTAAAAGGACATTGTCTATATGTGATATTAAGATACTTGCTGCATGCGGATAAATATTTTCATCAACGGACAACAACACACCCAGGACCGGGGAGACGGCGTCAGAGGAGAAGATCTGCCACGCCGGCAATGGACTGCTGAACCATTGATGTGGGTCTGCTGCTTCAAAACACCTATGAAGAAATGGGAATTGGCAAACAGCGAGTGGAGCTTGAGCAGACTACCAAACACAAAATAATCACCACCTGTCACCTATAGACTGTAAGTCTATTAGACATCTAATCAACGTCTAGTCTAAGTTTAGACGTCTAAAACACTTTCGAATCTAGACCTGTAGACCAATTTTAGACGTGTGCTCAGTGGGTGACGTCACCCATTGGTTTCTACAGAGCGTAAATTAAGCCTATTTTACCATTGTATGGGTATCCTACATAGTCTCGAAATAGTACCGGATATGAAGGCTATAGGCTATTGGCTGGCTATCAGCTTGCTGAAAAAGGAGAAGAAGGGCAAGACAAGGGTGTGACAAAAGGGTAGCCACGCCCCTCCTACAGCATACTTACTTTATCATCAATTCTAAAATAAATTGGACCATATTTTAACAAAACGCATATCATGGTGATTGAAACAAGACATTAAACTAGCGACTCGAATCATAAAGTATTTATGACAATGCAAGGTAATAAAATCGTGTGTGAAGTTCGGCAAAACCCCATTCACTTGAATGGAGCATAATTCTTTTTGGTACCAGCAGGGGGGGAAACAAGTTAAACTAGCGACCATTCGTAGGAACTTCCGGGTTTGTATATAGGAAAATAAAGAGGTTTGTATCGTCTTAATTCTGCGGAATTCCCCCCCATATTCCTGGCCCCACCCCCAGCTTCCTGTTCATATCCTGAAAGGGCGGAGGCTGAAAAAGCTGGCCTGAATAACCACAGTTCGCCTCTGCAGTTAATTGGAGCGATGTGCAAAAGTTCTAGTCCGGGCTTCCTGGAAAAACTAAGGGAACGCTGTCAGTCAAGGTGACTACTGGCCAATCACAGCGTGTCTTTTCCGGGACTTATCCAAGGACTACAATTCAATTCAACAGAGCCAGTTCCGATGTTGCGCTGCTCAGCTGTTCTTACAGGCTGCATACGTAAAGACCAGCCCCCACCTGCCTCTGATTGGCTTACCGACGCGTGAATCAAAACAGCAACGCAGTTTCGACAATGGAACAAGGGGGGAGCGCTTTTTTTCGGTGGAGATGACGGAGGCACGCCAGCGTTATATTATGTTTCAAAAATATTTAAAATATTTTAGTTTTTTTCCTCTATTTTTTAAATACCAAATATTCAAGCTCACAATGTGTCGCAATGTGACACATTGTGAGCTTGTTGATCTGCTATTAATGTAAATTTAAAGTAGTAAAACTGAGCCTAGTTGCTTCTGTTGGGCTTATTTCTTTGGCAAAATCTGGCAACAGACAATTCTATGTCACTTCCTTACTTGGGAGGAAGTGAAAAGATGTTTTTGAAGCAGCAGACAGAGAAAAACTCTTTAGCGCCCTCTGTAAAAGAACATGGCAGCCTCCATAGAGAGGGCCAGGAATATGGTGAATAGACTTCCATAGGCCTCTTTGATGAGGGACCTGAGAAAAGAGTGTGGCTGCACGACACTAAACTGGACATCTGATGATGACACACGAAAGATGATGTCACAGAGGCCATTGGTCTTCATACACTTCTTAAAGGAGTAGTTCACCCCCAAATTGACTTTTTTACTCTTGACTTTTACTCATGCCATGGAGACTTGAGTTCAGTGATTTTTTTGTTTTTGTATTTGTCGCATTCCAAAAAATGTATCATAGGAAATTCACCCGTCTGCCTCCAAATAATATTTTTAGTTTTTTGTTGCATTCCTAAGACAATAATTTGATTACAATAAATGTACCCACAAATGTATTTGGGTCCCCATCCGGAAAGAATGGGGGTACATTTATTGTAATCAATTTATTGTCTTGGGAATGCAACAAAAAACTAAAAATATTATTGAAATCAAGTCTCCATGGCATGAGTAATCAACAGAAAAAAAATCATTTTGGGGTGAACTACTCCTTTAAGTGTATGAAGACGCTGGCTCTCTCTGGGAGAAGATAATCTATTCTAGATGTAATTGTACAGCTTCTCCACCAGGTGTCAGCATGGTATAGGCCCTGAGCATCTGTTCACCATTTCTTCATTGCTCATGGAAAAGTCCATCCTGGAAACCCTAGTGATTTCATTTCTATCTCTAAAAGGATACCATATATCTATATCACTTTTTCTAACAGTCAGATATCCAAATATTTGGCTTAGTGTTTCCTTTTGTCCTTGAATGTTTTCTGATTGTAGCAAATAAATTAGCATAGACCGACCAATAATGGTTCCAAAGTGGAACCCAATGGACCTGTATGGCTATGGGTCCATATTACATTTGTTCACTCTGCAGAGTTACAGACCTGTAAGGACCCATTTGAAACACCCCCAAGGCCAAAGGGTCTCTGGGCCACACTTTGAGAACTACTGACAGATTTAAACCGTAATAAGCGGCCTTTGGTGCACAGTCCCCAGCCTTCTTGGATATGGCAGTTAATATGCCAAATAGCTAAGCTCTAATTCTCAAGGCAGTTTTTGCAAACATGCATCCCATGTGTGAACGGTGGAAATGTTGGAAATGCTTCATAGCAGTGTTTCTCAAACTTTGACATTTTGTAATTTGAAGGTCTCACCTTAACTTTGAACTTGAACTTCTGGGACTCTAATTCAGGGTCTTCATGGTGGCTGGAATAAATTCAACATTATAATTAGTTGGTGATACTCCACTATCACAAAGGGACAATTTATAGGCCTACCCTTTGATATACTACCGTCGGTCAAAATAGAAAAATAGAAATGAAAGAAAGAGTTTCATGTCTAACAGTAAATGTAAGGTGATTTTTTTGTTGTTGTTGGCAATGAAAAATTAAACTCAAATGCTGGGCCTGACTATCCATGCATATTATGTATTTGATCATGTTTCTGATAACCAAATCATCTTTCTACGCAGATCAGGCCATGATCATCATTTTGAGACATCTGTGTCATTAGATGAGCTCCCATGAATACGCACACAGCACTCATCCTCTATCCTCCTCAATAACCCTATAGAAAACATGTCCTACGCCAGGCTTTCCCAAAGTGGGTGCCGTGGCACCCTAGGGTGCCGTGATGCCAGTCTAGGGGGGCCTCCGAATAATTTGATAATATTTGGAATGCATGAATATCACTTCAGTTTGACCACTTAGACCCTCTATAGTAAAACAGACCTGATTGGCACTGTACTTGATGAGTTATTTTTTCATCTACCTCAACTCTCTTCACCAAAAACAGCAGAGCTACAAGCTCACAACGCATCACAACGTGACATGTTGTGAGCTTGTAGATCGGCTATCTTTGGTGAACCTTCCCCCAGAATAGGAATCCATGGGGTTCAAGTGGTTAAACGTATACGCTAAAAAGTTATTTTCAATCTGTTCTAATTAAAACAGATTTTTCACCGTGACATACCGTATCTCAGGTGGAAATATATGCATTTACGTAGTGAAATATGACATAAGAGTCAAAGAAGTTTGAAAACACCTTTCTCTGTACTGGACACACAAAAAATAACACCTAGTGTGAAGTCAGCGGTGCTATTCATGAGTTAATTTCATATAAGCTTTCATGAAGCTTGGCCAATGTGACCCCGGGGCGTATAACAAACTTTGGGCACTTTGTGCAAAGATGTAGGCCAGATGTAGGCTTCGCATCCCGCAAAGCTTGGCCAATGTGACCCCGGGGCATACAACAAACTTTGTGCTCTTTGTGCAAAGATGTAGGGCAGGCCAAATGTAGGCCTGGACAAAGCCAGATGTTGGAGCTTAGCTCCTTCCAGGAGCACCGCTCAAAAATCTATTCCTTCAAAATGCTGTGATGCATTTCCCCCCTTTCACATACTATCATACGCACACCAATCCTGAGTCATTACAATAAGGAACTTTTATTAATAGCATGAAGAATTCTGAGATATTTTCAACTTGTTTACAGCTTCTGTACTTTCTATATATCAAGTGTTTTTGTGTCTTTTGGTCTTCTTGAGTCTCAGCATATCAGTGTAACAGAAGAGCTATTACAGTAGGTGAGATATAATTACATTGTATGTAGTGGGAAAGCCCTTACAGCTGTGGTTCTCAAAGTGGGGGTCATTACGGGTTACAGGGGTTCCCCAGCCAAATGAGTTATTATAACATTAGTTTGATACTTAACCCCTATTTTATAATAGGCTATTAAAAAAATAGCTGTGAACTTGTAGATCAGCTATTTTTGCCAGACCCATGAAATGGGTAGGCCTACATAAGCAAATGTCGGTCTGTCTGTCCGGGTTTTCTATATAAAGGGTATATATGATGATGACATGATGATGACATGCCCACAAAAGGCATGATGTCATAAATGATGATGACAGACAGGGGGTCTGGCACAACCAGGTTGACCTGGTCTAGTTTTTAGAGTATTAGCCAAAATGTATTTGTGCTCATACTGTACACATAGAGTAACTGACATCACAGACCGAATGGCCCATAAAGGAAATGATATCTAACAGTTTTCTCTTTTAACTATTCATTTTAGATAAAAAAAAAAAAGGTTTTACTGAGAAGAGTTGGCTAGATATACCTATAGTGACACCAATCACAGAGAGATGCTGTATAGATACAGGTATAGATTCATCCTCTCTGGGTAATTGTAATTGTGTTGTTGCTAGGCAACCAGACTATTGTTCAAGGTCCTTCCGAGAACTTTTATGTCTCCTACAGTAAAATCCAAAAATCCCAAAAGTCCATTGAGTTCAATGGATATTTTCTGTAAAACCCCCAAAGTCCATTGTGTTCAATGGATCTTTTCTGTCCCTTTTCTGATTGGACAATAGTCAGATTTACTATAATTGCTCACCAGTGCATTAAAGTGTTCTGAAAGACACTGTCAGGAGTGTCTCATCCAATTTCTGGGCCCCGAGGACAAGGATTCACTGTGGGCCCCCCTATGAATGTTATTCATAGGGAGGGGGGCTTTTCAAGTGCCCACACCTTGGGCCCTATAGTAACTCAGTCCCACTTTGTGACACCCCTGGACACTGTCATGTCAAAGTAAACAGTAGCCTTCTCAGTAGGGCTACCACAACTATGACATTTTATGTGACGATTGATTGTTACACAAATAATTGCGATTAACAGTTTCATTGTGTTTTTGTCACTGAACACTGGAGCATATGAATATGTGTATGTTTTCTCATGCCAATAAGCCCCTTTGAATTTGAATAAAAAATACTTTTCTGTTTGGCTTTGAAGTTGCACAACAGGGCAGATATGACAAATAACCTAAACATATACAAAGCAATGACTGGCATATAGTGGAAGTAGCCGATCTACAAGTTCACAACGCATCACACTACTTCCACTACTTTTTGTATAAGTGTTTGAAACTATATATCTCAACATGGAAATGATTATGATGATTATGCAAAATAATTACCTCAAATAATTGTGATTAGACGATTATGTAGGCTAATAACTGTGACAAGCCTACTTATGTTTCTTTGGTAACTGTATAGATTATGCTCTATAGGATGGTGCACTGATTTCACATCAAATATGGAAAGAAGACCTCTTTTTTTTTTTTTTTTTACCCCAAAACAGCATGGTCTACTCACAGTAACTGTGAAATATGATTTCCAAAGTTAAAAGTTTTCAACATAAGGTCCAAAGCTTTCTAAAATGCTATGTAACTTAATCACTGTTATTAGACATACATTTGAATCTGCTATTCCTCTGAATTTATGTGAATGATTTGTGTGACTTAATATTTCTAAGAGTTATTAAAACATGTTTAAGCAGGTAGCTTCCAGTAGGAGCCAACCTTTAACAGAATAGATGGAAACTTTAGGTGCATCAGCATGTTGCATTGATAAAAAAAAATGCTATCACTCTCCCCACATGGCACAGGCTAGAGTCTAGCCTGCCTGTGCCATGTAGGGAGAGCGTGCCTATGCTCATCCAACTCTGTCTAGCCGCTATGCGCACACGCACACGCGCGCACGCTCGCACACACACACAATATGTAGGCCTATATGCCACTGTACCATGACTTGGTGTGAATTTGCCACGTTTGAAGAACATAGATAGCCCTCTGTTTTACAGCAGTAGCCTAATTGAAGATATCATCGTGTCTTCATAATATAGGTCTTTAGCCTTTAGGCCTACTTAGGCCTACCCAATTAAGCCAATTTCTGGTGTTTGGCCCACTGTTCTTTGCCTGATGGGAAATAGTTCGTTTCCGTGTCTAATTAATATGAAGCCTTGTTGTCTTTAGTTGTGTAACCAACGTTTCGCTGAAGAGGTCGCCGGTGGACTTCTGAAAGAGTTTGTGAAGGGACCACTGCTATCCAAACTCAAGCAAGCCCCTTCAGAAACAGTATTATATATAGTTTAATAAATAAATAAATACTATTATTGACCCATGAGAGGAATTAAAACAACACAACACACTTCTAATGGTTGGATATAGGCCTAATGCAAAAATTTTGATACATTTAACCAAACAAAAAAAAGAGCCTATAACCATTTTAAGTGTTTAAGCACACACAGTGTTTAAGCACACACAGATTTAAAACAAGTAGCCTACCATGCTTTTGACTCTTTCAATCACTTAGGCTAGGCTACTGTGTGGCCCATACTTTATAGGTCTATATATTTTTTAATTAATTAAATCATGGCACCATCAAAACTAGATTCTAGCTATAAATATATGCGGACGCATTTCATTTGATTTGTTCTGCGGTGTATGCTTGTGCAGTGCTTTAAATCATATATCTATGCTTGAACACTAGGCTAGCCTAGTCGGTAGGCTAATGTGTTACAAACTTGTAGGCTACATTTTTCATATTCTTGAAGTGTTGTGGGCTGTGGGTGGGGAGAGAAAGTTGCCTCTAACGATGTCACCTGATTGAGATTGGGGGGAAAAAAGAAAAGGGAAAAAAAATCTCCCCACCCCCACAGAATAGGAGACGCCCACCAGAGACAACCCGAGACCCCTAGATTAAAAGAGAGGCTGCATTCTCAGACTGACACTTATTCAACACTGCCACCTTAAGCAGATTACTTTTGCGCTGCCTGTGTCAATAATATACGTGGTTCACTTTGCCTCTCCATTATGCTTAGGATGCTGAAACATCACCTTCACCCGGGCATTATTCTATTGCTTATATGGCTTTGTCATCTCATGGAAGATCAAAAAGTTCAAGGTAAGCTCCTCATCATTTTTTCGAGGGGGGGTGGCAATCTTCGCATATTTTGCAAAACTTCGGCTGTTGTCAATCTGCAGGGTGGCTGGGTGTGCATGGGTGTACGGATACATGCTGGAACCGTTTCTGTGTTCAAACTTTTTTTTAAAGTCCAAGTTTCTATTCCTCCTCCAACAGACAAAACTCCGCCAGACAGTGCGTGCGTTAAGTGTGCATAACAGGTGCCATATGGGACACTTTAAAGTGATAGGCTAGGGTGGCAAGTTTTGCAGCCCTTGCG
The DNA here is from genome assembly GCF_963921795.1 of Nannobrachium achirus. Taxonomy (NCBI): domain Eukaryota; kingdom Metazoa; phylum Chordata; class Actinopteri; order Myctophiformes; family Myctophidae; genus Nannobrachium; species Nannobrachium achirus. The sequence goes on along the minus strand of NC_137832.1, from coordinate 47,307,040 downwards.
AATTAAGTGCACAGACCTGAGCCTCCAAATCGAGTTGAAAGCAACGGCTTTCGATATACTTAAAAAATATATATTTGTAGTGCAAATCTACTACTTTTTGAATGGATTTATTTAGCCTATCCAAACAATTAACAACCCAACAGATGATAAGCACACATAGGCTGTATAAGTTTATGGGGCATGCTTTTAAATTAGCTCTGACTTCCTTGTCTAAACATAAATATATCGAAGGCTATTTGCTTTTTAAATCACTTTTTTTTTTAAAAGTATGACAGTTGTTTTCGTTTCCGTCATTTTGTGTTTGTATTAATTTACGGGTCAATTAGTCTATGTTCTCATACGTACGCCCCCCACAACTCAATGCATGATCACTTGGTCTGTCTGTGGCGTCACGTCTGTATAATGCTGTTGTCTGCTCAACCCACGCTGCCTATGCATTTCGTATAATAATGTCTTCGCAGTCTTTTATATAGCATACATTTTCATCAACATTTGCTTTGGTTGGCAGAACTTGGCACTTTAGGCAGATAGGAAAAATGATTGTCTAGTTGTGTAGGCTAATGTCTGGGCATTCAAGACGGATGTGGGTTTAGCTCTATCACCTAAAGACAGCGCGTTTCTGATAGGCTGTTATTTAACACTGTCTAGACACTCCACTTTCTGCGCAGTGATAATGAGGCCAGAAGAATAAAAGACAAACATCCACCCCCCATAATATTCTCACGTTTTGGTTCTTTCTTGGCATTGCAATATCCTATAATAAGGGCTGCCGGTTACTGACTGCGCACAGTAGACACGATGAGAGTGTTATAGGCTATAACAGTCTCGCAGAAACAAATCAGACAAAAATAATAGCGGGGAGGGTGAAAAGCAGGGGAGGGGGTGAGCGTCTCAGTCAGATAATGCAGGCTGCACGTGTACGCGTCTGGGTCACCGTTTCCAGACGTTAAATACGACGTGTGTGTGTGTGTGTGTGTGTGTGTGTGTGTGTGTGTGTGTGTGTGTGTGTGTGTGTGTGTGTGTGTGTGTGTGTGTAACAGCTGGCAACTGCTGGTTGCAGCAAGGGAAGAACGGAAGGTGCCAGGTGCTCTACATGCCTGGCATGAGCAGAGAGGAGTGTTGTCGAAGTGGACGATTGGGGACGTCCTGGACAGAGGAGGATGTCCCCAATAGTACCCTCTTTAGGTGGATGATCTTCAATGGTGGAGCCCCCAACTGCATACCTTGCAAAGGTGGAGGTGCACTCATCCCCCCCCATTTCAACATAAACATAAACACTTAGCTATGCATATACTGTAGCCATACCTATTATGGCACATTTCAATTATCTGCCAGTTTAAATTACAAAACAAGCCTATCTTCTGTGTTCTCTGAATCAAAGTGCACAACATCCAAAAAATGCAAAAAATCTTTATTTAGCGTGCATGTAAAAGTAAAACACAGACGGCTTTTTATTTTTTAGAAACCTGTGACAATGTTGACTGTGGACCCGGGAAGAGATGCAAGATGAACAGACGGAGTAAGCCCCGCTGTGTGTGCGCACCAGACTGCTCCAACATCACATGGAGAGGACCGGTCTGTGGCTCAGATGGGAAGACCTACAAGGACGAGTGTGCTTTGTTGAAGTCCAAATGCAAAGGACATCCGGACCTGGAAGTTCAGTATCAGGGGAAATGCAAGAGTAAGTAAATTCTACTTGAATGCTTGAGTTGAGTCCAGTGTTAATTTACAAAATACAACCAAAAGGATCATTGTGGCTCATGTCGTGGGTCCATTTGGTTCCATTTTGGCACTTCTGACCTGTAAGAGACCTTTTTTTTGTACACAGCTAAATTAAGGATTTTTCTGTTTTGTTGGCTTATTTGTTAGACATATCTGATTGTCTCGAATCCAGTGCCCTTCACTTGTAAATTCTAACGGAGCCTAATTTAGCTGAAGTTTACATCTCGGATCATGTTAACAAACACTCCCCATTTTTCTTTCTTGGCTTGACAGAAACGTGCCGTGATGTCTTGTGCCCTGGCAGCTCCACGTGCGTTGTGGACCAGACAAATAACGCGTATTGTGTGACGTGTAATCGGATTTGCCCCGAGGTGACGTCGCCTGAGCAGTACCTGTGTGGAAACGATGGGATCATCTATGCCAGCGCCTGTCACCTGAGAAGGGCTACCTGCATTCTAGGCAGATCCATCGGAGTAGCATATGAAGGAAAATGCATCAGTAAGTCTGCAACAAGAGCTTCAGCATGAGACTGTATTCCCTGAGTGTCGCCTCCTTTATTGGAGATGGTTTGAGAGCATATTCCTCTTGGCCAACTTTGCAGTTATTCAAAGTCCACTTTTTTTCCCCCAACATTCCTCTAGGAAGGGGGTCTGAGAGTGTTCTGTAGTTTTTGTTCATGTTTGCTCAAGACATGATGGACATCTTATTGTTTCCTGATGTTGGCAGCACTCATACACACGCACATTTGTGCAAGCACGCGCACATATACAGGCAAGGAGAGAGGAATGGAGAGAGCTGAAGACAAGGAGCTGCAGGGTGAAGGAGACATGCAGTCAGCCAATATCTGAGTTAGATGGATGATTATAGTAGCAAATCTAAACATGTGCAGCATTAGTCATTGTGACACCAGGCATTGCCAAGTATATGATATAATGCCTTTTTCACACTGCAAGGCCTAACCCTTATAAAACACAATGCAGCGTTTTATTGCAAGCTCAGTCCTCCAAGGTACACCGCAGGCGTACATTTAGCAGCCCATAAAAACAGTTTGTGGCGATCCGTCTAATCAGAGGTTTCCCCCCTGTGATGAATTGTCTCGTTCTGCTCCTAGAGGCCAAGTCGTGTGAGGACATTCAGTGCAGTGCAGGGAAGAAGTGCCTGTGGGACGCCAGGATGGGTCGGGGACGCTGCTCCGTGTGCGAGGAGAGCTGTCCGGAGGGTCGGACAGATGAGGCGGTGTGCGCCAGTGACAACACCACATACTCCAGTGAATGTGCCATGAAGCAGGCCGCGTGCTCTTTGGGAGTGCTGTTGGAAGTCAAACACTCGGGATCTTGCAACTGTAAGTAAAATGACAAAAGAAAATAAGAGAAACCACCCCCCCCCCCCCCCACCACCACCACCACCACCCACATCCCTGCCACCAAGCAAAAGACAATATTCTGCGTTGTTTCCCCCAACACAACCTCCTCTCCAAGAATCCCCACCTTCAACCCCTCCACCCCAACCTCATGCAAACTCCCACCCCGCCCACACCAAGCACAGCTTAAGCAAGCAGAAAGGACATGAGAGTGGAAGAACTTGCATGGTGTTGTCTTTGTTGCTGGCTTTAGTTGACTCTTTATTTTTTCATTTTTTATCTGCAATTCTTCTGCAAAACAAAATAACAGAACGGTGAATAAACGAGCATACATCTATATATGAAAAACGAAAAAGACTTAGTCGACGGACTCTATTTTGGGAGTCTGGGAGACACTAACTTCATCAAACTAACACAAATAATAAAAGAGACTAACTTTTGTTTGCAGTGGAACAATCGTGATATTTAAAACTTTAGTAAAGTTTATGACCATGCTAGTGACCTGCTAGAGCAGGTTGCCTTAAGTTTCATGCAGTTTCTTTTTTTTCTTTTTTTTTGTCAATAGTGTTTTTTATGATAGTGGTCATTTCTTTACAACTTGTAAATGCCATGGTCACATTGCTAATTTCATAGAAATGGTGTATTTATGTTTTTGTTTTATTTTTTATTTTTGTTTGTTTAGTCTTTTTTTATTTTGGCTGTAATCAATCAATTCAAAATGCACTGCCTCTTGTGACATACACCGCACTGCCAACATGTCAGTAAGAACAGAGTACATTTGCCTATACTCATATAATGTGCATAAGGTGATTGTAACTTTGGTACCATTATAGAGATGATGGATTTGGAAGTTGATATTCATGCAGACTACCTATTTCTATAACAGGGTGAGCCGTTCAATTGCTCACAAAGTTTGGGGCAACCCATCTAATTGATCAGTAGCTTCAAGGAGTTATCAAATTTACATTCCAAGTTGGTATGACTATCTGATGAATCTCTAGATTTCCATTGTGAACTCATCATTGTTTTTTTTTCTTTTCTGACTGAGTACCTTAATGTGACGTGCCTTAAGGTATATATACTTTAATCCAAGGGACCAACTTTATGATCACCTCATGAGTCAAATATAAATGGCATTTTACCGTATGCAGATTAAGCATAAGTAGCTTGTAGAACAACATTCTTACTTCTCATCTCATCATTAGAAAAAGTAACATCTATCAGCTGACATTTGTTGTTTGTGCTGTTTCTTGTGAATGTGTTGTCTATCCGAATATGTATCAGAACATAACGAATCCTTTTGGATTGATGAGGGACTGCCTGTTTTATTTTGTCGTTTTTTTGTATTGTCACTCTCGCTATTGCTTGTGTGCTTTTTTTTCATGTCCAATGTAAAAAAAAAAAAGAGAGAAATCTGTAAAAAGAAAAGAAAATACCTCAGTACTGTGTTGATGTCCTCTGGCCTGCTTGCTAAGGTCAGGCTGCGACACAGAGAGCCGTCCCACCTAGTAGCAGCAACTGTATGTTTGAGTCAGAAACAAAAGCTAATAATCATAATTATACAGTATAATGATAATAGCTACCATAATTATAGTAATAATAATAATAATAATAAGGAAAGATGCAAATCCTGAACCACAAGAGCACTTTTGTGTGTTATATGTGTCTGCTTTCAGGCCCAAAAGAAACCTGAGCCATTGGACCGTTCCCCGTCCCCTTTCCAATCCCACATCCACCCCTTATCCCCACCACCACCCCCAAACCACTCCACTCCATCCCCACCCTCCCTTCCATCTTCACTGCTTTTTTCTCTTGTCGCAGCCCTGACTTGCTAGATCATGTAAATGGGAGTTGTATAATTGGGGATCGCCACACTAAATTGCAGACTGCCAACAATACTTCCCATGTACACACACATTGATGAAGAAAAAGAGAAAAAGAAAGGGGAGGCTGTGTACTGGATGCTTTGCAGTGGGATCATTTTTTTGTTTTTTTCCTTCTTCTTTATGCTGCAAAAACATTCATTGATAATAATCTCAGCTGTTGTGGTCCATATTCATACAACAGCTGCCATGTATTCTCCCATATAGCCATTACAGAAGACCAGGAGGAAGATGAGGAAGATGAGGACACAGACTACATGACATTTGTCCATTTATCTTCTATACTGGATGGATAGGCCACCATCACTATAGCGGAACAGCCCTAGGGCAAGGAATCATGTCCATACTGTACATTATGTGTATGCTTATTTATTTTTTAAAGAAAAAAGGAAGTATACATATAGTTCAGTCTGCTAGATGTTTATTTATACTGTGTTTTGTGTTTTATAATTTATACATTTACAATGTCAGGCTTACTATCTACCATGATATATTGTGTTACCACTCATTTCCCCTCCCTTTTTGTTGTTGTCCCCTTTCCTTTCTTTTTTTATGATGAAGAAATATATTTGTCCAAAGAGAAGCAGTGTTATTTATTTGTCATGTTACCGTGTAAGTATCCTCTGCAAGCTGTAAATGGCATTCCCTGAGCTGTAAAAATCTGCTTGTTGCTGTCAAATCTTTATCACAAATGTTTATGTCACACATAAGTAAGATGCATGTTTAGGCTGTGTGTTTATTTATTGGGAATATATCAATCATTTTATGTACAGAAGTGTTTCTGGTTTGTTTACAACTCATAGTAATAACTGACCAAAGGGATTCTCTCAATGGTTCTGCAAAGGCGCAATGTACACAAAATCTTCAGCGTTAATTTAACTCTTGAGAGTGAAGGGATTGAACTAAATAATGGACCAGTAATATGGTCCATTTGGTTCCATTTGTACGTGGGTAAACTGACACTGAGGATTTTACAGTGTAGATTGTGCAACACGGTGGTAATGGAACAAGAGAAAGAAGAGCCATTGTGTGTGTGTGTGTGTGTGTGTGTGTGTGTGTGTGTGTGTGTGTGTGTGTGTGTGTGTGTGTGTGTGTGTGTGTGTGTGTGTGCGTGCGTGTGTGAGTGTTGTTGTTTTTTGTTTACTCTTCAAGACTCTTAAGTCCTGTAGCTTTGTTTCCCTATGGAAATGTCAGATGTCAACCCTCGACATTATTCACTATCATTGTTTTTGATTCTCCACAGTAGTTCAGAGACGATTTATGGATAATACTTGATTTTCTTTTGTTTTGATTTTCTTTTCTTTTTTTAAAATATATGTGCCATTAACATTTGTGTGCTGTGTTCTCGCCAATGTTTTTCTCCATATTGCTCTCGCGGAGCTAAAATAGGATAACATACCGCAGTACTTAACATTATATCAAACTTTATCGTTTTGCTTATTTCAACATTTTTCCCTCAGAATGCATATTTTTTTTATTTCGAAACATCACAAGGAAAATACAAAATTCAGTTATGAATATATAGTTTTGTATTTTTTATGTAAATGTCATATGTACATACAAAGTTTGACGGTATTTGTACAGATATGAAGAGTGAAACAATAAAAGTTTTTCCTTATTCTTTTGCCTTAATTGACTACACCACATTATTGAGTTATATGACATGACACAGGCCTACTATACGTAATAGACCAGTAAGTAGTTCATAGATTCTGTCCACTGGACTGTTCCATTATGATATTTTAGTTTTCAAACAGGCTAACATACAATAAGAGTCACTAATAATGACAGACTACACTTCAAGTCACTGATAAAACTAAATTGAACAAGTGAAGAGTTGGCCCATGAATGTTCTTCATAGGGGGAGGGGGTTTAACCCATTTAGACTGGTGAACGCATCTTTTTTGTGCTTTAACTATTGAAAATAGCAGATCAACAAGCTCACTGTGAGCTTGTAGATCTGCTGTTTTTCAATAGCTAAAGTATAAAATAATTAAGGCCCCTCCACCTTGGGCCCTAGTAAAGCCCTTTGCACACAGGCACGTTTATCCGTACGGATAAAACGGACAATTTCACTTTTTAAAAAGAAAACAATGATTCTCTACGACCTCATGCACACCAGATCCGAATTGGCCGTGCGACGAGTGGCTGCGGCCGTGCGTTTTTTTCTCGATCGAACCCAGTTCGATTCGTGCGTCTTGTCGCATGCGGTAAAAAACTCATCACTCCTCACTCCATCACTCCGCAGCGCCGATTCCGCACAGCATTGCACACCAACTGCAATGCGTTTTATTCATGCCGCAAACGAAAGAAACGCAACTGTCCTGTGTGCAAAGGGCTTAACTCAGTCCCACTCCCCCCCCCCCTTGGTTCGCCCCTGCTGCCCTGCATAGTTAGTTTAAAGTTAGAAAATCAGAAAGAAACAAAGAATCAGAGTTTCTAAATGTCTGACTATAAACCAATAAACAACAAACACCCAAAGAGCACTCTTTGGATTTACAGACTTGACTTGGACTATTATGAGGTGACTGTGTAGTTTGGTTATTGTGAGCGGACTGCAATACGGTCACTTTCAACATTTGCTTTTTGGCCACGCCAGGATTCCGTACCTCCGTATTGACAATAATCATGGCGTCCTCAATGTCACTTCTAGGCTTGGGACGGATTTCTGTCATCAACGCAGCCACAAAAGTGTTCCTGAATCCCGCCAGGTAGTTGACACGTACCTTTTCGATTTGGCTATAGTTATTTGTGTGCGTCGGTGATTTTATTTTTGTCTGTGTAGGCTGTGTAGGCTGAAGCAGACAGTTATAGGCCCTGACAAGTTAGCCACTATCGAGCTAATCATGCTATGTTTTGTAGCCTAGTTATAAAGCTATAAGTAACAGTTGGTATCCACTCACGGTTTGATAAAACATGGTGTTTGTTTACCATATTATGTTGGTCGTATGTTTCTATTAAGAAGTGTACTGAATAAGAAGTATTTCAGATTTTCTCTCTGTTCAGCTACAGCTAACTGAGCAGTCTTTTTGTGGATACAAACTAGATTGATTTATCTAAAAGGTTTATATACTAGTCGTCATTACAGGGCACACACTATTTAGCTACTTATTCACGAGGATGTATGTCAGGTAGGTGTTCATTGTGTACGCATTTTGCCAATTAGCAACTTGAACTTGACTAGACATCAGCACACACAACACAATAACACCATTGCAGCATCAAGGTGACACGCTTTGGTGATTGGTAGTTTGGTAATATCATTTCTGCCTCATATTTGTGTGTGTGTGTGTGTGTGTGTGTGTGTGTGTGTGTGTGTGTGTGTGTGTGTGTGTGTGTGTGTGTGTGTGTGTGTGTGTGTGTGTGTGTGTTTCCCAACGGGTCTGTGGTAGATGCAGAATAGACAAAAATCTAATCTTTGCTTCTGGGGGTCCCTTTGCGATGGGGGTCCGTGGCCAAATACCTATCATTATGGGGGTCCTTTACATGACAAAGTTTGAGAAACAATGATAGCAACATCATTTTTTTTCAGGAAAACTGTTAGGATTTAGAAGACATTTTTAGAATGTGCCTATCAGTGGTTAAGGACCCCAAAAATGTGTTTTTGGCAGCGGACCCCTATATCTCAAATATTTTGTTCCACGGATGGACCCCTATCACAAAATATTTTGTTCCATGAACCCCCAGAAGCAAAGATTAGACTTTGGTCTATTCTGCATCTAGCTTAAGGCCACAGACCCGTTGGGAAACGAGTTTGGGTCGACTTTGTTTTAGCTCGACCTTTCATGTATTCACTGTACTGTAACTCGTGAAAACGTCTCTCTAAATGGGAGCACGACGAGTAGTACCACAGTCGTGGCTTAGTTCTCAATGTGGCTCAACTTATGTCCATTGAGGGGAGGGCATTATTGTATGCAGCATATGATCCCATCTGGAATCAATGGGGGGTAAAGTTATTGTAATCAAATTATTGTCTTCGGAATGCGACAAAAAAACTATAAAATAATTATTGAACTCAAGTCTCCAAGGGAGAGTAATCAACAGAAAAAAAGTCATTTTGGGGGTGAACTACTCCTTTAAATATGATCATATATCGTTTTTATGGTTAATGTTTTCATCGAAAACGTCATAGATTGCTTTATGGTGTGTATGTAGGGATGGGACGATAATCATTATTGTTTGGCGTGATAAAAAAGGCTCACAATAATTGTATCGTGGATATTTAAATTTATCATGAAATGATCCTCCGTCATGCACTGGGATCAATTCACCTTTTATTTGCCAAGCTTCATTTCTGGTACCACTTAAACCCTCCAGAACTGGTAAAACGGACCTTTTAAATTTAAATTACATACTTAATAGTCTTTTGTTCTTTTTTACATATAGGGTGCGCGTTTGCGCGTCCGCCGGAAAACTTTGCTTAATTAATTAATTAATTATTTTTGCCCTCAAAATATTAAGAGAAGTTGGATAAGAGAAAGAGAAGTTGCTTATAACATCAAACAAAGCAAAATATATTTAGATTTTTGAATACATACATTTTCATTTTTGCCCTCAAAATATTAACAAGTTAGTGTGATGATGGAAAATATAAATGGGATATTTGAAAATAGCTGATCTACAAGCTTTACACTGCGAAACATGAGCTTGTAGATCAGCTATTGTATTTGTATTTCTTTTTAAATCTTGAAATAAATATTCCAGTTACTTTTAAGTACCAAGCGCTCTTATTTTGTTTTGAAGTCCACCAACAGGTTAAAAGTGGGTAGTCTACTTTTATTTTGAAGCCTATAAACTAGGAGTAACAGGTTTTCCTTCGTCTGGCTTGTTGAACAATAACATACCAAACTCTGCAGTTGTGCTCAGCTGATGATGACCAGTGATTGGACGTTCAATACACTATCATCGGTAGCGTATTTTTCCGCTGCTATTTTTAATCTTACATATGAACCCAACGTAAACTGTAAGCTTTTCACACGGAAGGCTTTATTCTGCCCCTGCACAAATCCCACGATGCTGTGAAAATAACTCGCGGACGTAGAGTGGTGCTTCTCTCATGCAACAGTGTAGCTTACACAGTACACACCACCGCCCGCCCGCCCGCCCTGGAGTTAAATCATTGTGGAAGTTTTTCTTTGTGACTTGAGGCTAAAGATGAAGGTTTAAAACAAACTATTCAACCCTTGAAAACGTGAGGTACACGGCCGTGGCTGCCTTTAACTGTTTAAGACACGCCAGGCTTTCCACAGCGGTCCGAGGAGGAAAGGCTGCATTACTTCATTGTGCGCTTATTGCTGTGGTGACGTTTAACTTTTCGGACGGTACGCTTTGACCAGGCGCTGGACATTTCAGTCCGGGCGGGCTGCCCGGCCTGAAATGGACTGCCGGAAACCCTGCTCTGGTCCATAGCAGAGTGTTGTATAGAGAGAGTGGCGTCACTCCCGTTCACTTCATGGGGCCAGGTCTTCCACGCACACATCTATTGGCGTATAGTGACAAACCGCGAACCGGAAGTTTCCAGAATGCATTGAAGTATATGAGGTGTAGTGACAATGAACCACATGACCAGCACTGTTTCTGACCCCGCAGTGGCAGAACTCTCTGATTAGACTGCAGCCTATGTATGTATGTCAGTGATGATCCGGTGTACCCGCAGGAAAGGCTGCGCCCCCTCTCGTCTGTAGTAAAAATGAAAAATACTGTTTCTCTACTCTCCAAAACAAAGGTTGCTGCTGGGAGTTGAAAATAGTGGAAGCATTCTTCCACCGGATGGAGACACTACTTCTTCTAGTTTTTTAATCTTCGCTATCGCCATCACGGCACCAAGCCAACTCACTACTGCCGCGCAGGTCAGAGGACCGCATTAACAGGAAAGCATTAGTCTCGTTGGCTGTTATTTGGCTCTGCAACGTTGGAAGCGCTGTTTCGTAAAAACAGTCCTCAACCAGGAAGAGTGGCTCTGTCCGGTAGATAATTTTTCATTTTGCCCTAGAAATGTATTTTAGACGTGTGGTCGGGGTTTCAGAGTGCTTCCACTAAGTAGAGTAGGCTTTCAATTCCCAACAGTCACCTTTGTTTTGGTGAGTAATGAAACAGTATTTTTTACAGAAAAGAGGGTGCGCAACCTTTCCTGCGGGCGCACCGGATCATCACTGACATAGCGTTAAGGGTGAACTCCTTCTAACGCTATGGCTAGTATATTTTGATTATCGCTGTAATATCATAAATCGCTATTATTTTGGTCACAACAATCGTGACATGAAATTTTCATATGGTCCCATCCCTAGCCACAGGCACTGCTGACAGTTGGCCAGCGAGACAGCATTAAGCACAGCCTGTCATTAGGACATGAGTGGGAGCCTGCCAGAAACTCACCAGACAGTACTAATGGGAGAGAATTTCCCCTGTCTCTTCCTTTTCACTTCCCTTGCCATCACTTACTCCAAGATAGCGAGTCGATTTACGTAACTTTCTTTTTTGTTGTTGGCACGTAACATCTAATCCTGGGGTTCCCAAATCTTGTCTCAGCTCGAGAAGACAAATTTGCTGTCTTGAGTGTCTTCCCAGGACACAAAATTACAAAAATACTTTGCCTTGATTGACTATTTTCTCTATTAAAATAGTGAAAATAGTCAATTTAAAGTTCGGCTATTTTCACTATTTTTCAAATATATATTGTTAGGAAAGGTAAAAAACTAAAACAACAACAACAGGATATTTAATCGCAACACATAAAAACGGGTCTGTGACCCTATGTTTGGGAAACACACTGATCTAATCAACTCTGATTTTTCAGGTCTACTAGCACATCCGCATGGAGGCTGGCAGACAAACCAGGACCAGACACGCAACTTATTACTGTGGATGAGAAACTGGTGAGTGTCCCTCTCCATGTGATGGGTCGTTACTTGTTTTCTTTTTCTTCTGTTGCACCAGTGTCCAATTAGGCTATGTTGCATCCCAGTTTGTGTGAGTGTCTGATTGTGTGTAAGAGTGAGATTGTGTGTGTGAGAATTCTTTTCTAGACAAAGTGTCCAGTGAATGTTCTGTTTGATAGACAAATTAACAAATTGTTTAAAAGTCTGGCCACTATTCTGCCAATATTTGCCTAACAAGTGGCTTTTATTTCAACAAAATCTTGACAAGGCTCCCAATAGGATATTCAGCCTAGAACCCCCTTATGTCGTCTCTGCAATTTTAAAATGGCAAATCAGCAAAAGTGACTTCAAACAGTGGATAATGTTTTGCACTAAAGTGTATAATTATTAAGAACTTTCATCATCTCCAAATCAAATGAGCTTGAGTTGGAAAAGTACCAAAATAAACATTATATACATAGTATGAGTTGTGGGGAAGGGCTGGATCAATGTGAAAGCTGTGGGTTCATTCATTCGTGGAGGGGCCTTACAGAAAGGAGATTCTCTAGTCTATACCCTGCAGCATCTACTGGAGCAATTATTACTTTTACTTCTTCTAGGCCAGCTTTCTAATCTGCTCCCATGGAACAACTGCAATGATATGAACAGTCCCCAAAACCACCATCACTTATCTATCTTTTCTCAAGTAAAATAATGTAAAATACAAGTAGGCCACTAGACGGCCATAACATAAGAGCAAAATGTTTACCTTGTGAATATGGTCATTTTCATTCATAAGCTTACGCACTCACCAATAGAACACTTGACACTCTTAACCAAATGCTTTAGACTAGAGCTCATATAATAAATGTACCGTGAACTCTGTCATTTTGGACAGAGATACTGTAGATGTCTGTGCTCTTCCACTTTTGATCAATTTGAATATAAACCACTCGAGTTCTATTTAAGTTGTTGAATGATGAATGATGAAAATAGCCAATCTACAAGTTCAGAACATTGTCATATTTTAGATGTGTTATTTTTGTTCTTTTTGAAAATGTGGGTCTATAGAACTGCTATTTCCACCATAATTAAGCCATAACTATGAGCGCACAGAAAAGTGCTATATGAATTGGATGTATTGTTATTATTATTATTATTATTATTATTATTAACGCAATATCCATTCATCCACACATTGGAATCGCAGTTGAGGGCCTTTTATTAGAGCATACCTCCAAAAGCGCTTTCACTTCTGCCCATAGGGTTGCCACAAACGTGAAAAGTTGCACAAACTTTATTTCCCCCCACAGCTTCCTCAAGTCCCCCATGACTGACACAGCCCTAGGTAGGCAGCCTGGCCTGGTGGAGATCTGAGCTTTGAGGGGCACAGTTTGTTCATATAATCTTTTGCTACAGCTGGCAATAAAAGTCACACATGTGACACAGGCACAGATGCTCAGTAGAATATCTGTTTGGAAAATTGTTAAGGGGAAAAAACAAACTATTTCTTTGCCCAAACAAATTTCTGTTTATTAGACCACTTCAAGAGAAAAACAAAGATGTTTTAGTTCCATGGTTTCTTTCTTTTCTTTCTTTTCTTTCTGCTTGTGGTGTTCCCTAATTAATGAAATAAAATTTTAAGAGATTTTAATCTTTGAGATGTTTCAGCAAACAATATGCAAAAATTCAAAGTTCAAATTGACTCTTTCAGCTGTTCTCTAGTCGTTATTGTGACCGTCAGGTCGCAGTTACTATCAAAACTTCCACCGGCCGTCACACTTTTGGCCTTACTTCTATCTCCGGCACTGTTGCCCCTATCCATGCCAAACGTTGCACACACACTCCTTGGCTGGCAAACCACAACCTCCGCCCCTGATTTCTCACATGCCCCGCTTCTAGCGCCACCATGAGGTTGCTTTTTACAGACTCTTATCTCCGGCACCATTGCCCCTATCCATGCCAAACGTTGCACACACACTCCTTGGCTGGCAAACCACAACCTCCGCCCCTGATTTCTCACATGCCCCTCTTCTAGCGCCACCATGAGGTTGCTTTTTGCAGACAACATACATGTGACCTGACGGTCGCTTATCTCCCGATTAGGGAGTCTTACTGGTCATTAGTGGTCAATCTAAAATCTCTAAAACTGAAAAGTTTACTAGTCAGTATCAAAGCTGTTACAGCAACTCAGAGATGAGCACCACAATCATTTGCCTTTTGAAACTGCCTGGGCCTAAATACATTTAATGATCTAAGTAATGTTACATTGCATTGTTGTATGGTGCAGTACACAGAGCAGAAATACATTAGACCTTTTCACATGTTAACATAAGAATGCCACATTTCAGGCCACTCTATAAGCACTTAATGCACTGTTATATCGTCCTGGACTTTACTTGCACACAACATTTGGAAGAACCTATTCCAATTTTCTATTTTTGAATACGCTACTGCCTTTTTACTCTTTTTCTCTGTCTGGAGAAACTTAATTCGGTACAATGATGTTGTGAAGAATGTGCCTAGGGCACTGGTTTGGGTTGCATGAATTGGCACTTAAACCCACAGTGTCAGATGGTTAAAAAAAGGTAGCATGCTGCATATTGTTCAAAATAATAATTATGTGGATATTAAAATCATATATCATTTAAAAAAAGATCTTTGTACCATTGCTGTCATGGCTATGCCTCTGTTGTAGAGCTGCATGATTATGGCAAAAGCTATAATCACTGTGGGTCCACAGATCAGTTATTTAAAACATTATTTATTTATTGTGTATCATTATTTATTTACTATTGTTTAGCAGTGAAAGAAAATGTGTCTCAAAACATAAGCATGCCAACAGTTGAATTATTGCAAACTAAAGAAATATTAAATTATTCAATGAATTAAAACAAATATCGAATAGCCAGCCTAACACTGCCTTACAGTTAGCCAAAATGCCTTAACATCATAAGGCCAATCGATGGTCAATGATGTGTTCAAAATAGGAGATGTCATGTTGAAAGTAGTTAAGTCTGTCTGTGGGGTAAATATTAAACCAATGAAAAGTATCAACAGCGGTGGCCATAGCTTAGTGGGTAATTGGGTAGAGCGCCTGCCTGGTAGTCAGAATGTCACCGTTTCAGCCAACCCCTGTCTAGATGTTGAAGTGTCCCTGAGTAAGACGCCTAACAGCTGCCCCTGAGTGCTCGTCATGATCATCTGAGCAGTCATCAGCTGGGTGAAGCTGAAACTGAATTTCCCCTTTGGCACTAATAAAGGTCCACAAAAAAACAAGAGCTTCTAACTAAAGTGACCAATTAGACCAGGGGTCTCAAACTCAATTTACCTTGGGGCCGCTGGAGGCAGAGTCTGCATGCACATGCACTAATAAAACGAATTAGTGCATGTGCACTAATTTGTTTTATTATTATACTGTAGTTTCATACCAGTCTAACAACTACTGTATCTATCTCCCCATCAAAGACATTAAAATAAAATCTTCTCAAATGTTTTTTTATTTTTTATTTATAATTTTTTAACACAAAATAAGATGAACAAGGACCCTGATGTAAACAAGTTGTGTTTAACTTATGGAACATGACTGTACTGTTAACTGTACTGTATTATTAACTGTTTTGAGGTTCAAAACAGTTAGTGCAAGCCGCACTAACATTAAACTTTCATATTATGGTGGGGGCCACAAAATATCGTCTTGCGGGCTGCAAATGGCCCGCGACCCGCCAGTTTGAAACCCCTGAATTAGACATTGGTACTTTTTTACATTTCCTGAAAAGTAACTGTTCTTTTGGACATACAATGTTTCCGTCTGACAGCGATGATGTTTTGTGCACTGATACACCTGATCAAAGCGAACTAGCAGGGTGATTCCACTGCTGCTCTCTGCACACATTGCAATACATCTGTTGGTAATCAAGCCATTATTGTTTGAAAACCTTTCTGTTAAGTATTAGGTGATATGATGTTTGTTTCAAGCCTGTTGCTTTTTCCAAACATGGTCTTTGGTCTTTGGGCCTTATTTTCGTCCTTGATAAACCCTAAACTTCTTTGCCTTTTTTACTATTTTGAAAAACATTTTTAAATAGTTCAAATGGCTGATCTACAAGCTCAAAACATGTCGATGTAGATCAGCTATTTGAAGTATTTTAAAATGTATTTCAAAATAGTAAAAAAAAAAAGGCGAAGAAGTTTAGGGATTTAGCATGGACAAAAATAGAGCCCTTCTCGCAAACTGTTGAAAAGGACAGGCTAAACAGTTACTGATAAGCCAGTGTTGGAAGGTGGTCACGGTCAGCAACCTCTGGTGATTTAGCATAATTTGAGTAAAGCATACAGGAATGTTTGAAGATCTTCCTGCGAGCACCTCGTCATTGAGAGTGGAGAAAAGAAAAATAGATAGGAGATATGGAGGAAGGAGGGAGGTGGTGCAGTGGGGAGTGTGGGAGTCTCTTGTGGGCTTGTGGGGGGGTAGTGTGTGTGGGCAGCGTCAGTGCGCTTTTGTCCCAGACCAAAGCTTGACCATACTGGCAGACAAACCTTTGGCTGGGCTGAGTGT
The DNA here is from genome assembly GCF_963921795.1 of Nannobrachium achirus. Lineage (NCBI taxonomy): Eukaryota > Metazoa > Chordata > Actinopteri > Myctophiformes > Myctophidae > Nannobrachium > Nannobrachium achirus. Next base: position 47,290,660 of record NC_137832.1, on the reverse strand, counting down.
CTGTGTCTCTCTCTCTCCTCACAGTAGGGGCCACTGAGAGGAACGGCAGAGGAGAAAAATAGGGCCTCTCTCATAAAAAAATGGGGGTGTGGAGAAAGAAAAGAAGCTTGCATGAAAAAAAAAAAAGATTGTGAGACACCCTGAGATTCTCACGAAAAAGACAGCGGCCACTTCAGTATTGTCGGCCACAGAGGTTCCTTTGTGGCGCGCTGTCGCTGGTGGCAGCGGGAAGTACTCTAATGCTCACCCAGACAGGCCAGAGAGAGAGAAAGAGGCCCTCAGCTGTTTACTGTACATTGGTGTCCCTCTCACATAGGGGAGTAAGTGGAGTGATTTATACTCAAAATGCATCGCAGCGTGACATGTTGTGAGCTTGTAGATCAGCTATTTTCTGAGCATAAATCATGGGTTAACCTTCCCTCTCTCAGGCATTCAGCAAAAATGTTTCCACACTTGTTCATTTGTCAGCTTATCAATAGTGGTGAACAGGTGTTCTGATCAGACTAGTCAGACGAGGTCTTGCCAGATAGCCAAAGGGGAGATCTTATGATGATGTCTTTTCTGAAGAACCTCATTTCTTGTATTTTGCTATGGAGAAATTAACTCAGTGGCCACTTTAATAGGTACACATTCATTAATACGAAGTCTACTCCAAACAGAGAGTGATGTGGCTGCTACTCGGTACACTGACGCTTCAGGGTTTCCCTTGCCAAATGATCCAAATTGATCCTTGCAGTAGGGTCTCTAACGAAGAGTGTGCAATTGCAAAGGGTCAGTCCATGGTTACGTTTATACTACGCAGAGTTATGTTAACACTGGATTTCATAGTGTACAGATGTGTCTCAACTGGAGGTCTGTGGCCTAATGTATGTCAAACTGTGGGTCCTTGAAATTAAAAAAAGTTGTAAATCACTGCTGTACAGTGTGTATAGTTTAGTGTGAATAAATAAGCCAACATATTTAGTTTGTTGTCCTAGGCCTTTATTTAATAAATACACTTTTTTATACTTTTTTACCACGTCTCCTCTCCCCTTCGTTTTGTCGTTGCTTGGGCCAGCTGTGACAGAGAGGTGACTGGATGGTGACTGATACTCAATAGGTGTGTACCTAATAAGATGGCCACCAGTTAGTGAATGGAGAGTGTGAGGTTTGCTGTCACAATCTACTAGAAATAGTCACATACTGTATCATTGCGCATGGTACATAATTGCCTTTATAATCTCATAATCTTTTTGCAAAACTTCCTGAAGTGCGTCTGGTTCTTTAGGTTTGCCTGTTTACTTTTGTAAAGCAACACCATGGGCAGCAATCATAAACATTTGCAGCTTCGTAACATGGTGACTGCCTCCACATCACTTTAGGTCAGTGGTTTTCAACCCTTTTCACATCAAGGTCCATTATTTATTGGGAATTTGAGCCACGGACCACCATTTGATGAAATTTGGCCTCTCAGACCCAAAACCTATATTATTAATATTTTGTTGTCGTTGGATACGATTTTGTCCACAATTCCATGCTGTATTGATGTTGGTTGGTACCATAGGAGATAACAGGCAAAACGTTAATCAAAATAACAATTCTTCTACATTCTGTAATTGTCTAGATTGTTGTAAATGAAAGCCTTCGCAGTTAATCTACATTAGTTATGGAAAAACTAATATAATAATAATCTTTATTGTCCCCGAAGGGAAATTTGTCTTCACAAGTCTGTTCAACACAAAAAACACAAAACCATATAACACAAAACATCACAGGACAGATCACCAGGTCCCCACTATTCACAGAAAACCATCCTAGCGACGGGGGTGCTTGCTTAGCAGATTGTTTAGTGCAGCGATGGCTGAGGGGACAAAACTCCTGTTAAACCGTACCTTGAGCCACGCCAAGGTTCTGTATCTAAGCCCCGATGGCAAGAGGTTGAAGTAGTGATACAGAGGATGATCAGTGTCATTTGTTATTGAGAGTGCTAAGCGTGTGATGGCCTTATCGTTCATATCAGCAAGCAACTATGGCAGCATAAATGTTAAACCAATGAAAAGTATTAGCGGGGGCGGATCAGCTTAGTGGGTAATTGGGTAGAGCGGCTGCCTGGTAATCAGAATGTCACCGTTTCGCCTCCCAGCCAACCCCTGTCTACATGTTGAAGTGTCCCTGTCTCCTGAGTAAGACACCTAACAGCTGCCCCTGAGTGCTCGTCATGATCATCTGAGCAGCCATCAGCTGGGTGAAGCTAAAAGGTCTATTATTTATTGGGCATTTGAGCCGCGGAAAACCATTTGATGAGATTTGGCCTCTCGGACCCAAAATGTCGAAGATTTTGTTGTCGTTGGAGAGAAGATTTTGTCCACAATTCCATGCTGTATTGATGTTGGTACCACAGGAGAGAACAGGCAAAACGTTAATTAAAATAACAATTCTGGGGGCACGGTGGCGCAGTGGTTAGTGCTTCGCCTCACAGCTAGAAGGTCCTGGGTTCGATTCCTGCCGGGGGACGCTGTGGGTGCTGGGGGTGTGTTTCTCCCTCCGCATCATCAGCGCCCACACCCTAGGTGGGGTCGGCGATGGGGCCTTTCTGTGTGGAGTTTGCATGTTCTCCCCGTGTCTCCTAGGGTTGATACCCTCACAAAAACATGCAGTAATCCTGGTCTCAATAATGCCTCCCCCTGGCTAGCCGGGGCGCTTGATGGAGGGGAAAGGAACTGGTTGGAATAACGTGTTCCTTCCACGCGCTACGTCCATCCCGGGGAAATCCCCCCCTGTCAGGTGAAAAGAAACAACTTGGACTCCTCATGCATAGAAGGAAGCATGAGGTCAGTCCGTTGTCTCCCCAGGCGCGGCAGAGGGAGAGCAGAGCCCAGGATTACATAGGCAATTGGCACTGGGTGAAAATGGGTTGCAAAATCTGTAATTGTCTAGACTTCTTGTAAATTAAAGGGATATGAAACCCAAAATCACCTTTTCTATAAATATATATTATATCAATGAGTCACTTGTGATAGGGAGCAATGATATCGTTCAGTTTGCCTATAGGCTTTGTGGATTCAGAACAATTTCTGTGTACTTCCGGTTTCTGGGTAGAAAAGAAATATTTGGCACCACTCATTACATTATTTGCTTCCATTAGTTTGGCGTGACATGGCTTATCTAATTAATATTAACGTTTGTTTTATATAGATTTGAATCAAGGGGGCGTGGTTTCACTGTACTTAGTTGCAGCCAGAGTGCAGACGCCCGCAGTTACACTCACTGTGGTGTCTGTGTTATCTGGTTCTCTCTCACAAGTCACAAGTTGGACAGTTCTTTAGATTTTAGGGTAGTTTCTTCGTACAGTATTTGGTGTTTTATCATATTAGTATTTTCAATTGTCCTGGACTCGTTCCGAGCTGAATCACCACCGTGTTTACATGCAGTGGCCCGTGAGAGAACGCTGTTATGCGGCTGGAAGCTGCTGCTACTATCCCCGACCGTGGAGCTGTTCGACTCAGTGGTGGAAACACTGGTTACATGTTGGAAGGAAGTATCAATACTGCGATGTAGAAACACTGTTACAATACTGCGATGTAGAAACACTGTTACAAGTAAACGTCCGGAATTAAAAATGTACTCGTAAAAGTAAAAAAATAGCCGATCTACAAGCTCGGCCATTTTCCGTGAATGTCACGTGTGTGTGCGTGCACTGTCACCACACACACAGTCAGAAAATAGCCGACAGTGCTACCAGCCAGTGTCCATCGCTCCGGTTCTCCCCGCGGATAAGACAGCTCGACATGCGGTAAACAGTCCAGAGCACGGGCGGGGTGGAGAAAGTTAAAACCATAGATAAAAGCTCAGACACCTTGTTTGTAAAAGACTTGTACATTTTTACCTGTAAATATAACATGGAGTTGCGGAATCCTTTTACACCTGTAATGACTAGTTTTAATTTTTGTTTCCGAAATGCAGACAGCAAGTGTGGATGGCTTCCTTGTGGCACTGGCTAGAGTATAATGATATGCACGCTCAACTCCGCCCCTACCCCCACAAGAACAGATCATAACCACGCCTACTTTAGATTTCTTTTCATAATCTGAATTCTGATAAAACAAATAAAGGGACAGGGTTTCTCGCTCCTTTAAGTAATGCTGATGTTTAACAATAATTGAACTCAAATTTACCCTTGTGGGTCCATTTGGTTTCATTTTACACTCAAGAGTTAAAGATCTATAAGGGTCCATTTGGTTACCAACTCTCCATTTAGCTGGGGACCACCTGGAATCCCCTCAAGGACCACTGGTGGTCCCCGAGCCACTCGTTGCTTTAGGGTAAAGCCAAGACAAATGAAAAAATAAATTAACTGTGTAACCACTTGTATAAACTGGTTACAAATGTCGTAATGGTTAACCTTTAACATCCCTACTGTGATTTAAACTGTACACACAATCTGCACAGCTGCATTCACAACTTTACTACTAAAGCCTAATTTAAACTCTGTAGTACGACATGCGTGTGAGAGTGTGCAGTGAATGAACAAACCCAAAACTAAATGTAGTACAATACATGAGAGCATTGCAATTCATTTTTATTTACTGATTTAAATCATCACACATTAATCATCACACATTAATTGTTATATATCCCTAGTCTTCTTGCTTGCTCTATTTGTAAATCACTTCGTTCTTGTGTTCTTTAAATTTGGGGGTTTGGTTCCTGCACCGTACCCGTCTTTCTCCCAAACCCTATCCCAGGAAACGCACAAGAAAAACCTCTCCTGTTCTAGATAAAACCATGATGATGAAAACCCGTGATGATGATGACGCTATCCTAGTGCTTTGGATAAGTGCCTTCTCTGCAGGCTGCTACAGGCAAAAAGCAGAAATAATTCTTAAAACCTTGCATACCTGCTAGCTAACAATTCTTTTAATTCAAAACTAGTCTCAACGTAAGACATTATGGCACATAAAGACCTGCGTGATGGAGCCTCAGTGTCCAGAGTTGACCCTCAGAGCAGTGGTTCTCAACCTTTTCAGGCCGTGACCCCCAGAATAATCATATTTTAACTGGGGACCCCCCACCCTGACGAGCACTAAGAGTTGAGGCATTACATTTTGTATAACACAGTTCTATTGTGAAAATAGCAGATCTACATGCTCACAACACCTCGCGTTGCTAGGCATTGTGAGCATGTAGATCGGCTATTGTCACAATTTCTTCCTCTAATATTTGACAATTTGTTCCAATGTTTAATTTGTCATTTTAGAGGTATTAAAAAGTCCTTAAATTGTAACTTTAGAAATGTGCATATACCCTCTCTACACTTTTTGTTGGTTTGTTTAATGTTGAGTGAGAAAACAATGTTGCACATTAAGTTAATCATCTGGGGACCCCACAAAATAATGTGGGGACCCCCTGGGGGTCCTGACCCACATGTTGAGAACCACTGCCTCAGAGTGCCCATGCCGGACAGCTTTTGTTGGTAATTGCTGTTTGATTAAGCATGCTGGGCAGCTTCCAGGGTCTGGCTGGCTGGCCACTGATACGCAGCTTTACACGGAATGTCTGAAGCCTCTGACAAATAGAGGCAGACTTTACGCAGTAGGACAGAGGGGCACATCACTTTCTTTGCTCTCTCACCCCAGTCCACAAAATGACCATAAGCCTGTCTTCCGTAGCAAGTGGTTCAATAAGAATTGCGAGAATTAAAAAGCTAGACTGCCAGGAGCTGTAATGGTGCCATAAAAGCCGTACCTTCTACATAGGCTCACGTGTCTTTTGAGTAAGGTCTATCCCGGCCTCTCCGTGGGCCAAGCACGCTCCCGCCCTTCACATAAAGACAACACCATAATCTTAAAGTGCTTGTGAAGCCTTGTTATAGAGTTGTCTAAAGGCACTAGGGTTTTACGAGAGCAAGGGGGACAGTTATGAGAGCTTGGGGAAAGGAGTGAGTTGCAGAGAGACGGAGAGAGTATTAAACTGGTTTGATTCCGTTCTATAGTTTTGTTTCTTGTATATTTACAGTAGGGTGATTACATCTGGTCAATAGATTTAGGAAATATTTTCCATGAGGTAAGGGAGTCTGGAAGCTGACACATTTGTTGTTCTGAACAGGGCAAAAATCGCAATTGAGATTGAAAGATCAGACGGCAGTCTTGTCAACATTTGTTAGACAGAGAGGTCGGGGGAATTCCTCCGACTGGCAATCATTTGAGGGAAACCTGGATAACAAAATATCATCATTGCTCAGATGTACGGGTAGATGGTTAATTTAGACACCCGAGAAGAGTCAAGACAACTTCTCTGAAGTCAATTAAACAATGTTTTTAGGTAAAGCAGCACCCGCCCAAAAAGCAATCACAAACGACCACATTCACTTTACCATTCTTGAAACGCCCCACCCCACGTCGGACAAGGAAAAGAAGCTGTGATTGCAACAAAAAAACGTAAGCAGCGTGGACCATGGGTTATTTTTAGTGCAAGCCGTTTTGAGTCTAAAGTACAGGGGTGTAAATTCTCTGAGCCCGTCTAGCCTCAGACACAGAATGACCTACAGTGTTAACACACTACATTCACCACCCCCACCCGTGCTCTCTCCCTTCATCATTTTACTCCCACCCACCGACTCTCCCCGCCATGCAGACAACTTAAAAGCCGGATTTATACTTGGTTGCATGCCGGTGTCACGCACCCAAAAAAAAAGAAGAAAAAGAAAGCTCAACGTGGTGCACCGCTACACCGCACTCAAAGGAAGTCTATCAAGCTCTTAAGTGTCTGTTTTGTCTGGTGGTCGTCGCTCTCTCGTATAGCTCGCTCGGGCTCAAAATCTCGGGGCTGGAGTTTGGATTGGCAGATTAGAAGATATGGCTCTTTGAAGAGCATGGGACAAGAGGCTTTATTATTATGTATGATCCACTAAATAGTGTTTCATTCATTAACACTGTTCAGCAGAGACTCGAGGCTCTCAACAACTACTACTGGTTGTTGTAAGCATCTCACAGTGTGGACAAAAAGATTGCTTGCTAACACTGTGCCCCCCCCCCCCCCCCCCCCCCGCCTCTGGGCTCTTCAACAGTAATTTGTTATGATGCTGCTATACATTATTCAGCTTCTCCAAATTAGTTAAACTTGTACACAGTTATTTTGACTGATTTACTGCAGAGCGCTTACTAATCACATCATGGCCTTTTTTTGGGGCCTAAATTGTAGAAGTGAAATAGTGCTATGAATGATGTGTGCAAAAAATGTGTTTGCAATTTGAAATGTCTCACAATTTTTCTTCACGTGATGTACAGTGCATGTCTCTGGAATGATTTGTACAGAGAAAGAGACCGCTAAGCCACGCGTTAACAGCACGTGGAACGTACTTTGCCTTTGGTTTTGTGCATTCCTCCCTGCCCAGAGGTCACTTGGACCTGTATCTTAGTCTAGACATCTTATCTCAATAACAAACCATACAGTGCCAGAATAAACAAGTGTCGTCTTGTCCGGCATATTCATAAATGCCCCCCCGCTCCCCACCCTTGTCGGCATGCGTAACGTGAGATTTAAGACGGCGTCTTAGCACCAGCTGCTACTCGTTCGCCTGCGCCAAGCCACTCCCACACATGAGCAACATAATATTTGTTTCTATTAGAGACACTCCTATAGCCAATCAGTAATTGCCATGTTATTTACACTTCAAAGGCGGTCTGAAGGTTGGAAACCAGTAGAGGGTGATGAGTGAGTCCTTTGGTCTGGGTGTTGGCTGGTCACTGAGGAGGTTAAAGGGTGATGTGTTTGGACTTTCACCACACGCTCATTCTACATGATTCAACTCGGCTGACCTTGTAAGGTCAGCCCGCCCCCCAAGTCTCTTGGCATATGGGTGCTCACGTCATTCACAGAACAGGAAACGAGCATCGGACCAATGGGACCATGCTCTCAAGTTGCCCCGCCATGTCTTGCGGAGAGCTAGAAGTGAGTCAGGCAATGCCGTAATGTCCTGTCATCAAGAGACAAAACCTGGCTGTGTTAGTGTCGATGAACTGGAGAAACCACATGGATGCTGTGAGAGTATCCAGTAATTAATCCTTCCGATTCCCGGCTGATGCGTGATAAATTCATAAAACACTTACAGGAGCACTTAACCCATTTTCAAACACGTCTTCAAAAGATTGGTCCTTACTAAAGCTCATTATAAGATGCCACAATTTGCGTGTACTCACTCAATAGACACAGTTCAGAAACCTGCCTACCGATGACTTCATCGATGGGGATTCCAAGGTGATAGAAACTACAGTCTTTCTCTCCCTGGAAAGTTAGCGTGCCAAATTAGGAGATTCCCTCTTTCCCAGGTGTTTTGCCCAGGTGGGTGTGGTTTTGAGCTTAGCTTTAGGCTTAATCTCTTGTGAGGTTAGGGTTAGGCATAAAACCACGCCCACCGGGGCGAAACACCTATGAAAGAGGGAGTCCCGCCGAAATAGAATTCTTTGTTCTTTCATTAAATAAATGACTCGCCTACTGATGATATCACTGTTGGGCAGGTCTCTGAAGTGTCCACAGCCCTACGAGAGAAGTGAGTAGACAGAAATACATAGGTTGAAAATGGCTGAACTGGTCCTTTTTGCGACCGCCAGGTCGCAGTTACTATCAAAACCTCGACCAGCTGTCAGTCAGTCACTCTGTCTGTCACATGTCTGCTCATATCTCCGCAACCGTTGCCCCGATCCATGACAAATTTTGCACACACACTCCTTGCCTGCCAAACCAAAACCTCCACCCATCAATTCTCACATGACCCTCTTCTCGCGCCACCATGAGGCCGATTCTTGCAAAACACATTTTTGGACACTACTCCTACAAATTTTTACCTAAAATCACGCAAATCGGTACACACTTGCTCTACACACTCATGTCATCAACATGGATCTGTCCCATATAGAGCCACCATCAGGCTGATTTTTTTTGGACACTACTCCTACACATTTTGCCCTAAAATCATCGCTTATCTCCCGATTAGGGAGTCTTACTGGTTTTAAGTGAAGAAGCGGAACTTTATTTATTTAATTATGTATTTATTTATTTACTGGTAAATTGTCAATGAAGCAGCTCCATTTTATTCCTTGGATTACATGACAGATTAGCCTCAGTCGTATGGTTTTTAGTTTTGGGAGAGACGGTCCTGTTAAAAGATATTGATTTCGCAGTCCAAGACCATAGGGCTAACAGATGTGAGTTCTATTTTAGGGTTTATTTTCACTTTAAGATAATCCTGTTTTTAAAGAGCCCCAAAGAGAGTATCACATGATGGAGGGAAAGAGACCGGGTCGTTTAATTCAATAAGTGTACGAACAGTACACTGTGCCTGGAAGACAAAGTCCTGCTACTCACCTCTTTTTAATTCCTCCCCTCTACATTTTTGTCAGACCACTCAAGGCTCCAGATCCCCCTGTATAGGGATGGGACGATACGCGATATTATCGCTTATCGTGATAAAAAACACTCACGATAATCGTATTGTGGAGATTTAATTTATTGTGATATCGTCAATTCACCTTTTATTTGCCGAACTGGTAAAAGGTACTATATTATACATACTTGATACAGTCTTTTTTCACTCTCTATCAAATGTCTTTGCCAAAAAATAGCCGATCTACAAGCTCACTTATTTTTTTGGCAAATGTTCCGCCTCAAGATAATGGATGTTGATTATCGCGATAATATCGTAAATCGCGATTTCTTTTGTCACAATAATCATTTTCATTTTGTCCCATCCCTACCCCTGTATGAGATGCTGTTCAGAAGTCCCCTTTTTTATCAAAATGAATCAGTTGCACACATTTTTACTAGTTTAAGAGAAATCATTTGCACTGCATTCGACTTCGACATAGTATATTTTGTCATAAATAAAGCAGTGCTTTAATTTCATTCAAATATTCCCGTTACAACAATACAGTGCTTATCACAAATTTCCTCCAAATTTCTTTCCATTTGGAGCACACCTGCAAATGCCATTAGAAGGAATATGGAGGGCCATATTTTATGTCAGTGAGTGTTTAAAAATGTACATTTTGAATAGCAGCTGTACAAACTCATTAGACTTGAGATTGACTTCTGGAAATTCACCTGTGACTCAGTCCAAACTGACAAGACATGCTGAAGGATATAGGATCGGCATGGGACCTGTAATGAAAGAACATGCATTATTCCATCATTGTCAAGGCATTTCAAGGACATTCTGTGAAGTCTGTTTTATCAAATGCATAAATATAATGGTCAGCAATTAATATTTTCCATTTTAAAACGTGTTATTTGGGCGACAGGAAAAGCATGTTGACAATCTTAGGAATCCATAACCTTCAAAGACCACCTGCATACACGTTTGTGTGACTGCTTTTTAATTTCACTGTTGTTTGGTGGGACTTTGACTTGCATCAGAGCAAAAGGCCATAGAACGTGTGTGTTTAAACCAGTAAGACTCCCTAATCGGGAGATAAGCGACCAACGGTCGCTTATCTCCACAAATATCACAACCTCCACCTCTCACGTCATACGGGTAGCCATAGTTACACCTGGAATGTTGAATCTCCATATATGGAGATAACCTACGCATCACACAAAGTCTGACCTCACCAGCCCATACTTGGGCATGGACGACTTATATCTCCATATACGGAGATGGCCATATATGGAGATACGATGACATCACAGAGTCCACAGCTGATGATGTGGCGTGATGTCATACAATACACAAACAAGCCCTATATAAAGGGGCAATTCTCACCAGGGAAGAGAGCATTGCCTGGAATGTTGAATCTCCATATATGGAGATAACCTACGCATCACACAAAGTCTGACCTCACCAGCCCATACTTGGGCATGGACGACTTATATCTCCATATACGGAGATGGCCATATATGGAGATACGATGACATCACAGAGTCCACAGCTGATGATGTGGCGTGATGTCATACAATAAACAAACAAGCCCTATATACTGATGCGATACGATGACATCACAGAGTCCACAGCTGATGATGTGGCGTGATGTCATACAATAAACAAACAAGCCCTATATACTGATGCGGAGATATGAGCAGGGCAAAGGTGTGACGTGTGACCGACCGACCGACCGACGGCCGGTGGAGGTTTTCATAGTAAACTGCTCCCTGACGGTCGCAACAATGATCCCTAGCTTTCCTATCCTGGGGCAAACACTTGGTGATAATGGCACATCGACATGTTAAAAATGCATCACGTTTACCGTCTTATTTTTATTGAAAGATATTTAGTACAGAAGGGCGGCCTAGTAGTATAGAGCCCTGGATTAAGTATATCTCATAATAAGACTCTCAGTACGTACGTCTGTAATTCACGTAACTTGATAACTGTTCGGCACACGCGTCACAGGTGACCGGAGGGAGTGCCGTGCCCGGGGTCGAGTCGGTTGGATAGACAGTTGTCCAGGACCGCACTGGCCGTGGCCCAACTGACCTAATTCAGGGGTCTTCAACAGGGGGTTCGGGACCCCTAGGATGTCCTCAGAGTTACTACAGGGGGTCCTCCAAATATTTGTGTGATAGGAAATTGTTTTTTCCCCCCTTTCTTATATTAACCCCTTGAACCCTAGCGTTATGAGTTTGTAGATCAGCTATTAGTATTGACCGTTCAAGTGGTTAAATATCTGAAAACAATGACACTGCTGTCAAACAATGACACTATATCTATGAACAGATTGTGGGGGTCCCTTCTTTGTCTCAACTAAGGGGTCCTTGGCCTGAAAACGTTGAAGACCCCTGATTCTAATTGATTACCATGGCAAACCCAGCCTAAGCTTGATTTTACAAATGTTGTATTCCCCACAGCTGCCATTTGATTAGTTAGTTCATTCATCATTCTCCAGACATTTACCACTGCACAAAGACTTATCCACATGGGCACAAAAGCGACTCAGACGGGCGGCTACAACGGGTATTCTGACAATGGGTATAACGGGTATTGCATAACGGGGTGGGGCATTCTCATTCCCTGTTTGCATCGTTACCAACTTGCATCGTTCCCGAGTAGGCCGGTTCCCAATGGCCGTTGGTCTGCTCTAGTAGGGTTCAAAGGGTCATGAAGCCCTAGGCTGATCATATTTTTGTATAAAGTCAATATTATGCAGCCTGCCATGTTGTACCCTGCTGTAGTTTTGTACCTGAACTGAACAACAAACCACAACAAAAGGTTTATTCCACAGTTTTTCTTCTGTCAACTCTGCTGTTTTAGACTCATTTAGGACCAGAGTGATTATTATTTTCTTCTTCCTTTTGTCTTCTTTACACAAAAATACCCCAGGCCTGTTTGGCACATGAGGGGTACCAGCATTCAAGAACTGTGGAGGGCCCGACGGCCCCACAGCGACAAGCCCCCAGTGCTCTTTATTCGCCAGGAAGCCTGGAGGTGTCAGAAATATCGACACGCTCTTATGTGACGGAGACTTTGCCAGCCTTTTACCCCCCTGGTCTTAAGCCCGGCATTCTGTCTCCCCAGCCAGGTATTGTAGGGCCCTGTGAAGGCTCTGTGAATAGTGTCAAACTTCATACTTTTCATTTTGCTTCCTGTACGTGGCAGAATAAAAAGTGCCCGTCGTGTGGGTTTTCCTTTTGTACTGGCCCTCCCTAGTCTTCCTGGGAACACATCACATTCCGGCTACAATCGTTCCCTTTGTGGGCGCGGGCATTGTGGATGCGTCTGGTGCGCTGATGGCCTTACTAGCTTTCACTCTAATGTATGCAAGTATCATAAAAGTCTAGACGAGTGTTTTTACACACAATGCAAGATATCAGGGCTAAGTGTTTTTTTTTTCTTCAGTGCTTCGGGGTGGGGGGGTCCTCTGTTTTGACACATCGAAACTTCGCAAAGCACCTATTGTGCTCATCTGCGCATAACTTTGATTTAAGGGCGGCTACATCTGGAGAGATTATTGCACAAGTTTGCCATACATGGCCCCCATGTGTCAGCTATGGTTTATGTAACACACATATGCGTAACCATAGACTGGCCCGCTAATCCTGGGGGAATAATGTCGAACCTTCGCCTGCGTCTGGTATAGAGATTTTCATGTGTGTTCATCTTTGGGAGATGCGTTTTTGGGAGGACAGGAGAAACCACAGAACAAACTCATGGATGTTTTCGGTCCAACCACATGACATGATAATTGATTTGTTGTCTTCATTAATAATTATATTAAGGTTTATTCCAACTCCCACATTCACTGTATGTCGTTTTTGCATGTGATATCAAAAATGTTTTGGTCACTGCTCCTTTCCCAACTAAAAATATTCATGTCATTTTCCATTTAAAAAAAGAAAAACTATCTTCCATAAAATTTTAATGGCAGCTTTTGTCAATCATACCTTTATTTGTTTGAACGTTTGAGTGTTTTATCCACCCATCCCGAACAAACAGGTCTTTCTTTATCCCACGAATCTTATAGAAAACAACACTGTTTTTCAGCACTTCTAGTGCAGTTCTAGTGCTGGCCCCTGAGATCAAATACAATTTGTCCATCTTTGTTTTGGGCCCTCTCCGACTGCCCCGGCTGATACCATGTCATGAACTGTCTGCCAGTTTCCCCTTTTGCTGAAAAGAAGAAAGAACCTGTTTTTCTTATGCCGCTGACAAGGAAGAATTGCCAAGGTTAAGTATATAAGGCAACCGGAAATAATTAGTACTCCAGACGTACACCCCCCCCCAACCCCGCCCCCCGTCCTTTTCTTTTCATTTGAACAATCTTTTTAATGTGTACATGTTGTTCACAATTAAACACATTCTGGCCCCACTGCGATGTTGGCAAAAGATGTTGTTTCAGTGAAGCAAGCTGTGTTTAAGCAATTGGAGCTGTAATTTACTAGGCTTAACTCTCATTGAGGGGAAAGTTCTGCACCAGAGGGAAAGTGGGCTTTTGTGTGGAGTTCATGCAAAAAAAAAGACCCCCTTTATACAAATCAACTGGCAGATGAGACAATGATGAAAATTTGATTCTTTGAAGTTGTAATGGCCATTGAAATGTGTAAAATTCTTGTATTGAAAGGGTAGCACCCTGGAAAGCCCTCATTCTTGGGTGGCTGCTGCCTGCGTGCTGGGAGGTTTGTCTGTGTTTTGTCGCCGACTTCCCATTGCTTGTTTGCTAATTCCCTGAAGAATTGTACGAGATCTTCTATAGGAGCTTGAATGGGTGCAGTTGCCCTGGAATATGCATTTACTCCCCAAGCCCCCCCCCCCTCTTCTTTCTTGCACAGGACAACTTTCTGAAGGTCTTGAATACAAAAAGAAAAGGGAGAGAGAGAGAGAAATACGTTTTGTGGTCGCCTGAATCAGTATTTAGCTATAATATTAATGCACATCTTATACTATTGGTTTTCTTTCTTTTGCACACGTTTTTGGAAATGTAACTGTTATATATCTTAACATTTTATATGCATAACATAAGTCTTATCTAGTTTGACTTTCTTAGTTTAATATAGTATCCCTAGCACAGTGGTTCTCAACCTGTGGGTCCAAATTATTTTGGGATGTCCCCAGATGATTAACTTTATGTGCAACAATGTTTTCTCACTCAACAGTAAACAAACCAAGATAGACTTTAAGTGTATATAGAGGGTATCTACACATTTCTTAAGTGACAATTTAAGGGCTTTTTATTACCTCTAAAATCACAAATTAAACATTGTTCAAATTGTCAAATATTAGAGGCAGAAATTGTGAAAATAGTAGATCTACATGCTCACAACGCCTCTCAACGCGAGGCGACCCATGCGCAGTACAGTATCAGTGATGTCAGAAATGTGGGCACGGTTTCACCCGCTTATGCCCATATATGGGCATATGTCCTATGATGTTCCGTGTCCAGGCCTGTATGTTAAGTCAGTACTATGACGTCAGAGTACTGTAGACAGACAGACGGCGGACAGACAGACATTCCGTAAATTAATAGTTCGATTGTGGGTTATATACTTTTAAAAGATATTACGCAGTACAGGTAAAAGATCTATCAGGTGAAGACTACTTATTTGCTAATTATTTATTGTCTCCATTGTTTTTTTTTGTTTTGGGGCTTTTATGCCTCTATTGGATAGGACAGGTAGACTGACTGGAAATGGGGGGAGAGATGGGGAGCGACACGCGGCAAAGGTCGTCCGGATCGGGAATCGAACTGGCGACGAAGCGACATACATGCCTATGTGGCAATGCCAAAGTCTCCATTGTTTTTCATCTTACTTATGTTTGAAGAATGAATGAATTAGCTATTAATTAATAGCAATTACACTTACACATCATTTGTCACATAATGTTACAAAAAAAAACATTCCTCAGGATTTCTTACAAGTAATAACCATTCATTCTTAATATAATATGGAAGCTTGTGGTCTGGTCTAGTGAGGTTGTTTAAATCCTCTTATTAGCTAGGTTTGTCTCTATACTGTTTTCTATTTTACCTTTATTTACAGGGGAGGTGCGCTGAGAACTAATTATCTTTATCTGCAGTGCTACTGGAACAGGAGCTATAGCTCCAACATCTGGCTTTGTCCGTTAAAAACTTTCCGGGCTTAAGTAAACTGAAGCGCGGCTACAATGTCCGACCTACATCCTGGCACAAACAGCTCAATGTTTGTGCCAGGATGTCCGGGGCCAAAGTGTTCAAAAATGTCTGGCGCTAAAGTTTGTTGTACGCCAGGGTCCCATTGGCCAAGCTTCGCAGGACGCGCTGTGATTGGCTAGCGGGACGCTTGATGACATTAACTCATAAATAACACTGCTCACTTCACACTAGGTGTGATCATTTTGAACAAGTCAATTGATTGACTTTTCACTCGTCTGTGATACAAGGACTGACATTTTTCTCCCCCTATTTCTTGTCGAACTACCTCAGCAGTCATATACAGTACATTACAGCCAACCTCTGAGAACCTCTTTGTACAGGCCTCAACACTTCATATTGGCCTAGTTTACTGGCACAAGAAAAGAAAGACATCAGTCACCAACTCAAATGAAAGTCAAAAGAGAGATCCTGGCAGACCCTTGGCCAGTCTGTCACCACAAACGGGTCAATTAGTTATGTTCTTCTGCACAACACATCAGTGATGGTTATAGCATGGGGATGTTGCATAATTGGGAAGCGTTCGCTTCCTTTGTTCTTTGTTTTGTCTTCTGCCTCAGAACCTTCATTCCAGCTCCATGTTTTGTCTTCTTTAAGTGGTGTGGCACTGACCGATTAATTCTCAGCCACTGATCTACTTGATATCTATTGTTCATTTGAAAGGAATTCATTATACATTATAGCTTACTCCCACAAGCTGGTTTGGAATTTTCTGTTAATTTGCCAGTGATTTAGTCATGAAGGCTCCCAAGACAAATACATCAAACCAGCTTAAGTACATTTTGTCCAAATGATCTAATATGGGGGGAAAAAATATATATTATGTTATTGAATAGCATTTTTTAGGCCTATTTTGTAAAATGATAATGGACAAAGTTTGTTTTATGATGTACATGTATCGGTCATGAACAATGAGAGGACCTATTTTTTTTCCTTCTTTTTACGGCATGGCTTTGGTGGAGGTTAGCCCTCGGGGACAGTGGTTCTCAAATGCAGACTGGGGACCCCCTGGGGTCCTTTTAAGAGGTTCCAGGGGTCCCCAGCTAAATGATTGATTGATTGAAAAAAAATGAAAAAAACGTACAGGTTTTTAACAATGACAGTGTATAAATGGATTTGGTTCCATGTGTACACTGTCCAAGTTATGAGGTTCTATGGCTGGTCTATGGCCTAATGCAGTGGTTCACAAAACTTTCAGGTCGAGACTCTAAAGAGTGATTAGACGTGTTTGCCCGGGACCCAAACTAGTGAAAATAGCAGAACGTGTAGAAAGTGCAACATTTTCTAACCAATTTCAAAATCTTAGATTTGATTAAAGTTTCTATTTGAGAACAACTTATGAGCAACCAAATAACATTTTACATTTTCATCATACAATGAGCAAGAAAACAAGAAAATACAAACACACAAATTGAACTTTAATTGAACCACTCAAGCCCTATTCAAACTTTTTTTCTTAAATGGCACAATCATCATGTAGTTTTTGCATTTTCTTAAAAACATTTGAAAATGATTGCCTCTATATACAGTGCAAAATAAGGACACCGGGTTGAAAGTGGTTAGAAATCAGGAAACATTGGCTACATAATTGCAAAGACGAATGCCAAATAATGCTCAATATATCAGTTCGGACTCTACCCTTTAACATGACATGTGCTGTTTTCTCTCTCTCTCTCTCTCTCTCTCTCTCCAGGACATCACCTCGTTGACAGGTGTGCCAGAAGAGCATATCAAAACACGCAAGGTGCGCATCTTTGTGCCAACCAAGACAGCCATGCAGTCAGGAATTAACAGCACTAAAAAGTGGAAGATGGACTTTGATACCAGAGAGCGATGGGAGAACCCTCTAATGGGCTGGTCCTCTACGTAAGTACAGCCCACATGCCAGTTTCCCAAGTACTTTAACTCATTTACTGCCATATCCTGAGTTTCTAGAGTTATTCCTGTTGTTCCAGGCCGCCACGCCCGAGTTTCCCGAGCTATTAGATTAATTGGATTTAATTCAAAACAATCAAAAATCAGATCACCGATCGGCCATTTCCTAAGTGCTCCAAAAACTGTGCTTCCGGTTTGGGACCGGAAATTGAAACGGATATGCTTTTTTGGGGGCGGGACAACACGTTCCTATGTGCCAATCTCTTTTCCGTTCACTTCCTTGTTAGACAACGCTGCAGCTGCTGCAGCAATGTTTATTTTTTTTATTTTTTGTGCTCACGCGTGGATCGTGCACGATGGACACACACGCCCATATTAAAAATCGCGGCGATCAACCCAGAAAGTCTGCCGTTTTTTAATGGCAGTAAATGAGTTCATATTATAGATGGATCATAAATTAATAGATGTGTTTTCACACGTCCTACTATTGTGATGTCTTGCTTTGCAACGCTGTGCAATAACAATATTAGGAGGAGGGGTTGGGGTCAGGTATATGGTGCTCATTTGTGTTGTTTTTGATACTTTTATTGTGTCTTGTGCTTGGGATAACAATATTTAGTGTGGTTGCCTTCACAGGGCAACCAGATTGAAGTTCTTATCCGCCTTAACTCTCTCCCAGCCATTTACAATAGGCTTGTGCGCCTATACTGCCAGGAATTTTATTAATTTCCAAGTTAGCTTTAATCTAACCCAACAGGGATCATATTGTTGTAGAATGTAGTACTAGTACTATCCACTAGAGTGTGCCCAACGATAATCTCCTAGAGTCTGGACTAGCGAGTGGACAGCAGTAGACCCATAATGGCGGCGCCCATTGGCGGCCATTATGTCTCCCGGTCCGCCGAACGGGAGCTATAAAACACGATCCGAACGTCGTGCGCACGCCATTTACACTCGTTTTTGCTCTTGAGTGACCAATCTGTCAGTCCAGCCATTTTTTTCCGAATGAAAATCGGTCTAAAAATGGTAAAGTTTGATAAGAAAAACGTCAACATTCAATGCTGTAAAAAGGCCCATTCTATGTTATGGCCGAACGACTTCCGGGTTACGTCATCGATGATGTCACTTCCTTCGAATATGTAACTTTAGACTAAAATTAAGCTAGAAAGGTCATTTATAGCTCAAAAAATGTCAAAAAAATACCAAAATGATCAGAAAATGATCCCCAAGGCGACGTTTGGCGATCTGGCTGCCTCACCCTCCTCAAAATGGCGATGGAAGGCGATTTGGCTGTGAACTAGTTTTAATTAATTTAATTAATTTACTAGTGAATTCATTTTCTCCATTTACTTGACCGGAAAAATGCAAAATGTAAACTTTTCCCAAATATGGAGATGACTGAGATCATAGATGTCAGACTTCATAGACCCATGAGACTGACGATTCAAAAGTCTCAATTCTGACACAGTATGTCCATATATGGGCATTCCAAGATATGGGCTTAATATTGATGACATCAGGGATCTCCATATATGGGCATAAAAGGGACAAGGACTGACACAGAGATCTCCATGTATGCCCATTAATTTATTAGTGAATTAATTTTCCCCATTGACTTGAATCGGGAAAATTCAAATGCTTAGAATTAATTTGCAAGTGTGTCTCGGTTTGCATCTTTCTAGTTTTCATAGTGAGAGAGTCACCTTTTGTCATCACCATGGTGTACTGTAGCTCTTGAGTGAACCGTGAACCCCAGTGAATCTAATAATGGCTCATTTTGTCTTTCAGGGCCGACCCCTTATCCAATATGCTCCTAACTTTCAGCACCAAGGACGATGCCATTGCCTTTGCTGAGAAAAATGGTAAAAGTAATCTTCATTATCACTTTGGGAAAATGCGAGTTTAAGCCAGATTTTACCAGGCCAAATATATAAAAGAAAAAACTTCAAATCAAACGCAACAAACATTTAAACTTTACAAACAATGTGCAAGCTCTCTGGGGAAATGATCCATTAAAAAAAAAAAAAAAAACGGTAATGCTGACCTTGAATTTAATGTTGCTCAAGCACAAAGGTCATCAATCTATATTTAACTGTTGAAGTTACAGTGGAAAATGTCATTTTGATTGATGACCCCTTGGTCCTCAAAACTTTGAACTCAACCGATCTTAATCGATAAAGGATGGATTATTGTATATATCAGAAATAGAAAGAAGAACATTTTGTGCTGTGATATTATTTTTGTTTAAGTAATAATAATTAATAAAATAAAATTAACTTGCAGACTTCACTTCCTTTCTCGTTCAGTCTGCATAGATTAAGTGTGTTTTTATTTATCCAGGCCCTTAACAAAGACCAGGCGAGTGGTTTGTCTCCATTTTCTTAGTTTGAAGTAGACTGAACTATTGTTCCAACACGTTATGGCAAAAAAAAAATCAACCTTTGTCCTAAATCAAATTTCCCCCAAAATAAAATCTGGTTATCTATGGACCATTGCCAACCACTATTGAATATTTCATGTCATTCCTTTCCAGCCATTTTCCCATTAATGCAACAGGCTAAAAACAGATTTGAAAAGGTCTGTGGAAAAAGTGAAAGCAACACTGTTGTGGTATTGATGCCAGTACCTTCTTTGCCTTGCTGAAAAAGCAGGCTTTACTCCTACTGTCATACTTTATTGCCTACACAAGCAAATGGAGTTGTCTCAGTTGTATGCATCATTACAAGCTAGCACCCGCTAACATGGTGGAGAACGGGGTCTCCTCATGCTTGACAGTTCAGCAAAATACAGCAGAAAGTACAGCGAGAAGTAGATAATTGAACCATCTGGTAAGCTTTGTAGAAGCCGAACAAAGGAAATTGGCTCTGTCTGTTTATTGCACCAGAGCAGAGATTAGGACGGTCCTATCTACACACGGTCTGTTGATGTTTACAAAACACTTCATTGTGGCTGGAAAGCATCCAACATGAATATACGAGATGTTCTCTGCCCTGTTACTTATTGTTAAAAAATATAAAAATCTTTACCCCCTTCCAGGTTGGAGTTACGACATAACAGAGAAACAAGAAAAGAAGCCCAGGGTGAAATCTTACGGATTGAACTTCCACTGGAGCAAGAGAACCAGGAGGTCTGCTAAGTAAAGTGATGACACCCGTCTGATAGCTTTGCTTGACCTGCTTGTGCTCTGCTGCAGACCTGTACATTCTCAACTTGTCAATAAACGAATAAATATGTGTGTAAAAACGGTATCTGGTTTCTGGTAAATGTTTTATTGTTGCTTCATTAAGGTGAACAGAACTATATAATAGATGATCTAATGTTTGATCTCATTCTGCGTAAGTAGAGGTTCATAACGGCAGTTCAAAGAAGCTACCGATTTATAATAACCTTTGTAAAGAAGCGGTATGTACATAGAGAGGAATCCAATAAAATGTTTCTTGTGTGAGTGTTCGTGTCCTTCCCATTAGCTGAGATGCGTTTGTGTCCGACAATTATTTTGAGTAAGAATGAAGAACAGATCTCGGAAAGGTTCCCATCGACCCTATAGGAGTTATGAGTACCATCATCTAGGTCGTGGTTTGCTCCATGTGTGACCTTCAACTTTTCATTGGGAGGCACCACGTCGACACATGATTTTGATCGTTTCGCAGAACTTTGTGTGATAGTGATTGTTGAAATGGAATCTTTGAAAATGACTCAGAACAGTCAACAACTCATCAGAGACAGTGTTTCAGGTTGAAGCATTGGGTTTGAGTTGTAGCAGCCTATTGCGGCTCCATATATAGTTATGATGGTATTTATTAGTAATTCAGCCACTTTCAACCAATTCAGCCACTTTCAAGGGGATCTGAAGATGAGGAGTCAAGTGGAAATATCTGTCAGTTCCTCCTCTTGACAGATGAGCCATCATACAGAACCGCTGACCAGTTGGCCTGGTGGGAACAAATGTCTATTTTTATTTTAGTTAAACCCAAGATGGAGAAATAAATTGTGTCACAGAGCAGGCTAAGGCATCGACTACGGAAACAAATAGCCTATAGCGAGCACACCATGATATCCTCATTGTACTTGTACATTGTAGGCTACTTTGCCATTTCTGACTTATAAATAGTGCCCTATGAAACGAAACAGCTTTATAAAATTGTGAGACCAACACTTTTCGCAACGCATAAAATATTTTAAATGCTAAGCCATAAACTCTTTTAATTGTCCAACTATTCACACTTGGCAGTGACCTTGTTGCCAGTGCTTGTTTACAGTCTTTGTGTTGAGTAAACAGTGGCGTTAGCCTACTCTTCAATGAGTCCTAAACTGCGTGACTGCCCTAATATTGGTGTACCAATCATTGTTGCCTAATTGGTAAAAGCCTTCATTAATTAACGCACTGCATTGCAAATCGTTCACAGTCTTGCGTTCGCTATTTATTTTGTTCTGTCACTCGGCACATCACAAGAGCCGATCCGATATGACCGTGTAATGATTCGTTCTGAACGCAAAAAGAGCAACGGCATGTTGTTTTCCCTTTGAAATGCCCACAGAAAGAAGAAGGGGAAAACTCAATTGGCACAACTTTGTACCATAAAAGTTGAAAGCATTCCAGCAGCTGGCCTATAGTAGAATAGTGTATGAGAAATGGGACGGGAGATGGCGTAATGGAATTGTTTGAAGTATTAAAAGCATAATGAGGATAGCTATACATTGAATATATAATTTATATATAGGATATATAGAATCCAATATTATTTTAAGGGCATGCAGCCTATCAGGTTTGTTAAAATGTATTTTTTCCCCATGTCATTCGAAGAGACAACCATTTTACAATGAAAATGACAGAATGACAAATATTGAGTATTATGCCTATCCGAAGTGAATTGTATTAGCTCTCTCTCTCTCTCTCTCTCTCTCTCTCTCTCTCTCTCTCTCTCTCTCTATATATATATATATATATATATATATATATATAAACCTATATATAGGCCATATAATCAGTTTGTCTGAGCAGAACAGGCTATGTTGAGAAAACCCTGCTTTCTAAATAATATTTGACAAATTATGTACAAATCTAAAACATAAAGTAAAATAATGCACTGTGATATATAGGATTTTCTTTTTTAAGGGTCATTCCCCCAGGGCAAGATACCGATAAAGATAAAAAACTAGAAGCAGTGCTCTTCCAAGCACAGGTCTCCGCCAGGTCAGGTAGGTTATTGTGGCCCCCTGGTGGCGCTATAATAGGCAAATGTGAAAAGGGCGCCACGTCATCTGCTATCTGTCATGATTTGAGGCATTTTGTTCCAAAAATGTGTTTTGCAAAAATTGAGCTGCTGGTGGTGCTATAACAGGCCATTGTGAAAAGGATGGCATTAGTTATTTGACCTATTGGTGTGCGTGCAAAATTGAACGGAAATCGCAAGCTGTGATTATGATTATGAGGCATTTTGTTAAAAGGCATTTGAGGCATGCTTGCAAACTTTGCAAGCCAATCAGGATGGAATATGAAATATCGGACAGATCAGTTTTGATCACATGACTATAATGTGTACTGATTTGCGTGATTTTGGAACAAATCTGAAGGAGTACAATTTGTTTTACATAAGTCGGCCTCCTGGTGGCGCTATAAAAAGCTGATCGAAAAATGCAGGGCAAAGGTTTTTCCTTGGCCTCTAGGGAGTGTGCATAAAAAGTTTAACACTGATCGGTGGAGTTATTGGTAAAAACACAAATCGGTGTGTTACAGCGCCACCATGAGGCTGATTTGAACAATTTGAAGTGGCATTTCTTCCTCTGCCTGGGAATGTGCGTGCAAGATTTCACAGAAATTGGATTTTGTGTTCATGATTTGAGGCATTTTGTTCAAAAGGGAGCACTCTTGCAAACTTTGGGAGCCAATCTTAGCCAATCAGGATGGAGTATGAAAAATCTGAAAGCTGTTTCGTTTCACCCTGGCCACAATAGGCGATGCAAATGGCATGAATCTGCAGACACCGGAAATGCCGCGGTTAACAGAAGATACGTCATGCGTTGCAGTCTTCCGGTGAAATTCTCCCGGCGAAAGTAGCACCGTTTCATGCCGTTTCAGCCTGTTGTTGTAACCAGGATTTTCTCTTTGCAGATGAGTAAGCCTGGCTACGCGAGGCTAGTTTCGTTTGATGACTAAGATACTGTGTACCAAAATGGGGGCAGAAGTTCTGCTCTGGCACCCAGAGAGTGTGCTTGCACAGTTTCGCTGCCATTGTGCCAACGGTGCCTGAGATTAGCTTTACACTATAAAATAATACTGATTACACTAATTGACACAACCCAGTTACACCACTTGAGAATTACTTGCAGTGTGTGTGTGTGTGTGTGTGTGTGTGTGTGTGTGTGAGTGTGAGAGAGAGAGAGAGAGAGGGGGGGGGGGGGGCAGGGGGGGGGGGCGTAAGGGAGAGGGTAGAGACGCAACATTTCACACAGTTTCACACTGATCAGTCCAAGGGTCCTGGAGATAGCTGCTCACAGACAAAAGGACACATGCACACACATGCACACACATACACCCACGGACGGACGGACGGACGGGCGGGGGTATTAACATAATCTCGGCCACGCCTTCGTCCAGGCGGAGCCAATAATGTCTCATATTGTTGAGGAAGGTGTTTTTATTTCAAGTGTTTTCACACAGTGGTGATCTGACATATTGAATGCCATCCGGATCGAGACATATCATACTTTTTCTATTCTCCTCTAGAGCACAGCTACACAAACTACTCTTACGGTCAGGCTATTCAAAAAGCCTACCAGGCAGCATGACTTTTTCAATGTGTCTTTGCTTTACTTTTGTAATGTAAACCAATAGCTCTGTCAAGGTGTGAAGCTGTCCTAATAACAGGTTCACTGTCTGCTGCAGCTTCTTTTTCATTCTGCTGCCACAGTGTGAAGAATGGTATCCTCTTCTACTGCTGTCAGACCTGGGCCCTATAACTATTTGCCAAAATGATTTTCTATCCTGTATGTATGCTATAAAACTGAAAAACATATTATTATTTAATTCTAATTTAATCTATAAGCACTTAGAATTTGGATGTAGACTAAACATTTTTTCAGGTAAGAACATTGTGCTTGGATGGACGTACAAATTCAGTAAATGAGAGTGTTGTGTGCTGTAGATGTATTTATTTTGTCCTGCCACCTCTCCCTTAAACCTCAAATATGCCATAAAACATCTGTTTGACGTGATAGGCCGGGCTGGTGACACAAGATAAATGGAGACGCTTCACAAACTGATGGATAGGGTACTTTTATTTTGTGTGTAAGTCCCCTTTTTTTTTTACAGCGAATAGAGTGTATGCGTGTGACATCATCATGATACCTGGAAGTTATGCGGGAATGCCTACTGAGTGGCAAAAAAACTACTTTCTGGCGCATACCCTCTATTGTGATTTGGTTTTAGTCATAGTCTTTTGAATAACATTTTCATTTATTTTTAGTCATATTTCAGTCATCTGAAATGTTTTAGTTTTAGTCTAAAACAGTATATGATAACCATAATCATCAATGTATGATTATTTCTCTAATTATTTGTTTCAATGTCACCTTTTCTTCTTCACATGGCCTGTTCCGTGGAGGAGTTGAGTTTAGCTGAGTTATTAATTCAGTTAGTATACTATCTATGTCATAAACTAGAAATGACTCAAGTCCTTTTATAATGGCTTTGATTAGTCATATATGATGACGGTCGTATGACGATGGACCCCCATCTGCAATTATAATTTGTGCCAGGGACTCCCTAGCTGTACCATGTTTCAAAAATATAAAATGTTGCACTCCCCCCCAGAATAAAGCCAAGCAATAGGCCTATTGCTAAAACAAAGGTTATGGGTGGCACCTGTCAGTAATGTGCCTGCTTGCTGTGGATAACTATGGAAATATTGCTTCCCATGGCTGTTTGCAATTGCTTTTTGAAGCGGTGAAAACCATTTCCAATGAGTGGCTTTGTGTGTCCCACGCCCATATATGGTCATTTCAGTCCAGAATGAACAGGTTTTTTCAAAAACAAAATGTGTGTTTCATGTCCATATATGGTCATCTCAGTCCAGAATGAACAGGCTTTTTCAAAAACAAAATGTATGTCACCTCATGTCCATATATGGTCACTCCAGTCCAGAATGAACAGTTTTTTTCTGTCCCGTACGTCCAGAATATCAGTCCAGAATGAATAGGCTTTTTCAAAAAGCAAAATATGTGTCCCATGTCCATATATGGCCATTTCAGTTCAGAATTAATAGGTTTTATCTGTCCTGTACGTCCAGAATATGTGTGTAGTGTCCCTCCCGGTCTGATGAATGGATACTTTGAGGATTGGTCAAGCTTCACATGATAATTTGGCCTTCAGGTTTTATCTGTCCTGTACATGCAATAGTTCTCACCTACTGCATCCACAACTAATGCTACTATGAAAACCTTATTCAAATAACAATTCAGAATAGAGGTTTTATCTGTCTGTCTGTCTGTCTGTCTGTCTGTCTGTCTGTCTGTCTGTCTGTCTGTCTGTCTGTCTGTCTGTCTGTCTGTCTGTCTGTCTGTCTGTCTATCTGTCTGTCTGTCTGTCTGTCTGTCTATCTATACATAGAAAGTATAGATCTAGAACACAGAATGTATAGATCTAGAACACAGATTTCATAGCTCTAGAACACATAGAATAGAAATTCACCGCTTCACTTCGAACCGAGGTTTGATTTTTATACATTAAATATGTCAAGTTTCCCAACATTCAATACTAACAAGCACAGCTGCTAGTAGTTAAAATGTTTTATAATAAAAATCGCCGCTCTGTCACTATCACACACTCGGGAATGTAGACCTATGTTTCATGCAGCACACTGTGGTCACCGGAGAAGAGCCGATCACCTGCCCAGGAAATGTGCATGAGAGGTGGGGTGATGGAGGCAGACAAAGGCCTACTCAGAAATGGCTTTCGCCTACTTATTTATATAAGTTAATATCCATTTTGATACACAATCTTCATTAACACGTCACAGACGACACGGTCCTGTGTCTTTGTGTGTTGTCTCTCTCTTTCCCACCATAGCCTGGAGCGCGTTACCATGGTTTACCATGGCCGATCTAAGCTGTCCTGTCATTGGCCATGGTTAGCCAATCCTGGAACTAGTTGGCCGTTACCATGGCCACCGTTAGCCAATCCTGGAACTAGTCGTGCAAAAGTTCCCCATTTGGTCACAGCTCCTTTAGAACGGCTTCTGCAAAGCTGTTAAAAAACTAAGTCATGCAATACTTTTAGTTTTTGGTCTTTATAAGGTAAGGCACATGGAGGCAGCACCGCCACCCTTCTCACACTCAATTTTACCTCTAGGGTGGAGGAGGAGCATGGAGTAGGGTGACCAGACGTCCCGTTTTACCCGGGACAGTCCCGTTTTCAAGCTACGTGTCCCGGTGTCCCGACAAATATCTCTAAAACACTAATATGTCCCGGTTTTCAACATTCACTACAAAATTGTCCCGGTTTTCGACAGAATTAAAATAATAATAGCTGTTTTCAGTGGTTGCATAGACATTTATCATGTTCTTTTCATGAAAACATGCTCACCTAACCAATCAGAAAAAAGGAACAAATTCATTGCGTGTCTGAATTCAACACTGAGCCTGTTTGTCAATCACTCACTGCCAGTTTGCAACCCTGCGCTGCGCGTGTGCGCGTGCACGAACGTTAGAGAATGGGCACACGCGTGCGCGGTAACGTGCGCATTGCTTTTAGGGTCCCAGTTTTAGGCAACAGTGTTTTGCGTCCCGGTTTGAGTGGCTGAAAATAATGGTCACCCTAGCATGGAGGCAACCCACCTCCAGAGGTTTAGAAGCTTTAAGCTGGCTCTCCACCAAACAGACTACAAGAGACTCTTTCCAACTCCTTCAGACTGGCATTCTGTGGCATTTAGTTGGCACAGACTAAGCACAAACTCTAGTCAGCGGAAAGAACATTGTTTTTGCGCTTATTTGTGATTGCCAGTGTGTTGCCAGGTCTGCTTATTATAAGCAACTTTGGGCTTGTTTTCCTGTAAAGTCAGCTTGTAAATAATATTATTTATAGTTGCGTGTTGCTTTAGTTTGGGCTTCTTTTCTGAAGTGTAGTTGCTTATTTGGGCTTGCTTTCAATATTATTATATATATTTTAAGATGATATAGGGCTCAAGTGGTGAAAGTGGTCACCTCTTTTGGGCTTGTTTTCATAGACTTGTTTAACTCTCACACACACAATATGGCAAATGTGGCAACACTCAGCGAGTACTAGTTTTGCTTTGTACGGATGGGAAATTCTCTCTGCAGCAGTAGCAGACTAGAGGTCCACAGTACAGTGAAGTATTTAGCCCCTCATCTCTACAGTCTCCTAGCAGGGACGGCAAACAATTGAACATGTTCAGTTCTTCATCGATGGCAAGCGTCTCTTGCCGAAAAGGTGAGGACAGCAGCTTGTCGGCAGCAGACGCTTTCCAACTTAATCCGTCAGCGAATCGCCGCCGAATCTGTACGGTGAAGAGCCAGCTTTAGACAAGGCAAATGTATTCTTATTAGATTTTTTTATTTAGTGCTTCACATCATCATTAGTGCAGCTGTTTTGTTTGGAAAGCACATCCATTGAGACATTTGATTTTCACCCATGTTAGTTTTGCATTGAGACAATTTCTTTTTATTTTTTTTACTTTTTTTAAAAAAGTTTGATTTGATAGATGTTTTATGAAAGATGTCCCTTCTGTTTATAAACCCCTGACTTATCGTTTGAGCCACGTTTTAGCCTTTTGAATTTAGAAAGTTTAAATGTTCCCAACAGTGGTCTTGAACAACAAAATGTGTTAGTAAAACTCTGACATCCCTTGTGCTATGGAAACTACCAGTGACAAGTTAATACCTGGTGGGATTTAGATGCAGAACATTTTCCCACTGGTGGTTTCAAACCACAAACCTTCTGTATACAAAGAATTGGCGCTTCCCAGAAGCATGGCAGACACAGGTACTAACTATATACATATTTGTGTAGGATGGTGATGATTGAGCCGCACAGGAACTGACTTTGTCATTGTATCCACAATGTTGCGTTGGGGATCTGAAAAACGCATCTAAAAGCTTTCATTGTCGATAAAAAAACAACCAAAATTGAACATGTTTTGTCCATATTCTCATTCTGGCATAATCTTCAGTGAAATATTAGAGCCAGTGCAAACTTAGAAACTAGAAAAGAAAATTCCTACGAAATTTTAAGTGTGCCTGCAGTGTGTGTGTATTAGCCTTTTTGAAGCGGTGAAAGCCGCGTCCAAGGAGTGGCTTTGTGTGTCCCGTTTATGTCCATATATGGTCATTTCAGTCCAGAATTAACAGGTTTTATCTGTCCGTAAATGTGTGTCCCATGTGTGTCCCCTCATGTCCATATATGGTCATTTCAGTCCAGAATGAACAGGTTTTATCTGTCCGTAAATGTGTGTCCCATGTGTGTCCCCTCATGTCCATATATGGTCATTTCAGTCCAGAATGAACAGGTTTTATCTGTCCCGTACGTCCAGAATAATGTGTGTAGTGTCCGTCCCGGTCTGATGATTGGATGATTAAAAATGTCCAATGAGACCATACTTTGAGGATTGGTCAAGCTTCATGACAATCCGGCGGATGGAAATGGCAGGAGGAAATGGCACAGCGCAGAGGTTTTCCACCTATGCTTTCCACCACTTTCCTCCTTTGTGGAAAACATAGGTGGAAAGCCTTTGTATTGTGCCATCTTGGTGGATTTTTTCAACTTTTTTTTAATAAATCTTTATTCAAAAGTCATGACATACAAGACAATACAAAACAGACAGTGAAAGACAGAAAATGCTTTTCACTGGTCTTGAACCACCAACCTTTGCTTCTCTAGGCAAAGTTCTTTCCTCTGTGCTATAAAGCCATGTATTCTAATTGGCTGGTTAAATATTACATTCCTGGTTAATTCTCCATGTCAGCATGGCTCAAAAGATATATCAAGGTTTTATATATTTTCATATAAAAAACCTTGATCAACATTTTCACTGTCCATTTGAATTCTAAAAGGTGGTAAATATTAAATTCCTGATTGGTTCTCCATGCCAGTGTGGCATGGAGAAGTCATGGGTTTATATATGAAAGATATTGGGTTCAAAACTCAACTTCAACATTTTCACTGTCCATTTGAATTCTAAATGGTCGCTTAAATATTATATTCCTGGTTATTTCTCCATGTCAGCATGGCTCAAGAGATGAGTCAAGGCTTTAAATATGAATGTTCCGGGGTTTAAAACTCATGATCAACATATATTTTCACTGTCCATTTGAATTCTAAAAGGTGGGTTAAATATTACTTTCCTGATTGTTTCTTCATGTCAGCATGGCGCAAGACATAAGTCTAGGGTTTATATATGAAAGATCTGGGGTTCGAAACTCAAGGTAACCGTTTTCACTGTCCATTTGAATTCTAAATGGTCGGTTACATATTACATTTCTGGTTATTTCTTCATGTCATGATCAACATATATTTTCCACTGTCCATTTGAATTCTAAAAGGTGGGTTAAATATTACTTTCCTGATTGTTTCTTCATGTCAGCATGGCGCAAGACATCTCAACTTCAACATTTTCACTGTCCATTTGAATTCTAAATGGTCGGTTAAATATTACATTCCTGGTTATTTCTTCATGTCAGCATGGCTCAAGAGATGAGTCAAGGCTTTAAATATGAATGTTCTGGGGTTCAAAACTCATGATCAACATATATATTATCACTGTCCATTTGAATTCTAAAAGGTGGGTTAAATATTACTTTCCTGATTGTTTCTGCATGTCAGCATGGCGCAAGACATAAGACTAGGGTTTATACATGAAAGATCTGGGGTTCGAAACTCAACTTCAACATTTTCAATGTCCATTTGAATTCTAAATTGTCGGTTAAATATTACATTCCTGGTTATTTTTTCATGTCAGCATGGCTCAAGAGATGAGTCAAGGCTTCAAATATGACAGTTCTGGGGTTCAAAACTCATGATCAACATATATTTTCACTGTCCATTTGAATTCTAAAAGGTGGGTTAAATATTACTTTCCTGATTATTTCTTCATGTCAGCATGGCGCAAGACATAAGTCTGGGGCTTATATATGAAAGATCTGGGATTCGAAACTCAAGACAAACATTTTCACTGTCCATTTGAATTCTAAATGGTCGGTTAAATATTACATTCCTGGTTATTTCTTCATGTCAGCATGGCTCAAGAGATGAGTCAAGGCTTTAAATATGAATGTTCTAGGGTTCAAAACTCATGATCAACATATATTATCACTGTCCATTTGAATTCTAAAAGGTGGGTTAAATATTACTTTCCTGATTGTTTCTGCATGTCAGCATGGCGCAAGACATAAGATTAGGGTTTATATATGAAAGATCCGGGGTTCGAAACTCAACTTCAACATTTTCACTGTCCATTTGAATTCTAAAAGGTGGGTTAAATATTACTTTCCTGATTATTTCTTCATGTCAGCATGGCGCAAGACATAAATCTGGGGCTTATGTACGAAAGATCTGGGGATCGAAACTCAAGACAAACATTTTCACTGTCCATTTGAATTCTAAAAGGTGGGTTAAATATAACATTCCCGATTGTCCTCCTGTGCCAGCGTGGCTCAAAAGATGAATCAAAGGTTCATCTATCAAAGGTTGAAGGTTCGAAACTCAAACAAAACTAAAAGCCAACTCAAAAGCTCAAACAAAACTCAAAGTCAACTCAAATAAGAAAAAAAAAACACAAAAGCCTCAATAAAATAATAAAGGGTGAACAAAAAAAATGCAGTGGAGTAAAACCACAATTAAACAATAACCATCCCCTCAAACGTATCATACAATAATATGTAATTATATAATTAATATGTAAATGTCCTAAACTCCTCCCCCTGGAGGCAGGCTTTATCTAAGCTCCACCCTCTCCTACCGATTAATATGTAAATTTCCTAAACTCCTCCCCCTGGAGGCAGGCTTTATCTAAGCTCCACCCTCTCCTACCGGAGCTAAAAGAGGGCGTGAAGAAGAGGTTGGGCCCCTCCCTCTCCTACCAGAGCTAAAAGAGGGTGTGACGAGGGCGGTGGGCTGCTTTCATGCTCTTCGCCTTAAAAAGACCAAAGTTGAAGACTTTCCAGTAGTGGGATTCAAACCCACAACCTTCAGATTGTGAGTCCTCTGCTTTACCACTGCACCACCAGGATTTTCACACTAATAATGTATCGGAGGTTATATTTAAAGTGAAAAGGCTAGCCGACAGGTCAATAGATGAAAATCCACAGCAAACACCTCTACCCCTGATAGAGTGACTGAATCTACTAGATACACCCTCTTATGACCAGGGTTCATTATGACAACTGCAATTTAGGTTGTTCTTTAAAACCATCTTATCAGAACATCCAGATTTACACGTTCATTGAAAGCACATTTTATTAGTTTCAGATGATCAAGAAAGACTATAGCAGTTTCAACCAAGTTATTTCTTTAAAATATTTTTTTGTTAAATCAAGTGCATTTGCGGGTTTCACGTTTGAATAAAAAATATGACTATGTTTGCAACTAGTTTCTCAATGTGGTATTATAACCATAGCTTCATTGATTAGCTAAATTAAGTTTATTCGAGAAAACATCTGAACTGCATTGTTTTGAGCTGTTCTAATAAATTACGTAAATTGAAAACTACCACTTCCATTTTATGTATTTATTGCAAAAAACACCAATTATTTAAACAAACAACTGATAACTGTACTGCAAACAATTTAGCCTCACAAGAAAGTATGACATTATTTTTTTAGCATGACGTTAAGTGACATTTTTCATAGATTACTCCCATAAAACATACTAAACCCCGTTTTAGTCAGGGTGTGACTCAAGTGTTAGTCAAGAGGCAGAGCAGATCTAATAGACAATGTTTTTTTCTACCAAACACAGGATCACAAGAATAAGCATAGGCATATATTGAGAACACTAAATCGTAGCTACTGCTACTAAACACTGTGTAAACGTTTAACTACTTGCAGAGGGCTCAAGAAACTGAGGGTTTATATACTCACAGGGTTAACCAGACACAGGTGAACACAACTGACAATCAACACAGGCATTGGCTAAGAGACTAACAGGACACAGGTGGAGAAAACTAGCAAGTGCCATGCTAAAATTAAGACAGTAACAGAGTAGAACAGGAAAAATAAGAACAATAATGCCTACAGAATGAAAGGAACACAAAAATAAAGATTAACCTAAAAACAACAGGACACACTGAAATAATGATACAAAATAAAACACAAGGATTTTTAAAATAAGACAGTAACAGAGTAAAACAGGAAAAATAGGAACAATAATGCCTACAGAATGAAAGGAACACAAGAATTAAGCAAACCTAAAAAACAACAGGAAACACTGAAATAATGCCACAAAATAAAACACAAATGTTTAATTTCTCTAACAAATTGCATCAGAACATTAAGCAATATTAAACACATATCAACAGTTATATGATCAAGACCTGTGTGATCTTCCATGGTACTGCTTAGCTTCTAAGGAGATAGTTTGACAAAACCTTTCAGTGCTTCTGTGGCAGCAGACCTATGTCAGTGGTTTGAAAGCTCACGGTTTGCGGTTCTAGACCACATTTGTCTTTGATACTATGGCGCCATGCTAATCTTTTCTGTATCGTTCCAATTTTAGCATGGCACCATACTTATCTTCTCTGTATCGTTCCAATTGTAGTACCACTTTACCTCATGGTTCCACCTCATATAGTAATAAGGTAAAGTTAGCCTATTGCTAGACCAATCTGGGAACTAAATCTAAATCACTATAGCTTTCTTCACAAATGTATTCATAAAGGTAATCTACTATCACCCTTGAACTTTGTCAAACCCAACTCCCTTGACATACTTTGTGGGAGCCAATCAAAGTTGGGGGTATCGGGATACCCAGGGCCTTGGATTAAAGGGGGAAAAATAGAAAATGGCCAATATGAACATATGAGGTGTGTAATTAGGGTATTGTTGGGCGGCTGAATCCATTCCAACCATTAGTTTTCAGTTAAAATTACTCCTTGGCCCCCAAAAAAGGCCTAATTGGCTAAGGCTTAGCCAATCATGTCATTCGAGTTCACCTGTGTCCTGTTAGTCCCTATGTTTTAAACCCTGTGTTTGAGTGTTCCTTGTCAGATTGTATCATGTTATCATGTGTGTCATGATGTGCGCTCACCCACCTGATCTTAAATAGTTTTCATGAATCGAAACCCTACTCCAACCTTTTTTTTTATTGCCAATATGTCTCATGGACACACAAAGGTAGGTGTGGCCTATTTTATGGCCAAGGAGTCATTTTAACTGAAAACTAATGATTGGAATGGATTCAGCAGCCCAAAAATACCCAAATTACACACCTCATACGTTCATATTGGCCATTTTTATTTTTCCCCCTTTAATCCCAGGCCCTCGGGATACCCAATAACTTTGATTGGCTCCCACAAAGTATGTCAAGGGAGTTGGGTTTGACAAAATTCAGAGGTGATAGTAGACACCTTTATGAACACATTTGTGAAGAAAGCTAGTGATTTAGATTCAGTTCCCAGATTGGTCTAGCAATAGGCTAACTTTCCCTTATAGTCTCAATAAAATATAGCCTCCCAAAAAGTACCGCCCCCTTCTCGAGGGGGTCCAATAGGAAATGGGCCCTGGTGTGACATCACACCAGTCCCCTTTTCAGGAGAGAACTGTTCGGACACACTCACTCAGAAAATCACAGAAATTAAAACCAAGGCTTAAAGTTAATGAATTGTATTTTTTGGGGTGGAAAAATACACTGGGAATAATAAAAATAAGACATTTTTGGGCATAAAACGACAAGGGCGTTTGACTCGCATCACGGCAACCACACTTCTTCTTTCTAGTCTATTCATGAAATTACTGAGAAAAATATCAGAGCCTGCTTACCATCCAGAACACGATGAAGTACTGTAGGTCTGTAGCGGTGATGAACAGGCAGTAGACCAGTTTGAGATTTGAGGCATTTTGTCAAAAACGGACCAATCTTACAAACTTTGAAAGCCAATCTCAGCCAATCAGGATGGAATATGGACAATCAGACAGATCCATGTCGATCACATGACTGTAGAGATACTGTCTACCGATTTGCGTGATTTTTGGACAAAATCTGTAGGAGTGGCCAAAAGGTAGTTTTGCACAAATTAGCCTCCTGGTGGCGCTAGAACAGGCCCATGTGAAAAATGTGGGGCAGAGGTTCTGAATTGGCATCCAGGGAGTGCGCCTACAAAGTTTTAAACTGATCGGTGGAGTTATAGGTAAAACCACGAATCGGCCTGTTATAGCGCCACCATGAGGCTGATTTCAAAAAGTTGAAGTGGCATTTTCAGCCTAGTGGGAACGTGTGTGTGCGATTTCATGTTAATTGCACTCTGCGTTTGTGATTTGAGGCATTTTGTCCAAAACGGACCAATCTTACAAACTTTGAAAGCCAATCTCAGCCAATCAGGATGGAATATGGACAATCAGACGTCGATCACATGACTATATAGATACTGTCTACCGATTTGCGTGATTTTTGGACAACATCTGTAGGAGTAGTGTACAGAAATGTGTTTTGCAAACAACGGCCTCATGGTGGCGCTAGAACAGGGCCATTTGAAAAATGTGGCGCCGGAGATTAGCTGGTAACAAACTTGGAGGACGGACGGACGGACGGACGGACGGACGCACAGACGCACAGACAGGGGCGAAAACATACTCTCCCCCTGCCTTCGGCTGGTGGAGACAACAACTCGAAAGGAAAATAAACTAGAAAGGGTTTCACAGCCAGACGCACATGAGCACCCTCCCTGGAAGGTCCTGAGAGGTCAGAGTCAGTACAACTATAGTTCCGTCATCCTAGGTTAGGAAGGTAGTCCTCCTCAATCGACCTTTATGTGTCTCATTGTACAGCTTAAGGGCAGCCGGTACAAAAGACTTTCCTAGTCTCTCGCAACTCCGACCTGGGTAGACAAAACGGTCGTTTCCTCTCTTACTCCAGTAACTGAAGATCTCCAGATGGAGGGGGTGGGAGGAGTTCCTCAAGATGGAGTCCAGCTTCTTAGCCGTTCGCACCCTGGTTACTTCCTCCACCCCCTGCAAAGAGGACCCAGCGACAGAGCCCACTTTCCTCACCAGTCTGTTTAGGTTAAAGGAGTCACCTGCTCTGTTGTTGCCACCCCAGCAGGTTATTCCAAAAAAGAGGACACTTGCCATGACAGACTGTAGCATCCTATTGCACACACCAAACAATCTCAGTCTTCTCAGGAAGAACAGTCTGCTTTTCCCCTTGCTGTGAATCGCCTCCGTGTTGTCCGACCAGTCCATTGAACTGTTCAGGTGCACTTCTAGGAATTTGTAGTTGTCCACTAACTCAACCACCTCTAATGGTGCTTGGCACTGGGGGAACTCTCTTGGAAGTGCGGAAGTCCACCACCATCTCCTTGGTCTTGCTTGCGTTGAGCCTGAGGTGGTTAGCCTCGCTCCACTGCACAAAGTCCCTTACCACACCATCGTGCTCAGCCGTGTTGTCACCCGAGATCTGGCTGACCACTACGGTATCATCTGAGAACTTCTGCAATGGAGGAAAGAAGCGGCCTGTGTGCCTGCCATGCAATGGCAAAACACTTATAGTAATCCGCCATACTTAGTTAGTTAAGTGTGCCTGCCATGCAATGGCAAAACCGCCATACTTATTAAGTGTGCCTGCCATGCAATGGCAAAACACTTATTGTAATCCGCCATACCTACTTAGTTATATAACGTCACCACAAATTTCGGCAATAACTGCCGGCAATAATTGCTGCACGATTTACGCCACCCCCGCAATATATAACTCAAAACGTGCAGCTCGGCCGGGAATGGGGTGCTATTACTTTTCTTGCAAAACAGTGTCGCCACTCCGACATTGACTTCTTATTGTCGGAGTGGCAACACTTCGATTTAGGTTAGGTTTAAGGTTAGGGTTAGGTATAGGGTTAGTGTCGGAATGGAGTCATGTCGTAATGGAGTCATGTCGTAATGGAGACATGTCGGAATGGAGACATGCAACCAGAGCAGAGTAGGAGTGAAAACAGCTCTCCATGTGCCAAGAGGCATGAGGGTAGTGGTAAATGAAGGACAGCACACAGTTAAAACACAGGTGAAAGAATTACTCTGTTTTTTTTTACTTAAAGGAGCTATAGTCAACTTTTTCATTGTATGGCCGACACTTTGTTTACATCCTAGTCTATAGACTAGAATGTAAACAGTGTCGGTCTGACAATGGCCAAAATGATTATTTTATCATTATTTTACGCTTGTTGTGGTCATTTTTGAATAGAAACGCATATATGAAGCTTATTTATTTATAAAATATTTTTGAAACATTATTTTTATTTTAGCATCCGTTTTTCAAGAAAAAGTTGACTATAGCTCCTTTAACTAAAAGTAGCAATTTTACAGAAATTTTATATCCAGGAATTCACATTAAAGACACTCCCATTACCTGTCCTTCTAACAAATTGCCTACAATGTCCCACTTCAGAATCAGAATCAAACTTTACTGTCACATGAAATTCTTAATTGTGCACGCCCATCATCAATGCAGTTAAAAGATAGAGAATTGAAGAAAAAGTGGCAAATGTGAATAATAATTTAACATGCCTGTAATTCATTCGAAACTTTGTTCTAATCTTTTTTATAAGTTGTCCAAAATAGGGAAGCTACTGATAATGTCATAGGCTTTTAAAAGCGGGACTCGTACATGGGTTGACATCGCCCTTTGCTTCTCAGGTCTCTTGCCGATGAAAGGTTAGGGTGAGATGCTCTCATGGGACAAAAGGCATGCCATGGCATAACACACTCATGTTCTGCAATGTATCAATTGCTGTATTCATCTGTTCTGTGTTACCATTCATACTATCAGCTTGGAGGGGTTCAGGAGTTCCATCCCCCTTGAGATCAAAGATGCTATTGGTCAGTAAAGGAGACAAAAGGGTCAGTTAGGCTGGAGTTAACGTGCTGATCCCAAGACGTGCATTTAATGGTATCTTGACGTTTAAGCTAAATTCCTAAGTTGAGATAGCCTTTTAACAATTTAATGATTAATGGTTGGGAAAGTCTGTGGAGTACTTTAAGATCTCATGAAACACTTTTAAAGGAATTTCAGTGTAGTATTTAGGCATAAATTACACTTGGAGATTCCGTATGATTTCGGGCCACCATCTCCAAAAATGTTCCACTATTTGCCGGATTAAAGTCAAAGATGTCTGGAAAACGAATGAACTGCTTGTCTGTTTGAAGTTTTGCGCCACAAGGCAGGTGACGATGAATTGTCCCCCAAAGAGTTAATTGATGAAGAGGAGAAAAACAGGGAGAAGTTCAGTTTTCTATCTCCTCGTCCCGTTTGAAGGAGATGTGAGTTGGCAGTGCAGGAGAGGCTTGAAGATTAATGTTGCAAAAGGGGCTCTGACAGGCTTTCCGCTGGTTGCGGTTCTCTTGGGTGGCCCGATTGGTCTTGGATGTCACTTTTGCTACTTAATCTTGTGTATGTGAAACAGGCTGATTCGGAGAGACTGGGGGCCTGTCCACTAAGACAGCAGCAGGAGACAGACATCTGCAAACTTTCATCTGCAAATTCTTGGTTTGGTCCATTTTTCACAACACCAAAAATATTTGTTCATATGATTGACTTACATTTCGTATTGTGTATAGTGTTTGCACCTTCATTTTTTCCATTTTTTAAACTGATTTTATGGAAGATTGCACATTAGCGTTGCTTCTAAGTGGTTTGTTTTATGAAAGCTTGCTCTGTTTATTTTCAACAATACACAAGTATGCATATTCTGGCGATTTCGTTTTATCAAAAGTACAACAATAAAATAATTTAAAGTTAAGGATACGCCTTCTTCATGGATAGGGATGAGCCATCCACTAATTGGGGAAAAAGGTCATTCTGAATAAAATTTCTGAAGATATGCCGGTCAAGATATAAGTATGTGGTTGTTTTGTCCAACATTTGTATGGGAATTCCAATAGATATGTTTTTATCATGACTAAACGAATGAATTAATATAGTATATATTAAAAACAAATCATATGTAAGCTTACATTCTTTTTAAATGTGCTCTCATTATGGATGTTATAAAAGGGGAACACTGGTCACAAAATAATGGTGGTTGGGGACATAGTTGCATTGAGATGCTGTACAGTTGTCATCCATAAAGTGACTCAGCTTGGTATACAGCCAGACATGTTTCCCTGTTAAGTGAGTCATCCTCTGGCAGGTAAAGAAATGGAACACATTTTCTTCTGCTGAACAACTATTGGCAAATCCCATTAGAAGATGTTTAAAGGCCCAATTCCTAAGACAAATGTAAACAATAGGGTAACACTGCCATGGAAACCCAAATCAACAGACTGAAGACATGTCTCAATTCTCAAATGAATTAAACAAATAAAACAAAAAGAAAGAAAAAAAAAAAAACACACACACAAAAAAAACAGATCATTTACATTGAATGCGTAAATGGTTTGTACTATCTAAATCTAAACCATTGGTTCTCAAAGTGTGGTCTGGGTACCTCCAGGGGTCCTTGGGGTGTACCAGGGGGTGCCCGGCAAAATGTGTTAATATAGCGTCACAATCATCTTAACTACTTCATCCAATTTATAGGTTGGCTATTCAAAAATAGCAGATATACAAGCTCACATCGCATCACTGCGAGCTTATAAACATCTGCTATTTTTGAAAATGTTTGGAACAGTTTGAATAATTTAAAAATAGTTTTTACATAAATCATCTCTTCTGGGGGCCCTGGCACAAAACCTTTTCAGATGGGGGTCCGCGGCCAAATTCAATTTGGTCATCAGTGACTCAAAGAGAACATATTTAATACTATCAAATGTCTGAAATCAGGGCCATTTCTGATGTTACTGTGATTTATGAAGAGGAAGCAGCCCATTCATGAAGAGGCCAGGTCAAGACCTTGTCATTATGCCATGTTGGACACATGGCCTCGGTCACTGTTAACATGAAATTCATATGAAATACATAAGATGCTTTGAAATTAAGCATGGCTGGCAAGAGGCCAATTGTCCGTGTAGCTCCCTCCAGCTAACATCAATAAGCCAATCTAAACTAGTACCTTTCTTGACCTGACTTTTAACGCTAATCCTCGACACCTTAAAGCCTATTTCTGGCAACTATCCTAAGCCTGTTCCCATTATTTAACCCCTATTTGTCTCATATTCACAGCGGAAGAAGTTGACTTAGCCCAACTCCCTATATCTGAAGCCTGCTTCTCTGAGCTCCATACTAAGCTGTTGTGGTTATAGGTGAACAACATCAAACCATTTCGTAAAACACAGGTGTTCTCTCTGTCCGGAAATCGTGTGTTTACTAGATTGCGCCTGTGAAAGAGTCACTTTTCTTCGCTTTTCTCTTTCACACAGAACGTTTGTATTTCTGAGAGCTGCAAGCTGCCCACATAGTGTCGTCATCAGAGCTGCTTTCCCCTGTAAACTGTTTGGATTCAATGAACTAATCCTCCTACAGAATTTGGCTCTGTGCCACGCAGCACACCAAACAGATTGTGCCGTATAAAAGGCACAATTTACAGGGGGCTATTAAATATTTACAACACATTAGCAATTGATTAATTAACTGTGGTTTCTTACGACGCAGTCACTGCTATGCCTCATTAGAGAACGTTGAATTACTGTGCTGAGGACACAGGCCAAGAAATAGCTGGTCTTATCTTTGAAACTGGAGGCCAATGCTCATAAAAAAATACTGCAAAACGCTGGACATGTTCACGTTTCAAACCTGTGCTTTTGACTCCAGATTGACGCAAGAATTATGTCACAACTTGACGATGTGCTGACAATTTCACTTTGATTTACAATGACCCCATCCTGTGGAGAGAACCTCCCCTCAAGTTACTGTCCAGTTGTATCCATCCATATGTGCTGACCGTGATCCATGTTGATATCAATCGAAGGTTTGCAACAGTGAAACGTAAAGGCCCCATTATCATTTCAGAGTGCAGCCAAGCCACAGCTGTATTCTCCACATATTCATCCAAGATCTCAGGTCTCCTGCAGAGAAGGAATGGACTCTCATCTGTTTTAGAGACTTCTCTTATCATACCCCTATTTAATCATTATAGAATTACAAAATGGCAGTAATTATACTACTAATTGTACTTAACCACTTAAACCCTATATATTTAGTTGACCGGAGTCCCCCAGGGGTCTATACTCAGCTGTCATTTCCCCCGAATGTTCGCCCCAGGAGACGGGACTCTACAGTTCATGCGGTTACTAGAGAACATCAATTATATAATAACTAGTCCTTACCCGTTCAAAGATATGAGCTCCGAAATGATGTGCAGTGTGCACACGGTATATGAGGGATGGAAAGTAACTTTAACTGGTACTTGCATGATAATATGTAGGAGCATCAATGTAAGAAATACCCGTTTCGTTTAATGGCTATGTGTGTGTGTGTGTGTGTGTGTGTGTGTGTGTGTGTGTGTGTGTGTGCGTGCAGCGGTTTGGACCGTGAGACCATCCGCAGAGTAGTCTGTGTTTCTTTTTGAGAGGGTCGGTCCGCCTGAAAAACGCGTTTTGGAACGAAACGGTTACGTTTTGCGCGTTTGTGACGCCCTCTACGGGTGGAATTGGAAATGCTTCTGGGGATTCGTTGAGTAAGCCACCCGCAACCTGTGGCAGAAATTCAGTGTTGACTCGACGTTTTGTTTGTGATTTATGGCTATTGTTTGCAAAACGGGCCCCTCCCGCTAACTTTGGAAGCCCGTTACGAACGAACGGTATGGACTATCAAAATATCCCTTGACTATGTTCATTGCATGGGTTCAGAGATCATGTGTACCCATTCTCGTGACATTTGAAGAAAATATGTAGGAAAAGGAGCAAAAAGTGTGTTTTGGAGAAAATTCAAAATGGCGGAAAATCTATCCTGACGCAAATGGGCGGGGCCTATATGGGGAGATGCGTATTGACCCAAGGAATCCAGGGAAAAAAGAATTTTAATTTTTCGACCTACGGTTCAAGAGTTACAGGCCGAAACGTAAAGTGGACTGTTATAGCGCCACCATGAGGCCAACTGACAAAGTTATTTTTTATTTAATCCTTGATATCATTATAAATCTCCTCTCAGAGTTTTGTAACTGTAGCCCCTATGGTTTGCGAGAAAAAAAATATTGAATGTGAGTTTTTGCGATTCCCATTATAAGTCAATGGGAAAAATTAATTCACTAATAAATTAATATCAATTAAACGATTTGTGAAAGTGAAAAAAGGGCTTCACAGTTGTGCCAGGTGTGTTCATATGCTAATGGTGATGCGATTTCAGATCAATTGCTCCAGCCACTGAGGAGAAACGCTGTTTCAGACACTCACTCAGACACTCACTCAGACATTTGGTGAATTATATGTTAGATAGATCCCCATAGATATATACAGATCATTGGAGAGTCGTGCCTGTTCCCAGGGCAAACGTGACAAGGAGAGAGTCACCAGTAAAAGAAACAACAACCTAAAAACAAGTCTGATAGCCATCAGTGGGTTGAGGACTCTAGTAAACGGCGCACTGAGAGTCTAGACCGTTTGAGACGGGCATGTTAGGGTCACGCTCATAAAAGCCCTGTAGACATGGTGCTCCTTGCAGCCCTTGAGGGGAGACTAGGGGAAGACAGACCATGAACCACCTGCACCAGATGGACCAAGTGCTGTTATGCTGAGGGTTGCTGCTGGGCCCCATCACAGAGCCTGGGATACCAATAGAAATCATACCGTCGCTCGCTGCAGGGCGGAAAACGTTTATG
The DNA here is from genome assembly GCF_963921795.1 of Nannobrachium achirus. Lineage (NCBI taxonomy): Eukaryota > Metazoa > Chordata > Actinopteri > Myctophiformes > Myctophidae > Nannobrachium > Nannobrachium achirus. The sequence goes on along the minus strand of NC_137832.1, from coordinate 47,248,284 downwards.
TCCAGGACCGTTACTCTGGTAAACGCCATACAAGGACCCTGTGTTCCAATGGATCCAAAGTTGGTATTAGACGCAAGCTCTTGTTGATATATTTTATTGGTTAAGTAATATTTATAAAATCCACATGATAGACTTAACCATTTTCAAACTGGCGTTCGGTCTGTCATTGTAGGTTGGTTTTCAACAAAATTCGCAGAATTATTCAAAAAGTGTGAAAACTGAAAATAGCTGATCCACAAGCTCACATCATTGAGCGTGGGGACCTGCTATTTTCCACTTCTTTCGTGGGACAACATTACCATGATGATGTATAAAACAGAGCGTTAATTTATTAAAAAAGAAAAAAATCAAACCTTGGTTCGAAGTGAAGCGGTGAATTTTTATTCTATGTTTTCTAGAGCTATGAAATCTGTGTTCTAGATCTATACATTCTGTGTTCTAGATATATACTTTCTATGTGCTTTAGTTCAATATTTTTATGAATTCTGAATGAATGAATGATTTTGTCTGGAGGGCCAAATTGTCATAAGCTTGACCAATCCTCGATTCTGCATGCACGGGACATGTACGGGACATGTATGGGACAGACAAAGCCACTCCTTGAGAATCTATGGGAATCCTCAAAAAAACATGTACGGGACAGACAAAGCCACTCCTTGGAAGCGGCTTTCACCGCTTCAAAAACATAAACAGATAAAATACGGATATACAAGGTTTCTGCCCGACAGTGACGATATGCACTGCACCGTGAATAAGGGCCCAGGTCAAATAACTCATGGAGAAGTACAGAGTGTTCTGGCTGAAAATCACTGCATGCGGTAGGTAGAGAAGAGAGTGTACCGCCAGGGACGTGCAGAGAATGTTAGAGAGGCAGGGGCTGACATTTCTAAAAGGGCATTTTGGTGACAGCACCAAAAATAGCAGGTGCTTGATACAACACTGAACTAAGCATAATCAAGTCAATACTGGAGATGTGACGGATGGATTTCTACACAGAAAGGGCAATTCTTTCAACATAAGATGCTGCATTCAAGTTCAGGAGAGTTTGGACAAGGCAATTCTCTTGAATGCTGCCTTTAGGTATGGCATGGAAAGGAGGGCATTTGCATTTATTTCACTATAGTAAAAATTGCATTCATGGTCTGGAGAGGGCACTTTTTACAGACGGATAAAAAGGCAGGGACTCAAGCCCCCTTTGATGTCTATGTGTGCATGTGCCTGTGTCCACCGCCACAAACAAAAGAAACGTAGGTTGCAACGGGATGGAGGCGTCAACAAATTGCGAGCAGAGGAGGGTGTTTCTGGTGGTGGTGGTGGTGGTGGGAGAGGGGGGGGGGGTTGCTTTTGAGCAAAGACAATATTACATTGCTTTCTATCATATCAAAGACTTGGGGGTGTCTCTCAAAAGGCCTATGGCAGGTCCCCTCTGTTTGACTTTTAAGCATCCACAAAGATCTTCCAATGGCCACCACTAGCTGACCTTTCGGAGGAATGCGACGCTTCGACTTGACTGACGTTTGCTTTTAGCGGCTTCTGTGGGATGGGTGGGGAGGTGCTGGAAAGTGATAGCAGGGGAGATCCTCCAGAGATAAACTGTCATGCCCCCCTGTCCCTCAGACAACAAAGAAAGTGAGTGATGTTTGTCTGAAAACCAAGAGCTGGGATGGCCTCTTGTTTTGATGTGTGGGCCACCAGGGATGTGGGTCTCTCTCCATCAGCACCGTGGCTTTAAGAGAGAGGAAGAGAAACAGGCCTCATTCCCCAGGACAAACAATGTGAGTGACAAGCCCACCGGAATCCCACGGAAGTCACCCAACAGACCGAGCATTCAAACTCGCATAGAAAAAACATCTATGGCATGGGTCTTAAACAGGGGGTCTGGGACCCCTAGGGGGTCCTCAGAGTTACTACAGGGGGTCCTCCAAATCTTTGTGTGATAGAAACTTTTTTTCTCTTTTTCTATATAACCACTTGAACCCTAGTGTCCATATTCTAAAAACTTCAGCCAAAAATAGCTCACAACGCCTCGCGCTGCGAGGGGTTGTGAGCTTGTAGATCGGCTATTTTCGGCAAAGAGGTTTGGAGAAAAAGAGCAGACTAAGTACAGAGTGAAAGGACAAGTTTTATAAGTATTGACGGTTCAAGTGGTTAAATATCTGAAAACACAAATTGACATGAATCCAAAATACACTAATGATTGTGCTGTCATTAAAACAGTGAAACTATATGGAATCTATGAAAAGGTTGTGGGGGGTCCCTGCTTCATCTCCCTCTCAACTAAGGGCCTGGGGTCCTTGGCCTGAAAACATTGAAGACCCCTGATCTAGTGGCCACAAAGGCCCAGATGGAAAATGCATGGCATGGATTCTTTTTGGTGGAAACACTTTGATGGCAGGTGATTTCCAAGATACACAGCACAGCAAATAATGAGAGCAACACAGCTGTCATACACACGAAATCTTCATAACAGTGAAAATGAAATTAACCCATAAAAGGCACCGCTCACTTCACACTGGAGAACTTGTTTTGTTTGCTATTTTTTTACAGATTTGTAGTTGCTTTGATAAGGGAAGAAAACATACGCACCTGCTTGGTGTAATATTTGTTTTTAATATTTTAAAGCCTTTTTTATGTTTCTCCCTGTAATATCTATAATAATTGAAAAAGAGAAAAGGGTTCAAGGGTTCAATCTATAAATTAATACAATGGTTGAGCTCTCTCTGGATGATTATACTATAACATCAGTTCTGAGTTTGACTTTAGTATGCAGGGAAGATACCTGGCTAGCCTGCTCATCCTTGGCAGGTTATCATCTTGGTTAAGGACAAAAAAGCTCTTGCATATCAGAATTATAGTATGGCCTAAATAAGTGCCAAAAATCCTTTCCTGAGTGAATGTGTCATACCGTATATCATGGGTAGTGTGCAATAATGACCACAGTACACAAAGTAAATGATAACTGCATGGGCGAATAAAACAAAGGATAGTTGAGTTAATCTCCATTGCCTCAAAATGTCTTAAGACTGGAAGCAACACATTTAGAATACAGTAAAGGCACAAATTAAGTCTAGAGATTAGATGGCTATATTTAAAGCTTAAACCAAAGGGTTAAACTATGAGGTTCAAAAAGACGATGTAATTTCAGTGACTCACAAAGTGGTGTTAATGAAACCCAGTATACCACTTCAAAAAGTATCTGCACTTCAGATCAAGTCAGATATTTATTAGCTATGATGTCATGGTGGCAAGCATAAACAACACTGCTAAGATAATTTGGCAAGTTGCTTCAGAGTGCACTTAGAGCTTGGCAAGGGTGTAACTCATTAAGATCATATCAGGTTTGCGCTATTCACACTATTCACCACAAACTGACAACCAGAAACATATGCGAGACTGAAGGAAATCCTCTTGTCTAATTACATTCATCATCACAGCCTGTCTGTTTTCAAAGCAACCTTCTACAGAGCAGGGGTTCCCAAACGTTTTCAGCTCTAAAGACCCAAACGAGACATTACAAAATTATGAAATAATCACTTTGTGTTATCCATTTCTAGCTGCCCACTTAAAGGACAACTTTGTTTTCCTCTCTTTTTTACAAAAAGGGTTCATATTTTAGATTGTAATGAGAGAAAAGAAAATATGAGTGTTAAAATGTTTTCATTGACTGCTTTCTATTGTTTTAGCGATTTTAGTTTTTTGATTTCAGTGGTTGGGGGCATGTGTACGTGACTTATTTTTAGACACAATAAGCCATACATTTCTTTGTTACTATTTACACCTGCCCCATAAGTCACATCTGCCCATGAAGGATTACGGTGCATCTTGGGAATGGGTTTATTGTGTCTAAAAATACATATTTAGCCACTTGCATGCATGCCCCAACCTGGGCAACACGAGTGATGGCTACAAGCTTCCATGCCATTCAGGGGTCATCGCCATGGTGGCTTGTGGTGGAAACTTTTGTCTAAATTAATTTTACAAAATGAGTGGACAAACACATCAAAATAAGAACATTATAATGTTTTGTACAAAACTAAAAATCCAAAGATTTGCCACGGACAAGGCCAAGTCTTGCCACAGACACATTTGTACGGACGTATTAATGACCTCCATTGCACAGAGCTCTTAAGAACTCTCTGGATGTCTTCAGTTGTGCTGTGTCTGGTGGGAGCTTATCAAGGCTTGGTAGAGGCTTCCACGGAGAGGCCTGAGAATGTGGGCTGTCCTGCATAGTCCAACCGATGGCAGATTATTTTGGTCCTAGATTTTTGCTCCTAGATGAGTCTGGAGACCACAGATTACCCATGTTTTGACCGATATTTTGTAATTAAAAAAAGAAAATCCAGAAAAACTTTGATTATAATTTCAATATTATGAAAAGAACGTTTAATCTAACTTATACAATGAACAAGAAAACACATAAGTACACTGAACAATTTAACTACTAAAGACCTATTGGGTAAAAAAAAATCTTTTTAACTACTCATCACTACACAATACGGATATATTGGCCTGGCTATAATCCTCCTTCACCTATGGAAGGCAGAGCAGGGGTACAGGGCCGAGATGGATGTCATGGGAACATCTGTTCCACCTCGGTAGGGGCAGGACCTTATCAGCGGAAACATTACCACGTAGATTGGACCGTGAAAAGGACAGGACGACAGGACATGACACAGAAGAGGAGGCATTCTTGGTAGAGTTTAAGAAAACATCCCCGCTTTTGTTTGTGTTTGTGTAAACGAAAGTCAGGTTCCCTGTCGGGTCGATAATCTGCATTTCACAAATGTCACGGGGTTCAGCGGTCTGGGTGTGAACAGATAGATCTATTTGTCCTACTGCTGATAGGCAAACATTTGACATTATTTTGGTTCTAAACAGGCACGTGCACACATAGACATCAAAGGGGGCTTAAGCCCCTGCCCTTTTATCCATCTGTAAAAGTGCCCTCCCCAGACCATGAATGCAGTTTTTACTATCGTGAAAGAAATGCAAATGTCCTCTTTCCATGCCATACCTGACGGCAGCCTAGGAGAATGTCCTTGTCAAAACTCTCCTGAACTTGAATGCAGCATCTTATGTTGAAAGAATTGCCCTCTCTGAGTAGAAATCCATGCCGTACGCCATGTCTCCAGTATTGACTTGATTATGTTTAGTTCAGTGTGGTAACAAGTACCGAAAATACCCGACCTCCAAGCTGTGTGCTTTTAGAATTTTCAGCCTCTGCCTCTCCCTCTCTCTGCACGTCCCCGGTTATAAAAATGGTGAAAAGGCTCCATAGCAGGAGAGCAATCATTATGGAAGGGGGATGACATGACATTATTCACCCGACATGACATGCAATATTATATTTTTATACAATTTTTGTCATTTGAATCACATTTGTATGAATTTGGGTGGGACCTGGGACCTGCTTGTGGGCCCTGCTTAAGAGAACATTTGTGAAACCTTTTTGAAAAATAAAAAGCAATCTAAAAGTTCACAATCTTGTGAGCTTGTGGTCTATTTTTGAATGTAGCCGGAAAATAAAATGTTTGAACTGTTCCTCATTTTGCCTGCAGGTCATCTACAGCACACAGCAGGTCTTGACTCTTACCTCTACCTGTCCTGTGTCCCACTCACCAGAGATCAATAAAGGTTTGTCTCGTCCAGTGCATATACATATTATGCAGTGGTGGAAAGTAACAAAATACATCTACTTACTTTTTTCCAGTACCTTTACTTCTAATCCGCAATAGCCTATCTCACAGGCAAATGTTGTACTTTTACTCCACTACAAGTATTTGAAAACATTAGTTATTAGTTACTTTTTAGATTTTGATTATTATTAAATAATGTACATTAACCACTTCATCCCTATATACATTTGAAAATAGCCAATCTACAAGCTCACAATATGCATTGCAATATGCTTGAGCAAGCACGTTTTGATGCTAATCCCTTTTTACTTCTACTCGAGTACATTTTGAATTCCGAACTAAGGAAGGGCACAGTCACACCGCACTTTGATTCTACCTGTGAGGGCGGATTCTGCCAATCATTTCAATGGGAATGGATACTTTTATGAGCTGTGTCGCTGTCCTTTGAGACTACTCTGCCCTCAGTGTCCTGTTTCTCTACTATCTTACCCTACTATGAATGTGAAACGCAAAATCTCTGTATGTCTGTACGTCCGTCTGTTGTTCACTCGATAAGCGGCCCACCAGCTGACTTCAAACTCGGCGCTCATATCGCCAACGACCCGGGGTAGTGCCTTGCCCAGTGGCGAGTCATGCAGGATAGGTGGTTGTCTAGAATCTTGTTTGACTGCACAACCATCAAGTGTTGTGCATGTTAAATGTTAGTTTGGTTACATATTCTCTGCTAATAATACGTTGGATTCACGTTAATGTGTATCTTCAGACATCACACTTTTTTGGAGGGGAAAGTACAGAAAGAGCTCCCGTCCCATCACTCAAATAATTTGGCAGCCCCCCCCCCCCTCCGTAGTAACTCTAAGGACCCCCAGGAGCCCATCACCCCCTGTTAAAGGACTGCACAGGTCTTGAATATAAAAAAAAAAAAAAAATCAAGCAAAATAAATAAATTAAATTATTATATTGCTTTGGATTTTAATCTTTATTGCATCATTATGCATCAAATCAGACGAGGCTTTGTGCTTTGCGTTATTAACCTCTTTAAAGGGATAATACTCATGACTCCAAGCTCCGTCTAGACTGTGGTAATGGACATCCAGGTTCAAAAGTCCAAATTGCGTTGTCGTTTGGCGGTTAAATATAGCACTCCATCCACATTCCAGTCTGAGGAGAAGGGCACTTTCCTAGAGGCTTTCTTCTCATCTGAAGAGGGTATCCACATGCTGGAAGGGGGGGGGGGCATCTGAAGACTTAAGGGCTAGATATACTTAGTAGATCTACAAGCTCACATGGAAAATAGCAGATCTACAATCTCAACCTGCTGCGACCTTGCACTGTAGATCTGCTATTGTCAGTGCCTGACACCGGCGCACAACTAACTAAAAACCCCATATACTGTAGGTGACTGGAGTCCCTCAGGTCTATATACTAGTGTCTTTCCCGTTTTCTGTTTGTCGTGGGGGGAGCTTTCCTGAACATAACCGATCGGCATGCTTGTCGATCGGCTATTTTCAGTGAAAGCTTTCCCCCACAATAAGGATGGTTTAAGTGGATAAATCCGTCTTCATCTGATAGCACCAACCAGGGAACCTCAACGCTAAAGACAACACACAGGTGAATGTGTTATCTTGTGGCTGTAGGAAGATAGGCGGCATCGTCGTTCATTCTTACTTGACAGGGAGAGGGTTAAGCTGTCTGTGGTGGGGAGGGAGAGAGAGAGAGAGAGAGAGAGAGAGAGAGAGAGAGACAGAGACAGAGACAGAGACAGAGAGACAGCAGTGGTGGAAAGTACATTTACTTAAGTACTGTCTGTACTCAATTAACATTTTGAGGTATTTGTACTTTAATTCCCAAAGTCCAATATTTTACTTTTACTTCACTACATCTCAGATCCAAATATTGTACTTTTACTCCACTACATTTATTTGAAAACTTTAGTAATTACAGTAGTTACCTTGTAGATTTTAAATATTATTACAAAATGTAAATCAGCCCTACATAGACCTCAGCTATTTGAAAATTGCCGATCTATATATGCTATTTTCAAATCATCCGATGCATTTTGAAAACATTAAATGGAAGATTTCTGCTTTTACTTTTAAATTCTGAATACCTAGACTTCTACTTATAACAGAGTTACAGTATTTCTGCATTGCAGCATTGATACTTTCACTTTAGTAAAACATTTGAGTACTGAGAGACAGAGCTCCCCCCCTCCCTCCCCTCCCATCGCTGTCTTCTCCTCCCTGGGGGGCTGCTGGGCTGAGGTCCTGGCCTCTCCTGCTCCCCTGGGTGCCCATGCTGAGGGGAGGGGGCTCATCCAGCATGACCAAAGGGAAGCAGAGAAAAGAGAGAAAGGGAGGGAGAGAGATGTGTGTGTGTGTGTGTGTGTGTGTGTGTGTGTGTGTGTGTGTGTGTGTGTGTGTGTGTGTGTGTGTGTGTGTGTGTGTGTGTGTGTGTGTGTGTGTGGTGAGGAGAAGAAAGCAAAGCGAAGAGTGAGACTCAAATAATAAACACATAGAGCAATGGCTAATTCGGGTTTAGGGGTGAAAATCTGGCATAAATAGCTGACAATTATAGGCTAGCTAGCTATAGCGCCACAGCCGTACAATGAGATAGATATAAATCAGGCTTTTAGGAGAGAGGCGCGCGGGGGGGGGGGATATGTTATCGCGATAAAATATTCCCAATATCCATTATCCTGGGGCAGAACACGTTGTGAGCTTGTAGATCGGCTATTTGGTAGAGAGTGGGAAAAAAGGCTGTATCAAGGAATACCAGAAGAGTCGCCGGAAAGAAACTCGCCTGGGCTGATGGTTTATGCCTTTTGATTGATTGAGGTATTTATTATAGGTATCTCTAACCCTTACCCTAAACTTAACCTCTATGGAAGTGTCGCCACTCCGACAATAAGAAGTCAATGTTGGAGTGGCGACATGTCGGAATGGAGAGCTGTCACCCAGTTTCATGACAGTACAGTTCACAGATACAATTGTCAACTAAAGGAAACTCGAGTAAGGCAATGCTTATTTGTTATTTTCCATTGAGATCCTCAATATCCTTCCTTATATACCTCTGTAAACTATGCCTAAACAGTTAAACCTAACCTTATTCCTAACCTTAACCTTAGTAAAACTGTGCCAAAATCTAACCCTATTCCTGATCTTAACCTCAGAAAGATATGCGTAATCCTAAAGTTATTTCTAACCTTATTCTCAGTAAAACAAATAGAAGAATAAAAATCTTGGCAAGTTTCTTTCCGGCGACTCTACCGGTTACCGTATCAAGTACGTTATGTACAGGTCAGTTTAACCAATTATAGAGGGTTTAAGTGTTTCTGGATATGCAGCCCAGCAATTAAAAGGTGAATTGATGATTTCACGATAAATTAAATCTAATAAAAACGTTTTTTTTTTTATCACAATAAACGATAATAGCGGTTATCGTCCCATCCCTGGCTGTGAGCCTGTGGCTGTCTGCGAGCGGCAGCTTCCCCATCCTGAGCCACTGGGAGAGCAGCCGACTGCAGCGAGCCAGCGAGGTCTGTCTCAGAGGAGAGGCAGGGAGGCAGGGGTGTCGCACCAAATTCTGGGCCCTGGGTACAAGGATTCACTGTGTTATTTTGTGCTTTAACTATTGAAAAATAGCAGATTATACAAGCTCACAGCGCTGCAAGCTTTTAGATCTGCTATTTTTGAAAAATCGTGAAAATGTGTGCAAGTCTTCGAAGGTTTTTTGAAAAAAACTATGTTTCTATGTGAGTGGTGCTCAAACTTTTTCATGTGAAGGACCCCCAAAATGACATGTATTTGGCCACGGACCCCCATCTCAAAGTATTTAGTTCCAGGGACCCCCCAGAAGAAAAATGTGGTTAAAAAATACATATACAGTATTCAAAGATTTGCACACATTTTCACGCAGATCTACAAGCTCCCACTTTTCCAGACCAATCCCCCCCCCCCCTTGTGATGCCCCTGCATGATGGGGGGACTGGAAAACAGGATCAAAGACATCGCCAGGGCAACCTGCGTGACACACATTGTATTAAAGCCACGTGGTTCATTTGGAAAGAGAGGAGGGAAGAAGGACAGTGGGGGAGAGGAGAGGAAGAGAGAGAGAGAGAGAGACAGAGTGGAGAGAGAGAGAGAGCATAACAGTGCAGAGTGGAGTGTATATGGCGTTGTGTCATGAGCTCCAGTCCTGTCTCACTCGGTTACCCTCCCGCTCAAACTCCCTGCAGCCGCTAACATGCTGCACTTTCTCCAGGTGCATTTTTCCCTCCTTCCCGTTTCTTTTCTACCCTCAGTGAGACCTGCATCTGTGGATCCTCACTGCCCCGATTACCCTCCATCGAGCCAGAACCTGGAGGAGAAGAAACAGTCCCCTTCAAATCCCAACCCTCAACCCCAAAAGACGCACGCACGCACGCACGCACGCACGCACGCGCACACACGCACACACACACACACACACACACACACACACACACACACAGACAGACAGACAGACAGACAGACAGACACAGTGAAAGCCTAATGAAAACGCAAACGCTGTTCTCTCTGCTAGTTTTGTATACTTTTATACTGTTCGAATGGGTACAAATATACACTTCAAAGAACCAATAAGAATTGAGAACCCTTCAGATCTTACAAGTTTCTCTGGTTCGACTACAAAACAAATAAAATGCTACAAAGCTTTTTTGGAGGGGGCTGTTCTGTAAAGACATTTTCCACAACTTATAAAATGTCATTCATAATCGCTTTGTGCTGTAGACCAGGGGTCTTCAACGTTTTCAGGCCAAGGACCCCTTAGCTGAGAGAGAGATGAAGCAGGGACCCCCAGATTCCATATAGTTTCATCGTTTGACAGCACAATCATCAGTGTATTTTGGATTCATGTCAATTACCACTTGAAGCGTCAATACTTAATAAACTTGACCTTTCACTCTGTACTTGGTGTGCTCTTTTTTCCCCTCTACACCAAACCTCTTTGCCGAAAATAGCCGATCTACAAGCTGACAACGCCTCGCAGCACGAGGCATTGTGAGCTTGTAGATCTGCTATTTTTGGCTAAAGTTCTCCGAACATGGACGCTAGGGTTCAAGTGGTTAATATAAAAAAGGAGAACAAAGCGTTTCTATCGCACAAAGATTTGAAGGACCCCCTGTAGTAACTCTGAGGACCCCCTAGGGGTCCCGGACCCCCTGTTGAAGACCCCTGCTGTAGATGCTAAACATTGTCAACAGCACACAAAAATAAAATACACAAAAGGTGCAAATGACCTCCAGGTGAGAACAACGTTAACACTTTGCAGCACGTTTCTCTTGTTTTACTGCATGGTTGGAGAGTGAGACATGCATCTAAAGCTGTGGTTCTCAAAGTGGGGTCTGGGGAGTTCCAAAGGGGTCCCCAGGAGAGGCAGCTAAATGATTGATAGTTAGGAACCAAACGAACCCTTACAGGTCTGTAACTCTCAGAGTGTACATTTGTACATTCTCAAGATTTATGGGTGTCTGTGGACTGTGGCCTAAAGAATAAAATCTGGATGTCTTTGAAATATAAAAGTTTGAGAACCACTGATCTGAAGGAAGTTTAATTTATTACAAAAAAAGGCAGAAGCAATGAAAAACAGAAATGATCTTTTAGTAATTTAGTTTATCTTTCAGCTTTAATTGCCATTGAACAAAACTCATAATTGAGTTAAAAAACAACAGTGAATGTGTGAAAGGTCTAATGTGCAGGCAGATGTGATACTGGTATACAGTCCCTTTTCTAATCAGTTCATAGTGGCTTCATCTCATAATTGAATGTGCACATCTGTCCACATAACAAGACAGGCTTGTTGGCAGATCTCTTGTCAGGTAAGAAAGAAACAAACAAACAAACAAACAAATCAAATGCTTCTGCCTAACAGTCTATAGTCTATACATTAGAAGCGCACTTCAGTTTCGCCATCGCAGCATAATTAAATCCTACTTTAAATGAAATTTGCCAAAGCCTATCTACAGTATCTTTTTGCTCAGCATAAAATGGAATTCAAAAATATATAAAAAAAATATACATTAAAACCATTAAAGTCTACCATACCGGCCCGACAAAAAAAAAGAGGATAGTCATTTTTTTATTTTAAAACAAAAATGTGGACACCAGAGTTAAAGACACTTTTAGTGAACACCACGTTGTGATTGGTCAAACATCTTCTAGCCTGAACAGCGGATGGGTAATTCTTGTTCACGACTTTTACGAGGCGGAGTTACTGACTCCCTTGCATTCGAATATTGTGGAAGAGTTGCCTGGGTTGAGAGACTAGTGATAATAAAAAATAAAAGAAGAACACGATAAAGACAGCAAAGGTAGATGTAGGTGTAGGGATGGGACGATAAGCGATATTATCATCTATCGTGATAAAAAACTCTCACGAAAATTGTATCGTGGGGAGATTACATTTATCGTGAAATCGTCCTCCATCATGTACTGGGATCAATTCACCTTTTATTTGCCGAGCTGCATATCCAGTACCATTTAAACCCTCTATTGGTAAAACGTACTTCTAATATACCGGTAGGTACTCGATATAGCCTTTTTTTTCACTCTCTACCAAATCTCTCTGCCAAAAGCAAATGGAGGATAATGGATGTTGGGGATATTTTGATTATCGCGATAATATCGTAAATCTCGATTTCCCGAACTAGTTCCCCAACTAGTTCGGCTCTTTTGTCGGCAAGCGACACTGTCCTTACCGTGAGCTGATTCTTGAAAACGTAGGTGGTCCAAGTCGTCCTACGTTTACTGACGTTAGTATCGTCATATTCCGCCGATTTATTCAATGTAATCCAATGCAGATGGCCAACTTTGAAGCCCATTTTCTCTGAATCTATGCTTTTCTGGACGAGGACAGCCTTTATTTGCGGCAAAATATCCGAAAAATTGTGCTTCTAACAATAACATTAGCCTAGAGGTAATGGAAGCCAAGGCCTTCTGGCGCATATTGAGGACACGCACGAAAGTCATCGCCACGGCTGCGCAGAGCTTGCGCAGCTACAGCGTTGGTCAATGGGCTATATTCCGGCCATTGAGCAGGAGTTGGGCTCCATCTAGTGGTGGCAATGGACGAGTTAACACATTCACCGCAGAGGGCGTACATATACGTTTTATCAAATCTAGCGATTGAGTGCCAGAGACGTGTATTTTTACGTTTTGGGTCTTTTCAGTGGTTTACGATAGATTTCTCTCTTCTGCAGCCCAGAGTGATGCAAAGACTCAAATCTCATGATCCATATGGAAATTACGTCATCTGGAAATCCTTCTTGCCGCCCGGACCAATGTAAAAACTGGATGAATCTCGGATTTATCTCCCAGATTGCGTTTTTGGTCAAAACAGACCATATAAAGCACGGATGATCGTGGTTATCATTTTTCTTTTCCGGGTGAACGAAAAGCCTGCAGCTCCCAACGTTGTGTGAACACACACACGGTGCATCCCTAATGGCTTCGGGGGAAAAAAAGTCGAAACGTACAGGGCCTGGGTTGGGAATAGGACGTGGTTCAGATATCAGATGGGGTGGGTTTGGGGAGGTCGGAGAATGGGGTGAGGGGTGAGGGGGGGGGGGGTCCGCGATAGACGGCAGCGAGGTGGCAGACGGGGAGGGGTCTTGGCAGACAGTTGGAGGGCATTAGGCTGTCGGACAGGGACTTGTCAGATGCAGCTGTTGTCGGGGCTGATTGATAGAGTTTGTATTCTGTCATGACGGGGAGAGACCACGTAGAGCGCATGGCCAGAGCCAGAGATGGGAGTGTGTCAAATTCAGAGAGAGAGAGAGAGAGAGAGAGAGAGAGAGAGAGAGATCGACACACGAAAACAGAACCTATACTGACAAAAACACACAACAAAACCAAAACATCGTGAGACTTAAAGACACTTAAATGAATGCTATTATCCACCACATCTCTCTATCCCACAGACGCACCGAGTGAAGTCAGTCCGTTTTCTTCTTCTTCTTTTTTTTCCGTTTCGTTTTTTTGTTTTGGTCTTTGATTAAGAAGGACTCATGATGGTTACTACAGTACAATATATAAAAATGTAATAGGAGCTCTAACAGGTTAATTACGATCGAAGAGCTATAAAACATAGCCTAAGCAAAGTAAAACAAAAACAAAAAAAGCATTCAGACTTTTTATCCAGACCCATTGTCTCTGCATGGACTCATTTGTCCTTCAGGTTAGCTGTCATGGTGTCACACGTTCCATCACAGTTGGCTACACAGCATTATGCTTCTCTTTGCAGGTACACAAAACTCCTTGAGATATTCAGACTACTAGACTATTCAGACTAGATAATACAACATGTGTGGGACACGGATATGTAACTACAGTACATAACACGCCACGTAAGGCTTTGGACTATAAGTACTTCAATCACACAATGACATTCTTTGTTAGCGAGTCAGAGGAGAAGCGCGCTCGACCACCATTACAGTAAATTTCTGCATTTCAGTGGAATGAACATCAACAGTGTCCATCCTGCAACATCTTGTAAAGTCACTAGCAGTGATGCTAAACATATTTACAGACAACCTGATCTCCACTGTGTATGTGTGTGTGTGCGTGCAGGTTTGTGTGTGTGTGTGTGTGTGTGTGTGTGTGTGTGTGTGTGTGTGTGTGTGTGTGTGTGTGTGTGTGTGTGTGTGTGTGTGTGTGTGTGTGTGTGTGTGTGTGCCCAATGGCAACTTAAGGAATGCCACATGTCCAAGCCTTAAGGTGTCATAGATAGTGGTAAACAGGAATTAGATTTCTTACAAAGTTTGATGATTAAACTGCATAAAGTTGAAATGGGGCCTGGATGGAATTGCCTCTGCAAAGATGTAGTGGTTGACTCACTGTTGCCCTGCATCCACTGCCTTCCATTTAGAAAAAGGAGTGAGCAGTGAGGATGGGGGGGGGGGGGGGGATCTAACACACGCCGCCACACAGAGAGGCCATCATCTGCCATGTCTATGTGTGTTTTGCCTTGGTGTGTGTTGTGTGCTATGGACACGGGCAGGATGGTTTGTTTCGTCATCGGTAGCCGCTAATGTCCTTTTTTCTTTCTTAGTTTTTGTCACTAGCAGGGTTAGCATCATATCCTTGCAGGCTCTGTGTCTTTGTCCTCTAGCAGGCCAATGAACTGACCAAAGCTCTCCTTCACCACGTCCATGTTGTCCATGGTGGTTCCTTCCAGGATCCAACGCTTGCCCCTGGCCAGTGGTTCCAGCTCAAAGTACTTCTTGATCTGCAGGCAAAAACAGAGGATGAGAACAGAGTTATTATCTAATTGTCACGCACGGTGAAGCTTCAGTCATACTTGCCAGAAATGACAGATTTTCAACTTAAAACTTTCTTTTCTCTTTCTTTCCTTCTGCCAAGTCTCACCCTTTGAGAATGAGAGTCAGCCATTTAACCTCTTCTCACGCCACACTCATTTACAGAAATCCCACCTCTCCCGAAAGTTGCGGGAGTCTCCCGGAAATTTGCCACTGCTCCCGGACACCCGCGAGTGGCAGTAAAGCTCCCGCAAATGCCGACCATATGCGGGAGAATGGCGGGGTCCGGTCTATTACATAGTTCTACCGTAGTAGCCTAGAGTTATTCATTTTAAGAACCTATTTAACCAGTGAAATCACATTCAGACGGATAAATACAGGCTATTGGCCACATCATCTGGACGGTGTTCTCTCCTGAATGCTACAGTGTTGCGTGCTTTGAACTTGAGGGAGCAGCACTGACGTTAATGTTTCATCCGTGAGACACATGAACCTCTTAACGTCTTCCTCATACACTGTCAATGTGTAATACTCAAGATAACTTAATTGAAAATGCAGTTTAATGACTTTAAAGTAACGCGTCGGGCGATGACAGCGTCACCACAAGGCGGGTCTTGGCACCAACGCGGTCAGTAAACACACGTGCTGTTGTGTTTCTCCCAAATAGGCAATGCATTATATTAGCCTATTAAGCCTATTTCTGCCGCTGTGCAGAACCGTTTTTAACCGAACCAGAAGCAGTGTTCACTGTTCAGCCTGTAGGTTTGTTACACTTGATCAATCATTCCAGCCCAAGGACTCAAGGAAAAGCTGGACAGAAAACGTAATAATTATCACACTTGCGTGCTTCACATGTGTTCATAAGGAACCCAGCCGCCCCAATGTCTCACTCCTAACTTTTCCTGAAACTTGGCAGCCCTGATACATTTTCGTACACCAAACTGTAAATGTGCCATTAGAGACCATATGTTCAGAAAACTTCGATCGAAGAATTTGCAATGCCCCTACTTTGTTTTAGGTGTACATCAATTAAAAAATTTCAAGGCACACCTGTATTTGTGGCAAAAATAGACGATCTACAAGCTCACAAATATCATCTATTTTTGCTATTTGTTGTCCAACAAAGGGTATAGGGCTAAAGTGGTTAACACAGTCACTTGAAAAAGCCACAGGGACACACAAGTGAAGCCCAGTCCCCCCCACCCCCACCTCCAGACACTGTGGCTCGGAATTACAGAATTACAGTACGCATGTACACCAGAACCAAATCTATATATAAACATAAAATAAAAAAAATAAAAAGTAAGCTATGGTGTTCAAATCTGGGGAAAATGTGGATTCTTAACTTGGCACAAAATGTCTCTAACAGTTGATTATGAACATCATATGTTGGCTTTACATGCAGTGCCTGGTTTACTTTATTGTGTTGGCAGCTCACGACAATAGAGCCGAGAGAGACAAGCAGAACCAGCTGTCATGTAAAAACACATCTGAGCAGCAGGGAAACGATGGCTGAGAGACCTCCACTGAAGGCACCGCAACTTGAGTAATGGCAACAATTTAGTGTGCCTGTTGCAAATATGTTTTGGTGACCTCCTAATGCCTGTCTGATAGCCATCAGTTGAACGTTGAAAGACGTGTAGCGCACAACTAACTCACGCTGAGCTGTTTCTAATGAGAGCCTATTCATGTCACTGATGCAATAAAACAGCATTTATTGGCATTTATCTTAACATATGTACATAATTAGGTCCCCTGGCACTCATATTCAGTGGTGGAAAAAGTACTCAAATGTTTCACTTGAGTAAAAGTATCAATACTACAATGTAGAAATACTCCATTACAAGTAAAAGTCTGGAATTCAAACTGTACTTGAGTAAAAGTATGAAAGTTTGGCAATCAAAATGTACAAAAAGTAAAAGTACAAAATGTTTGAAAATAGTAGATCTACAAGCTCAAAACGTGTCGCGATGCTACGTGTTGTGAGCTTGTAGATCGGCTATTTTCAAATAGCCATGGTATAAAATAGGGCTAAAGTGGTTCATGTGTGTTTTATAATATTATAATTTATATCTGCAAAGTAACTAGTTACTATAAAGTTTTCAAATAATTGTAGTGGAGTAAAAGTACAACATTTGGATCCGAGATGTTAGTGGAGTAGAACTAAAAGTACTGAAAACTGGAAATACTCCAGTAAAGTACAAATACCTCATAACTGTATACTTAAGTACAGTACTTAAGTAAATGTACTTAGTTACTTTACAACACTGCTCATATTAAGGTTATGGACGGGCAAAGTTTTCTTCTTTTTTTTTTTTTTTTTTTTTTTGAGGGCCAGTTCGTTTCTATTTTTATCTACCGGAGGGAAGTAGCGATGACAAGATTGCAGAGGCCAGCTGAGTAAAGATAACATGCCTGGTAATCTGATGTAGTGAATGTTTTAGTACAGTATCTCTTTATTTTTAAATCACTCAAACCGTCCGGTTAATATAGCAACAATATGTCTTTATCTCCTTGTAACAGCTGATGGAGAGATTTGCCACCTATTCTGTACTAGGAAAAGATAAGGTGAGGTGTACTTTCACATATCCAAATTAAGTAGCTTCTTCCTTCCTACTACAGTATAAACCTGGGTTGGTCTCTGAGCATTTGTCAGACATAAGTCTCCCCAAAAAAGGAGTATTACAATGCTTACTAATGTTATATTTCTGTTAAACATTGAAATTACAATCTGAACATTGACACAAATGGAAGGTGCTTTTTCTACAGATATTCCCTGCTGTTCAAAACTATAAGGAGGGGGAGATCATAATTACAATAGTATAATTATGCCATCATCTTCACAGCTTTATCAAAATTAGAAACTTCAGGACGGAATTCACACAGGACGAATACATTTGCAAGTGTGATTTGAGTTGCGGGTTGGTTGTTTAAAGCCCTTTGCACACAGGACAGTTGCGTTTTTTTTTTTTTTTTTTCATTTGCTGCATGAATAAAACGCATTGGATTTGGTGTGCAATGCTGTGCGTAATCGGCGCTGCGGATCCCAAAAGGAGTCATAAAAGGAGTGATGACTTTTTTACCGCATGCGACAAGACGCACAAATCGAACTGGGTTCGATCGAGAAAAAAACACACGGCCGCAGCCACTCGTCGCACGGCTAATTTGGATCCGGTGTGCATGAGGTCGTAGAGAATCATAGTTTTCTTTAAAAAAAAAAAATCTGTTTTATCCGTGCGGATAAACGCACCTGTGTGCAAAGACCTTAACTCATTCTGGGCGATGCCCGTAGAAACCGTAGATTTCCCGCTGTACCGCGGTGCCATGCCCGTCGAACCCGGAAGTTTAATTCTATTGTATGGGCATTCCCAGATATGGGCTTAATATTGATGGGCATAAAAGGGATTCTCCATATATGGAGATCAAGGTGATGATTCAGTCGTCTCCATGTATGGATATCCAGGGTTTGATCTTTGATGAGGTGATGTCACAATGTCAACAAACAGGTCAGCAGCTATAGACATTGAGGCGTTAATCACGATACGGACAAGATGTGCCGGTTTTCATAGTTAACTGAGACCAACGGTCGCAATAATAGTAATATTATATTATTACAATTGCAACAAATCTATTGTCCATCATTTCTATCCTTCCTATGTAACAGAACATGGTGAATAATCTCTGTCTGTTGAATGTGTGAGTGTGTGCGTGTGTGCGTGCGTGCGTGCGTGCGTGCGTGCGTGCGTGCGTGCGTGTGTGTGTGCGTGCACGTCAACACACAAAGCATGCAGACAAACAGACCGGTGTGCTTTGGAAACACCAGCAGATCCACATGAGTGCCTACCACACCGTCAAATGACTTCAACTTCAAGTGAAATTGCTTTTGTCTAGACCTTGCTGAGCTGTCTAGCTGTGCCATGGTGTGTGGCATGAAGAACAGGAGGAGGGGGAGGGGAGGGGAGGGGAGGGGAGGAGGAGGGGAGGGGTTTGCGTCTGCTCCTATCCAACCATCCACTCTGTGTGTGTCTGTGTCTGCTCCTATCCAGCCATCCACGCCAGTGAGTGGGGAGAGTGAGTCCATGCAGCCTCTGCCCCCCTGAGTTGCCTCTGTCCGGGTGTAACGTGAGTTTAATGACAGATTAAGTCACCTCAGCCGCGTTTGGCCCAGAGGCCTGGCTGGAAAGCCGAGCGGACCCAAACAGTGTTAACAAATCTGTCTGGGTAACCTGAGCTGCCCTAGTCCCGACTCTAGCTCCAGACCTAGACTGCAGACGAAGCGGCTGGCTGTCTGTCTGGCTGAATGGCTCACTTGTCTGCCTGTGGCCAAGGCCCTCTTCTGGAAGAGTCTAGCCCCTGCACTGGCAGACTGTCAAAAGGCCAGCAGTGACCTCTGTTTGAGCGCAGACAGGCTCAGGATCCGCTTGCCTCCCCTCCTCACCCCGCTGGCCTGCAGAGCTTATACCCCAGGGCTGTCTGGGCACAGTGCTCTAATGACATCTTTAACCACTTGAACCCTAGCATCCCCATTCTGGGGGGAACATTCACTGGAAAAAAAAGAAGCCGTTCTACAAGATCACAACTCATTGCGTTGCGACACGTTGTGAGCTTGTAGATCGCCTATTTTTGGCTAAGAGATTTGGTGTTGAGGGAAACCAAACACAGAGCAGCAGATTAGTTTGCTAAATATGAGGGTTTAAGTGTTTTTTTTAATCATTTGCCATAGACTTCTCTGCTAATGATAACACAGCTTGTTTGGGTTAATGAGTCCAGTCAATGCAGTGAGTATAGAAGCTTTCAAAATGGTCAAATCCAACTGAGAAAATTAACAGCGGGTGGATAAATTATGTCCCCAACAACACCTTCACCTTATACTTCTTTTTACTCTTTGACAGTGTCAGAAATAACTGATTAAAAAGAAAAAAAATGAAAGAAAAGACAAACATGACGCCTCAAGACTATCAATTGTGCTTCACGCATGCTGAAGGAACCCCATGACCTTATCTTATGGCTGGGCATAGCCCCACTCGCACTTCCCAGTGTGGCCAAAACCAGTTTCTCCCAGATTAAGTCCTCCTAAGCACACTTATGCTTGCTTAAGGAGTTGCGTGAGGCTGCGGTAAGGGTAAGCCCTACAAGACGTGCTTGCCAGATGGCTCACTGGGATGACCAGTGGGTCAACCAGTCTAGCCTCTTCTAGGTCAGCCAGACACCGAACGCCTTGTCTTGTCGACGGGAGAAAGCGGCTTATGCTTGCAAAAGGGCGTCAAAAAGTTACAACACCACGCCGTGCCTGTAGAAACTGTGTTCCTGCAGTCAGGTTGCAAGGATAGTTGGCCACCCGTCTGCCCGTCTGTGCTCTTGGATTCTGGACCGCATAACTCTCTTGGTCTTGGCTGCAGGCCCTGCACTGAGTGACTGCATTGTTATTACATCCAAGCTTAAGCTGTGCGGCGTGTACCGTAGCGAGACTAAGTGTTTTGTGTGTGGTGCATTTTGTCATTGTTGCTTGTACACTGTATAGCCCTGAGCGTTCATTTAACTTCCATATTTATACTCTCTGAGTTAAATTAACACTCATGTCTTTGCACTCTGTATAGCTTGTCACGTTGCTCATTTATACGTTTCGATATGCAAGAGGTTAGCTGTCTATAAGAGGGTCGGTCGGTGTGTTTGTCTGTCTGTCTGTCTGTCCGTCCATCTGTCCGGAACTTATCTCGCAAACCACTGGGCCGACACACTGTCAGTAGGCTACAGAAGTAACTCTACTATTTTCTCCCTATGTTTTATACTTTGACACATTTACCTTTATAATAGAAGGTCGGGCTACACACATGCCCAAATTTGGAGTTGTACGTCATAGAGATCCACATGCCCTGCCCATGTAGATCCTGAGTTCCACATGATTAGATTGTTCCAAGACAATTACTCTTTGCATTACTACAACGCTTTACAGGCACTATTAAACAATTCATGCTTCAGTGTCTTTGTTTGGCATGGAGGTGTGTACAAGAGTTCAATCGGACAGGTTACAGTACAATTGACTCTGTGCTGAGTGATTGAGAAAGAGAAAGGTGTGTGTGTGTGTGTGTGTGTGTGTGTGTGTGTGTGTGTGTGTGTGTGTGTGTGTGTGTGTGTGTGTGTGTGTGTGTGTGTGTGTGTGTGTGTGTGTGCGCGTGCGTGCGTGCGCGCGTGCGTGCGTGCGTGTGTGTGTGTGTGTCTGTGTACACGTGTGCACCCACATGTGCGTATGTGTGCGTGCGTGTGTGTAATACATAGAGTTAGTGTGTTGTATATTTTCTTTAATCCCCATGGGAAAACAGGCTCTCAGGCCAACCAAAGGACAGGTGACACTAGCCCAACCAAGCATGAGATGACCGGTGTTAGCTTCCATGACTGGCATATCGCTTCCCTGCCCTTTTCTTAGTTAACTGTCGAGTGTTTATGTTAAATGTAAATATTAAAAGTATTTCAAAGGGTGATTCTCAACCTGATGACACACATCACTAGCATGCTGGAGAGAACTGGGTAGCAGATGTATATGAACAATCACGTGAACTTGTATATCGGTAATTTATTTCATGCAGTTCATGGTGTATTTATTCTAAAGCAGTGCATCAGATAGAAAGTAAGGCAGTTTTTCATGGTGTATCTATTCTAAAGCAGTGAAATTGGGCATCCGTTCATGAAACAAATACAGTAACACAGTGGTTCTCAAAGAGGGGTCTGGGCATTGGAGGGGGTCCCCACCCAGCTAAATTTGTTAATACTGCGTCACAATCATTTGAACCACTTTAGCAATTTATACAGAAAAAAAAGAAGAAAAAAATAGTTCTTGAATGTTTTAATAGTACAAAACGTATCTTCTGGGGGTTCCTTGCTCAACATTATATTCAGATGGGGGTCCATACTGTACAAATCAATTTGGGGGTCTCTGACATGAACATGTTTTAGAACACACACACACACACACACACAGAGTAGAGACACACATGCACGGTACAGTATCCTAACACACACACACAAACAGAGCATAATGTTGATTTGCCACCCGGTGCACTCGCGCAGCTCTGCCGTTAATCTTAAGCTGCAGCCCTGCCAAGCCTGCTTTAAGGGCCATAATGACCGTGGATAGTCGCCCATGATGGTGTAAGCACAGCAGTGCACACAGCTGATATCTGGCCCTGTTATCATTATTATTATTACACTTATTCTTCTTCTTCTTCTTCTTATTATTATTATTAGAGTGGGACGGAATTCATTATTATTAATATATATATCGGACCAGTTACCCATAATGGAGGTTGTGTCAGTAGGAAGATACGTTTTTTCTGGCAACGTCATCATTAAATAGCCAAAGAGAGACCAGCATTCCTGGTGATGCCAGTGATGTCAGCGGAGTTTGGTATATAAAAGCATTCCTGGTAATGTCATCATTAACATTATATTCAACATTATAGCAGAGCGCACCTCATGGCACGCTCTGCTGGCGCACAAGTAGGCCATGTATGGGGTAGAGAGAGACAGAGAGAGAGAACTCTGTCTCTGTCTCTGACAGAAGTATGTCCTGTGTGGCTATGGTCAATGAGTTACTGTGGGTCAGGCACTGAGAGAGCATGTGTGGAAAGCCCCAAACAAAACAACAAAAAACAGCCAACATTGAACAAACGTTCAACCAAAATAACAAGGCAACACAGTGACGAATGACTGCAGCATTTGCTTCTGTTGCCAAACATCGTCATCGAGTCATGATGAGCATTTTTTTTGTTTCAATCAATTGTACAGCCTTGATGATAAATGGTGATAAGGGCAGAAATGAGTCACATGGTAATTATACATTTACCCACCCACGGCGAGCGCACCACATCCCATTGGCATTCATGCAGCCAGGCATGTGCTGATCAGTGGTGGAAAAAGTACTAGTGTTTTCCTTAAGTAAAAGTATCAGTACTGCAATATAGAAAAGGTCTGGAATACAAAATTATACATTTACCCACCCACGGCGAGCGCACCACATCCCATTGGCATTCATGCAGCCAGGCATGTGCTGATCAGTGGTGGAAAAAGTACTAGTGTTTTCCTTAAGTAAAAGTATCAGTACTGCAATATAGAAAAGGTCTGGAATACAAAATGTACTTGAGAAAAAGTACAAAAGTATTGGTATCAAAATGTACTTTAAGTACCACAAGTAAAAATACTCATGCCTAGTGTCCCATTTCAAGTTTTCGAATGTAAAAAAGAATCATTTGAAAATAGCAGATCTACAAGCTCCCAATGCACATTGGGAGCTTGTAGATAGGTTGTTTTCAAATGGCCGAAATGTAGATTGTATAGGGTTGAAGTGGTTAATGTATGTTTTGTCATTTAATTCAATTAAATTCAAAATTATTAAAGTGTCAAATCATAACAAGTTATCTCAAGAACATGATAGAAAATGATAATCAAAATCTATAAAGTAACTAGTAATTAAACTTTTTTAATAATTGTAGTGAAGTAAAAGCATAAAACAGGGTTCCCACACATTTTACCAATTAATTTCCAAAACTTTTCCAAAACCTTTCCAGAATATTTAACCCGATTTCCAGGACTATATAACAATAATTCAGCTCAATAACGAGTCGCTTACTCCTACTGTATGCGCAATGCACAAAGACAGGTAGTGTATGCCAGTGGTTCTCAACCTTTTCAGGCCGTGACCCCCGAAATAATCATATTTGAACAGGGGACCCCGGCACCCTGAAGAGCACTAAGAGACTGAGGAATTTTGTATAACACGGTGTCTATTGTTCTATTGTGTTGCGTGTGAGCATGTAGATCTGCTATTTTCACAATTTCTGACTCTAATATTTGACAATTTGGCCAATGTTTAATTTGTCATTTCAGAGGTATTAACAAAATCAATAACCAAAGACAATGCATAGCTATTTTTTCCAGGACCTTCCAGGACCCTTGATCAATTCCCAAACTTTTCCAGTACTGGAAAAATATTTTTCTAATTTCAAAATATTTCCAGGAATTTCATGACCATGGGAACCCTGATAAAAGCATGTGCTGATACAGTGGCAGGGGTCCAAGGCGTCAGAGCACAGCACCCGCTGCCAGTCCATCACCGCGTACATCGTGTTAAGGATCTTTCAGATAAAAACAGAGCTGCTGTGGTTCGACGGTGCTGCGCTATGCAGGGATATATTTTGTGTGAAATCTAAAGCTAGCGCACTACATAAGCATTCTTACAGAGGTTAACAGCAAAGCCAGATGGAACAGAACCCAGTTTGTTGGATACACTCCTGCGGGAGATCGGTATCTTAAAAAGAAAGTTAAATGACCCGAGCTGTCAACTCTCAGTTTCTCATTGAAGGTACGTTTCTTTGTCCAGTCTGGCCCGAGAAGCAGCCTCGGGGTCCAGGAGTCTGAGAAGAATATCTGAACTTAATTCAATAAATATCAAATAATAGTAATAATCCCTTCCTGTTTAAGCAATAAGATCGTAAAAGTAAGAGCAGGAAATGTTCACTTGAGAAGGTTTTGCCTTTCAGCAATTATATACTGTATGTATATAAAAAAAGAAGCCATTACATAAAGGGGAGCCGATAAAGAGAAGTTATCCTACAAACACTACTGCTGCTTGCCTGCAGGCAAAACTATCCAAACTGCTCTTTAGAGCAAGGGGAGTTTTACTCAAACTCATTGGAGAAAAGAGAACTATTTCTGCCTTGAGGTTTTTTCTATGGATACATTTCAACAGAGGCCCACTTTCAATAATAACATCATCTATTACTCAACACCTATCTTAGAGTACACATGCAAAAAATGCAGTGGAGGAAAAAGTACTATTTTTCTTTTACTAACTACTGTAATATAAAAAATACTGTGTAAGGGTACGGTCACACCAAACTACCTATGAGAGTGGATTCCCGATACTGCCAATGTAATTCAATGGGAATGGAGCAGTTTCCTGCCAGTAGAGGAGTTCTGCAAAAAACAAACAAAAAAAAAGCTCCATTCTCATTGAAATGCATTGGCGGAATGGGGAATCCACTCTCATAGGTAGTTTGGTAAAAGTCCGGAATTCAAAATGTACTTGAGTAAAAGTATGAAAGTGAATTGGCATCAAAATGTACTTAAAGTACCAAAATTTAAAGTACAAAATGTTTGAAAATAGCCAAAGTATAAAATAGGGCTAAAGTGGTTTATGTATGTGTTATAATATCATAATTAATATCTGCAACGTAATTAGTAACTCAAGTTTTCCAAATACGCATAGTGGAGTAAAAGTACAATATTTGGATCCAAGATGTAGTGGAGTAAAAGTAAAAGTACAGAAAATTGGAAATACTCAAGTAAAGTACAAATACCTAAAAAATTGTACTTAAGTACAGTACTTACGTAAATGTACTTAGTTGCTTTACACCACTGAAAAAATGACCTGCCTGGCTGATGCAGCGAAAAGTGGCCTCACAACATTCTTTTGCCCAAACTAATTTGAAGTATTCACCTCATGCTACCAAATAGCAGCCATAATAGAGGGTTAGGGTTAGGGTTAGGGTTAGGGTAGAAGTTGCCAATGGCAAAATAAAACCTATCCTATATTGTAATTACAAAAATAAATTAACGTACTGCATGGTCATCGTGGGCCCTTTACAAAGACATGCTGTGAAAATATGTCTATCCCACTTGAGCTTGTCAAAAGCTCACCACACGAGCAAGCTTTCAACTGGAGAGGGAACCATTAGGGAGTCCACAAACTAGGGAAAGTGGCCTACTCAAATATCCAAGACAATCAATTACTCCATCGCCTGACATGTTGGCCCCTGTGAAGATATCAGTCACCTGGAAAGTGGCCCACACTGGAGACGGCATTGCAATGGGAAGTAATGCGAGATCCTCTTCCATATAATAGATATGCCTTTGTTTGCCTTCCTGCCTCACCTAAACAGCCTTAAAGACATGAGGGGGACTGGAGGTCCCCTGGAAGGATGTGTTGTTGGAAGGATGTGAAGAGCAAAAGGTTCCCAGCACATTCTGGGAGGGAATCCAACCAAAGGACCTACAAGTCTCTTAATAAAAAATATATAATCTTAAAACCCTATTTAGGCAAGGCTCTGACACCTTGGGAAATGGATGCAAGGTTTTGTGTGAGAGGGGGATTACCACCCTCAAGCTTTTCCCAAGGAAGTTAATGCCCCTATCACCTTAAGTGAGAGCATTAGCTGCACGTGGGGAAAATGCACTATCACCTTTGGTTCCAGATTATGTAGAGCGAGATGTTTGAATCTTCACTGTTATGTGGTACTGGTAGGGAAATACCTACGGCGATAAGAACGGTGGAGAAAAAGAGACATTTACAGAGATGATGGAGGAGAACTATGAAGATATTAGAGAGAGACCGAGAGAGAGAGAGAGAGAGAGAGAGAGAGAGAGAGAGAGAGAGAGAGGAGAGGGGAGGTTTGCATGGGTCTCCATTTGAGTCCCACCACTCACTGAGGAAGCCGTCTACACCAGGCCAAGACCACCAATAAGCCTGGAGGCCACCCTGGCGACAGCCCAGAACTGTACAACTGTTGGGACAAGTGCTCAACTGGACCAGAAGGCCAGGCAACAAATTAAGACATTAAGCCCCGCTTCGTAGCAGAAAAAAAAGAACTCTGCTGCCTGCAGATTTACTGTCCTGCTTGGCTCAGGTGGGGCCGAGGGTGTCCCTCAGGCTCAAGCTCAGCACAGGTTCAAAGTGATCCGCTCACAACACGGCAGTCCTCAGTCCTCAAGCCAGCTGACCACTGCCAGATCAGAGCTGTCCTCTGGGGCCCTGTAAATCTCAGCTCGGCCGTGCATGGGACTTTCACTCGTACCGTCTCAGCGTGCGACTTGGAACAATGCTATTGCACTTAAGGCCCGTGGATGTGATAATGTTCTTTCCATACATGCAGGCATCCCACCGAAAATGTATCTAAAAGATGTGCTTGAGAAGATTCCCACTTGGACAATGAGCGGGACACGGCTTGCTTTGTTGGTACAACCGTGGGAGAGACTTCTTGTTTTTATTTCTCTCGTGGTGCATAGCTCAGGTAACTTCCAAAAAAACACCAGCTGCCAAGGGAATCGACCTGTACCTCCATCTTTGGCGGTTTGCGGGGGGAGCAGATGTGTGCGGCGCGTTCAGAGAGAAGACGTCAAACCAGTCCTGGAGTTGGACGGGTCAGGTGTTGGGAACTTGCCCAGTAGGAGAAGATAATTCAGAAGCTCTCAACACGACACACAAACACACAAAAACATAACTTAAAAGCTGATAGTCCTATTTGCCAGTACAGTATTTTATGAAACGTTTCAAAAAGACCTCCTGTAGTGGTGTTTACATCTCAGAAGGTATTTCACTTCGGATCAGGCCTCTGGGAGAGATCAAGGACTGTGGGTCACACACATGGTGATGTTACAGTACAGAAGCATGAATGGAACTCTCTTCCCTGCGGGGGCCTGGGGTGATGCAAGGGTAGTTGGGGAGGAGGGGGGGGGCATGAAGGGAAAGGAAAGTATCCCTCCTCTCATGCAGGATTGAGAATAATTGGCAGGGTCAATGGCTGGGCCACGACCCCTTCACCAAGGCTTGACCTGCAAGATATTAAGGAGAGGCGAAGAGGGTGGGGATAGGGGGTGGGATATAGAGGGCTGGAGGGGGTGAGTTTGGGTCAGATCCATGTTTGCCTTGACTTATTACAGATTTACAGTAACTCAATTTATTAAAGCCCAGAGAGCTCCCTGACGGGGAACATCTGGTCTGTGGGACTTGAACGGGCGAGCTGGCAGCTTGCCCGCGTTCCCTGCTGCAGGGGCCGGCGTGCCGGCACCTTCCCCTGGAGCTCGCCTCCCCGCTCTCACTCTGGCTGCTGCTTGCGAAGGGCCCACACAGAGGGCCTCAAAGCCCAGGAGGTCTGTCACAAGCCCTCCTCCCCCTAGGACCCCCCTAGTGGGACCCCCCTCCACCTCTTTCACTCGGAGGCCCCCCTCACACTGACAGTTGACCAGCTTGGAAAGCGGGTTGCAGCCCCCCTATGCACCCATGTCAGCACACACGTGCACACACGCACGCACGCACGCACGCACACACACACACACACACACACACACACACACACACACACACACACACACACACACACACACACACACACACACACACACACACACACACACACACACACACACACACACACACACACACACACACACACACACACACACACATACACACACACACACACACACACACACACACACACACACACACACACACACACACACACACACACACACACACAGCACTACAATCAATGTGTTCCCCTTCGCGGAAGATTTAAACCATGCACCAGGTTGCCGTCTGTACACATACGCCACATGTCTGAAGGGCCATCGTTTCAAATTCAAGGTTCCTTGTGTTTTCCTATGTTATTCGCCTTGCATACCTTCTCCTACTCGTAATCGTGACATAATTTAGCATTGTGTCATTGTGCGCGCGCCTTTTGTGTGTGTGTGTGTGTGTGTGTGTGTGTGTGTGTGTGTGTGTGTGTTTGTCTGTGTGTGTGTGTGTGTGTTTCTGCAAATTGATCGCAGAAACTGAAATTGGCCTCAAAATAGATAGCTACAGTGTGGAGCAGACAAATGGGGCAGGAGAGTAAATTAACTCAAGGCTCATTTCTGCAACAGGACCCACGCAGGCAACAGTCCCCATGCCATCCACAGCATCCATATCCTGATGACAGTACGCAATGTAACAAACCAGACAGTTAAACACACAACTTCAAAGGCTCTGTTTGTGCACTGCATTGTGTGGGTGCTGCACGGACAGTGAGATTCAATGTACTTTAAGAAATGTGTTTATTTTTATGCACTATTAATTCCCTCTGGTACAGAACTGCTGCTGGCTGGTTTTAATCACTACCAGGAAATCATGAGCGTGTCAGCCAACGCCGGGCCCGAGCTAAAGCATTCCCAGCCACAGTATTGACAAACTTCAACATGTGCATTGCACTGCTATCAAGGATAAAAGCTCTCTGGTAAGCAGACATTCTTTTAGTTTTTTTTCCCCAGTTAATCACAACTTAATAAATTGCCTCAAAATGGATAAATAAAAGTGAGGTATTTAAAAGCGAGAAACAAAAGCAGCTCCACATGTCACCACGCGGAGCTGGTCAAAGCCAGGCACAGGGTGCTCTCTCTGTTCCCCTTTCTGGAGGAGAATGTCAGAACCATCTCTAGCAGGAGTTTTTCTATGTCTAAAACATTTCTATGCCATCAAGGAAAACCCTGAGAAAAAGAAATCATTAGTCATTTGGATTTTTTTTTGTCAATGGGGGAGAAGTCTCAATGGAAGAGAAGAGAACCCCCAGAGATTCCCCAGAACGTTTGATCCCTGGGAGTCAGAGCCCATGGTGGGGGGGGGGGGGGGGGGGGGTCAGAGCGCACGCTGAATAGACTTTTCGGAAGTCTTGTCCTGGCTAGTGGCGGCTGGTCGTCCGACCCCGCTTGACCACTAGACAAAGAAGGTGGGGGTGAAGGGTGGGGGCACGGATCACAATGAAAAGACGAGGGGTCCTTTCTCCTCGAGTGGAGAGTCCAGCCCTGAATAGGGTCTGGCTGGGCTGAATTGCATATCCCACTGATTTGGAGAGCGAGGACCCACCGGGGTCAGGGTTCAGTGGCATTTGACGCAAGCTGTGTGGGAAAAGTCGAGGGCGGTGCCCGCACAAACCTGCATGCCACTGCCCTGTCACACACATGGTGCCCCTTAACCTGCCCAAGGGAGGGACCACCAGCCGAGGGATGACAGGAAGATAAGGCCTGTATGGTGGGGTGGGGGGGTGGGGGGGGGGATCAGGGGCGTCACAAGGGGGGGAAAAGTGGGACTGAGTTACTAGGGCCGAAGGTGGAGGGGCCTTCATTATTTTATACTTCAGCTATTGAAAAATAGCAGATATACAGGTGCAGCGCTGCAAGCTTGTAGATCTGCTATTTTTGAAAAGTTGTGAAAATGTGTGCAAATCTTTATATGTGTATTCTTTAAGCGAACATTTGTACCGTAACTCAAATTTAGTTTTTTGGGGTCCCTGAAACTAAATATTTTGAGATGGCCAAATACATATCACTTTGGGGGTCCTTCACATGAAAGAGTTTGAGCACCACTAGTCTCTCAAGAACAGACGAACTGAGCTCGAGTTACAACTGAGCTCCAGTTAAACAAGTGAAAAGGATCGACCTTTTCTTTGACGATGGCTAGCCAGATTGGAGCACCACTGACATAGAAACATAGGTTTCTCAAAAAAAAACTTAGAGGGATTTGAAATATTCAAAGAATTTTCACGATTTTTCAAAAATCTACAAGCTCGCAGCGCTGCATATGTTCTATGTATATTGTATATGTGCTATTTTTCAATAGTTAAAGCGCAAAATAGTTAAAAGCTCATGGGGGGCCGCAGTGAATCCTTGTACCCAGGGCCCAGAATTTGGTGCGACACCCCTGGGGGGGGGGGGGGGGGGGGGGGGATAGACAGGGTGGGAGGGCGAAGGGTGCTCTCAGAGGAAAGACAAAGACAAAAGAGGTAAGGAAGAGAAAACATCAAAGAAAAATAAACACTTCTCTAAGTAGCTTCACATATTGTGCTCCGAAATTCTAGCACGCAGTCTCGGGAGGGTAATCAATATGTGCCGCCTGACTGCTTTTCCAACCGCCGCCTCCCACCCAAGGTGGGACGCGTCAAGCACTGTGGTGGGTACACCTCTGGGAGGGGTCTCCTTACATGTGTACACTCCTCTGTGTTGCAATTACGGATAAACAGAACGCTGAGGATTGTACCGTGTGCAGGGGTGTCGCACCAAATTCTGGGCCCTGCATGGGTACAAGGATTCACTCACATATTGTGCTTTAACTATTGAAAAATCGTGAAAATGTGAGCAAGCCTTTGAATATTTCAAATCCATATGTCCTTATGTTTCTATGTCAGTGGTGCTCAAACTCTTTCATGTGAAGGACCCCCAAAATTATGTGTGTTTGGCCACAGACCCCCATCTCAAAATATTTAGTTCCAGGGACCCCCCAGAAGCAAAATTTGAGTTACAAATGTTCGCTTAAAAAATACATATATTCAAGGATTTGCACACATTTTCACGACTTTTTTGAAAATAGCAGATCTACAAGCTCGCAGCGCGGCACTTGGTGCCGCGCTGTGAGCTTGTATATCTGCTATTTTTCAATAGCTAAAGTATATAAAATAAGTAAGGCCCCCCCTCCGCCTTGGGCCCTAGTAACTCAGTCCCACTTCCCCCCCCCTTGTGACACCCCTGACTGTGTGGTCTGCATGTTTTTTTTCTTTTGCCCCATCTCACGCACAAAAATGGATCCTGCAGATAACGTGATGATAACAATTCTTTCTATACCACAATTCATCTGAAAAATGTACAGCAAACCCCTAGCATTCGTTTAATTCCGCGAGCATCAAAATGTACCCATACACACAGGTTTATAAGCTCTGTGTGTTTGTAGATCACACAAGCGTCCAACACAGTATAAAACAGGCCGTGGTTAAATTAACACTCAGGATTTTATGGTGTGCTTGTGCATAAGCTACCAATGTGTTACCATTTTCGCACCTTATGCTTATTGTACATACATACTTACTAACGTACATACGTATCTTGATATACTATATACTGTAGATCTATTTAATATTTGTTTTTCTCCATGCGCCCTCACCCCTTTCTTTCTTCTCCATTTCTGGAAAACAACAACAATGGTGGAGCTTACGCAAACAAATAATAATAATAATTTCTTAATAATTTATTTACACATGTAAACCAGTGATGTGACAATAAAGTTGATTCCGATCATGAAAAAGCCATGTGTTTGATTTCAGCTAAATGACCTGGTCAAAATAGCTTTCTTTAGAATGCATTTTGATACAAGACCACCTGACATGTTTGCATAGTAATATAAGTCCAACATTTCCATTCTTTAGATGTGCCTTTTGGACAGCTGGGCACCGTGCCAGACAGTAAAAAAAGAAAAACTGATCTCCCAGGGGCGTCGATTGGGTATGGCAGGGGTATGCAGCTGCTATACCCTGGGTCCAAGGGGGGAAATAAAAGTTACTTTTAAATATAAATCCATGAATGTCTCTTTGTCTATCTGTGCTGGTAATTATGTTGTTAAATTACAGTAAAATAACTACAAATGAAAAATTTCACTTTAACAAGGTATTATAATTATATTCTCCACACTTGTATTCTCCCCATC
Organism: Nannobrachium achirus; assembly: GCF_963921795.1. NCBI lineage: Eukaryota > Metazoa > Chordata > Actinopteri > Myctophiformes > Myctophidae > Nannobrachium > Nannobrachium achirus. The sequence goes on along the minus strand of NC_137832.1, from coordinate 47,216,072 downwards.
TTGACAAAATGGTATATTCCCAGTAGAGTTGGAAAATACTTGAGTAAAAGTACTCAAGTAATTTTTAAATGCTTTACTTTTACTCTTACTTTTAAGTAATTTAAAAAGTAAATACTTGTACTCGTTACTTTTCAACTATACAGGTTTTTGACATACTGTGAAAGCAATATGGGACTGCTGGTTTCCAGCAGGTGGCAGTAATGCAGGATTATGTTTGCCCTTAAAACCAAGGGAGGAGGAGAAGAAGAAGCTCCAGCAGAACCAAAACAAAACAGACAAGGCTAACGTCTATGGGAGAACTGATTGATTGATTGATTGATTGAAGACTTTATTAGAAGTTTGCATAGAAAAAATCACACCCGTGTGAACTGAGCGGTGGTCGTGGGGAGGGGGGGGGGGGGGGGGGGGTGCCTGTGTGTGTGTGTGTGTGTGTGTGTGTGTGTGTGTGTGTGTGTGTGTGTGTGTGTGTGTGTGTGTGTATTGCAGTTGATGCTCAGGGCAGGCTAGACTCAACAGCACCTCTCTGGTCACCCAGGGTACTCAGGCTACACCAGAGGCTACATACAGACAGACCCACACACACCACCACGTATAGGAGCGTTGTGACCACCGCTCAAAAAACGGTGTCTGTTTAAGCTTTAACCGTCACATGATCGTGACCCGGAGCGTTTGTTCCAATCCACGCACGACGGAGATGTCCATCTTTTCACGAGATATCGACCGACACACACACACACACACACACACACACACACACACACACACACACACACACACACACACACACACACACACACACACACACACACACACACACACACACACACACACACACACACACACACACACACAGTCACGGGGGGGGACTTCCACAATGGCCCACATGTTTAGTGTTAGAGCACCATGAGGAAGGAGGACCCGGTCGGTGGCCGAGTGGAGCTTAAGCCCCGACCAACGTCAGGCTCGTAGCGGCGTCCTCTCTTACGCATTCCACGCGCGGCCATCGCGTGCCGTTCCGGGGACGAACCGTGGTTGTCTTCCGTGTGTGTCTGAGTGTCGACGCGTCGAAGGCGGTGCACTGCTGCTGCTACTCCTTGAGAGCGAGTTGCGCACGGCAATCGTCGCCCGCTTGGGTCCGTCACCGTCCGTGTGTGTGTCTCTTGCTGGTTCCCCTTCTTCTTTAGCAACACACACACCACCACCACCGCGCGCACACACACACACACACACACAGAGTCTCCATTTGCAACTCCATCTCGCCCCCCATGGGCGTGCACGAGGCCGCGGGCAGTGACGCAAATGACACTGGTGGTGATGGTGATTCGCGAAATGTCATTATATCCTCCTACTAATTCACTGTCGCGCGGCGTGTCGATACCAGACCGAACTACTAACACTGTGGGAACGTTACTATAAAATCCCATCGGTGGAACCACGCGAGTGATCCCCCCGATCACTCATCGGGGGGATGTGTGTTGCATAACTAACTCAGCCAGCAAACTTAATAAACACCGTTGCGCTTAGGTTCACCGGGAAATACTCGGTCGCCATTGTTTGTGTGTGTGTGTGTGTGTGTGTGTGTGTGTGTGTGTGTGTGTGTGTGTGTGTGTGTGTGTGTGTGCGCGCGCGCGCGCGCCCTCATTGCTACCCGTGTGTGTGTGTGTGTGTGTGTGTGTATGCGCGTGTGCGTGTGAGAGAGAGAGAGAGAGAGAGAGAGAGAGAGAGAGAGAGAGTGTGTTGTCTGCCTGCCCTGCTCAATAGCGCCCCTCCTTTAACGTGTGTGTGTGTGTGGTCTGTGTGTGTGGTCAGGAGAGGTATGGCAGGCGACAGACATACACGGCCAGCCAGCCAGTAACATCTTGAAAGCGAATTACAGGAGCGGCGGGACCACCGCTCAAAAAGTACAGTTTCATGCCGGTATAGTTCACTGGTACAAAGTCAACTAAAAGGAGATCCTAGGAAAGCACTTGGCTTATTTACACAGGAAACCATTAACTGACTGGGAAAAAATGAATGAATCTGAATCTGACAATGATTCTTTGGATATTGTCGGACCTCCTGACAGCGGAGCTAGCTCATCTGACAAAGTAGGAGAAGGAGAAAGACAAACACGGGAAAGTGAACAATGTGCGCATCCCTGGCCACATCTGAACACGTTTTTCATTATGAAAGGAGTTAACAAGAAGAATGCAAACTACAGTATATAATGCAGTGTATTAAAAGTGGTTTTCTGATTAGTGTTTTTCTCTTCCTGGTTAATGACATCGCATTGGGACAGCTTAGGTAACCGGTAACGTGCAACATGTAATTAATGTTAAAAAAAATGAAAAGGTACTTTTACTTTTTACTCAAAGAGTAGTTTTCAAATGGGCTACTTTTTACTCTTAGGGTGCCCTCACACCAAAATACCTATGAGAGTGAAATCCGCGTTCCGCCAATACATTTCAATGAGAGTGAAGCGGTTTCATGCCAGCAGAGGATTTCTGCAAAAAACGCTCCCTTCTCATTGAAATGCATTGGCGGAACGCGGATTCCACTCTCATAGGTATTTTGGTGTGAGGTCACCCTTACTTTTGAGAAATTTCCTGGACTAGTACTTTTACTCTTACTCTTACTAAAAAAGTAACAGTACTCTTACTTTGAGTCGTTCCACCTCTAATTCCCAGGTTCCGCAGGTCAGCTGCACACACAGGTGCAATTCATTATTGTTAATTGTGACACGTATACTAAGTTTAGCTGCACTTGAACAACTGTTCCAGGCTGCCATAAGCCCAAGAAACCATAGAAACCAAGGCAAAAAGCAGACAAAACCAGATTCTTCAACATGAGGACTCCCATCTTTTCCATGCCTTTGCTGAACTGACACCACTGTGATCTCCCCTGACCCCCCGGGAGCGTGTCACTGTTACTACATCTCATCTTTTCGACACCCGACTCTAACCCTCACCCTAACCTTAACCTCCATGGAGTGAGTCGCTAACCCTCCGGTCGAAATGATGGGCGTTCGCAAAAGCGAGATTTCCCCGACCCCCCCTCCCCCATCACACACACACACACACACACACACACACACACACACACACACACACACACACACACACACACACACACACACACACACACACACACACACACACACACACACACACACACACACACACACACACACACACACACACACACACTTCCTTGACCATAATGTGATAATTGGTGATTGACATCCACAAGCTCTTTCTGGTTGCCAGTAGAAGAGTGGAATCCTTCCTGTCTGAAGTCCTTCCAAGAAGAGCATATGATAATGGGACAAGGCTGACACTCCGCAAAATGCATGACTGTCATCCGCACACTCTCCAGCAACCACTTGGCATTGTTCTGCTTCCTAAGAAGAAAGAGCTTTGCATTGCTAAACCCTTAAACTGATTTATTTTCCGGATATACTGCCATTAACTTCACAAAGTCATTATACTTTGATTCACAGCCATCAGCAGACACTGTACATGACGCAGAGCGAGTCTTTTACATACCATAAATAAACAATATGCATTGTTTATAGAGCACTACCTTGCGGTCAGTGATGTAATCACATTTTGCATGTGCGTGTCTAATAAAATGTCCTTCCAATGTCTGCAGCATGAAAATAAACACATTTCAGTTCCATTAGGGGATTGAAGGAAATCTTTGCCTCGATAACTTTAAGATAGCGTGACAGAAATTACCTTACTGTGTCTACTGCGTAGTTCTCCGTGAAACGCTGACGTTTTGAAACAACAACATATTGCAGAGAAACACACCAAAGACACAGGGTATATCATTCATTGATCTCCACTAATCAGAACAACAGCATTCAGGTTGAAGATCTGCGAAGTTTCCCTTTAACAGACAGAGTGGCTGAAGGACACATTTAATGTCCTTTGAAGAGGGCGAATGTACAACGGCGTAATACCACCTGTCAACACTGAGCTTTACAAAAGGGGGGTGGAGGTCAGGGGCTATGAAATAGTCTAGCAGCAGGCAGCGCCCGGTAGGGCTGGATGGATGGAATACAGGTCTGTTCGCCCTCCCGGCCGTTCGCCTCGGGCGTCTATCCAGTGTAATGTTAAAACATAACGTTAAAACCTTTACGTTTACATTTTTTTTAGTGAAGTAAAAGTGCAATATTTGGATCCGAGATTTAGTGGAGTAGAAGTAAAAGTATTGCAAATTGGAAATACTCAAGTAAAGTGATTGTTTTTTAAAATACCTCAACTACAGAGTTTAGGTCCTATACTGCAGTGGCTGGCTCGCCTGGCTGGTAACTCTAAACTGTCTAACCCTTATTTCTCATATTATCCTCTGTAAAACAAATACGAGTACAGGCTGCCCAAACAGCCCCACCGAGCGGTCAGCGCGGTGAGCGTGAGACTGACAGAAAAAAATAAGGCGAATGGCCACGAGGGCGAACAGACTTTATACCGATGGATGCATCTCAGGGGTCATCAATATTGTTCATACATGGACAAATGTGTCCATGATAAATTCTAGATTTAATAGAGTAGTGAAGTGTGACGTAATTTACACATCCTACCTGGTTTGCGGTTTTCTTCCCCCATTCTGAATTCCTATAGACCTTTTTCATATCGCGTCATATAAGAACTGTGTTCCAATTATAAACAAATGATCTCAGCGGTTTGACTCGTATGGATATGAAGAATCAACTGATGGTGAGAAAACAGGCTAAACAGGCTTTATCAAATATGAGTGACTGACTATCATAAACCACACAGAGCCACCTCGCCGACAATATCGCAAAGACCGTTTGTTTATTTTTGGACCGCAATGCTTATATGAGACGATTTTAAGATGACTCAATATCATCCCCCGGTTCCAATTAAGTAATTCTTCATTGGAACCGGGGGATGAGCAAGTCACGTCATGACTTCGTTACTCTATACACACCATTATTATGTTCTCATTTTGATCTTAAGACCTAATTACTGAACATCAAGTCTCCAGGTTTTCTTCGGAATGTCTTCAAAACTAGTACTAGTGGTTCTCAAATGTTTTGTTTGCAAAGACCCCCACAACTCTGAGAGTGTACAAATGGAACCAAATGAACCTGTAAAGGGTCCATTTGGTTCCATTTGTACAATATGTGTTTCCGGTGACATTGTCCACAGATTTTTGTAATGTCTGCTTCAAACACAATGCCACACTTTGAGGTTGCCACACAGTTACACCTCAGCGGGCAGCAGGGAACAAACAGACTCTGGACATTTCTGCAGTATAGTGAAAGTGCCCTGCAAGCGTCTGTGTGCAACCACGCTTCAGTCAATAAAATAACATGTGGGAATAAAAAACTGATGACTGATACCCCCCTGCGCTGTTAACGATGGAAAGAATAAAACACGCTTTTGTTGTTGCTGGTGTCAATGTCAGAATGTTACAACAGCACCACGTGTAAAAACCTTCAACTTCCTGTCCAATGACTCATTGCCCCTGCCGCCACCCACCCACCCACACACACCGACAACACATTTTGACACAGTAATCCAACGGTGACCACAATTATGACAGGAATGCGTTATTTACTACCGACTGCCAAACAGAGAGCTTAAGAAGTGACTCATAAAATCCCAACATCAAAACAAGCAGTAGTAGTTTCACACTGGCGGCGCCCACACTTGTATTCACAAAAGCATCCCCTCGTTTAACCACTTAAACCCTCCATACTTTATACTTAGTTGACCGGGTTTTGGTTCTGTACTTCGACCGCTCTTTTTCCCCTCAACGCCAACATTTCAAGCTGACAAGCTTGTGGATCTGTTATTTTTGCAGACATGTGGATGGGGTGCTAACGCCATCATGTACAGTAAATGCAAAGAGGTCCAGCAGTAGAGTAATCTCCTCTGTAACGCGCTGTCACGTCGATGAATAATCATTAAATGTAATTAAAAAGGCAGACTGGGCCACAGTACAGTCAGACAGTGCTTCTTTTCCTCTCTGCGCTGTCGGGGGTTGGCGCGAGCTGGCAATCAGTCGGGGTCAGTATGTTTATATAATGTGGCCATTGAGCTGCTTTACACTTGGCTGGCGCTGCATGGGGGGGACAGAGCTCAATAAGGTCACCTGCTCCTCCATCCGTTTCCCACTGTAGCCAGCACTCAGGGGTAAAGGGGGGGGCTGAGGCAGGGGGGGGGGGGGATGGGGGGCGGGGGTTGGTTGCTGACCGGCTTCAGTCTAGACGGCTCAATACGCAGTTGACTTTTTAAACCCGCTTGTCTGGAACAAGAGCAGACGTGAGGTAAGAGGGGGGGTGGGGGTGGGTGAGTGGCAGAAGAGGTGGTGTTTTCTGGCTGCTACAGCCAGCAGGAGAGAGTGAGAGAGAGTGAGAGAGAGAGAGAGAGAGAGAGGGAGAGGGAGAGAGGGAGAGAGAGGGAAAGAGAGAGGGAGAGACAGAGAGAGAGCGAGAGAGGGAGAGGGAGGTGCTATCAGAGAGAGCTATCTGAGTCGCTGGCTGTGGCTCCATTGTCAAGGTCAGTGAGCCAGTGAAAAGTCACGCCACCTGACCCTATAGATCTGATATTTTCAACGTGCAACACGGGCACGCAACTAAGTATAAATCAGGCCCAAACAGGGACGTGCTGGCCATTGGGAAAAGCGGGACAACTCCCGAACGGCCGGTTCATTCCCGGCCGGTCCAGGCCGGCCATTAGGGAAAAAAATAAAATAAAATGTCGGCCTTTGTTCAGCGAGGCGTTGTGTGCTTGTAGATCTGCTGTTTTTTAAATGATAAATACAAAACAAACGGTTTTGGACATACAAGGTTTCCACCCGACAACGACGAAATATAACTAATGTAATTGGCCCACTGGCTTGTCACTTGTCATGATCTGAAATGCCAAATCTTTGAGTAGCAGCAGCGCTATAGAGAGAGATCTCTCTCTATAGCGCGCAATGAGGGCCTCTCCAACTCTTTTTCCATGGCTGAATCATTGGCCCAGCATGTCCCTGACGGGCACGCAACTAAGTATGAATCAGGCCCAAAGGTCGTCACAATGTCATCATACTACAAGTTCCACTATTTCAGTCTTAGGACAGAAATCACAAAAAAAGATAAAAAATAAATCACTTCCGCCACTCTTTCGAGTTGCGTGCCAACAGTGTACGTGCGTAGAAACACGACAGTGCTCTCCCCTAGCAGTACAAGCTGTCATATTTCAACGCTGCATAGCGACAATTCCACATCACTGAATTTCTGAGGTTCATAGCATGATGTCTGCCGCCCGAGAGAAAGTGGAACTTTTGCTGGCTATGATCTGCCAAGGCGTTTTACGCGGACAGCAACTTTAAAAAATGCTGATCGCACCACTCTCAGTTTTCTTTAGTTCCCAGTGTGCATGATGAGAATGATTTGGTATTGAGCAATGATCTCATCCTCACAACACTGCCAATGGACCCTTTTGGACACTCTCAATTATTATGCTGCAGAGAAAAAAAAAACAAGAAAGATGGGATTGGCTCACGTCTCGTATTGCAACATTACTTAACTCTCTTATGGCAGAGGCAATTCACTGAAGGATACTGACATCTGCTGAATCATTTGACAGGCTTTGACGATAACGCGGCCCCCACCCTCATTATTGATCCCCCCCCCCCCCCTTTCTTCATCTGGGATGCTCATTCATGTCCATGACACTCCACATCTCCATAAGTGAGTTATGTTCAGCATCCTCGGGTCAGCAGCACACAGACGGCCACTTATTGTCGTGTGCTGCTGACCAGACGGTCCTTCCGGCAGTGACGTACGTGTAAAAACAACTCGCCAAAGCAACGGTGACATCCTGTGCTGTGTTAAATGTGTTGTCACTCCATCTTGAGCTTAGCGCCAGTGTTTATGGAACAGGAGAGGCAGCGCTGCGAGCTTGTAGATCTGCTATTTTTGAAAAATTGTGAAAATGTGTGCAAGAAACGTATGTTTCCATGTCAGTGGTGCTCAAACTTTTTCATGTCAGGGACCCCCAAGATGATATGTATTTGGCCATGGACCCCCCATCTCAAAATATTTAGTTCCAGGGACCCCCCAACAGCAAAATTTGAGTTACAAATGTTCGCTTAAAAAATACATGTATTCAAAGATTTTCACACATTTAAAAACAGCAGATCTACAAGCTCGCAGCGCGGCTGCGAGCTTGTAGATCTGCTATTTTTCCATTTCTAAAGTATAAAATAATTCCAGGCCCCTCCACCTTGGGCCCTAGTAACTCAGTCCCACTTCCCCTTGTGACGCCCCTGCATATGACCCCCCCCCCCCCCACACACACACACACACCGCTCCCCTCCCCACCCTTGAGAGAGCCTCTCAGAATATCACCGCCGTTTCCTTCCCTGAAAACAGCCTGCACAAACACAACAAGTGGGACAGCGCGTACGAACCGAGGCCCGTGGTGATTTAGACACCGAAACAGAGTGAAATGGACACTCAAAGAACAAAGTGATCCTCTTAGGGTTGTCATTATGAGGTGACCACATGCACGCACATCGGCACATGCACAAACACAAACACACACACACACACACACACACACACACGCGCACACGCACACACACACACAAATTAGGGACATACTGGACAGTAAGGTATTCCGGTCGTCATACTGTATCTACAGCGTTATCAGTTTTTGTCAGATATGTATATATATAAATTAAATCATTCTTGATATGTGCTGATATGGTGTGCCAACCACGTTGAGGCATTGGTGGCAGAACTATATACTGTTTAAACCTACCTACAGGTGTAATCTGCAGTGGCTGTGATGTGGAATCAAAATCTCTGAAAGTGCCCAAGAATTTGACATTTGCAATTATGCTACTGCTAAGTTGCATCATGTGAATTTGAATGCAGATCTCCCCCAGGCTGGGTTGCCTACCCAGAGAGCTGTGTCAGTCATGGGGTGTAGCCGGCAGAGATATAGAGTTTGTACATCATCATGGGTGGAATTGAAATAGCTTTTGGCTCAGCATTTCTTAGAGGCCTCTCAATGTGAGATTACAATTAGGGATAAATCTGCTGCTGTGTTTATGATTCGTGCCATTTATTGCTAAACGAGCCAATACTATCTGACTGATTACTTGACTCAAGAGATAATAATGTGTTTTGGGAAAAATCTGTAAGAATAGGCCTAGTAGCAAAAAGTGTTTCAGACATGATCCATGGAATACAGTTTTTGGACTGTACCACCAATCATTTCTTTTTTGGGTCTCGACCTGAAAAGTTTGGGAACCATTGATCTAAAGTTTAGATCAGTGATTTTGAACGTTCAGGTCTTGGTACCCTTTAGATTCTAAAGGCTACTAAGACCTGAAAGTTCAAAATGTAGAAAAATGGACAGAGGACTGTGGTGTAAGTGTTCATTGAGGTAACTTCCGTATTGGCGTATGCCTAGGCAGACTTTGATGAATGGACTGTGAATTCAGAATAGTTTTTCCATCCATGAGAGCTGTTTGTGCCGCTGCATGCAGTCAGACAAACGTCTGCGTTTGTCACGACAGAGAAAGAAACAGAGACACAGAGTTTTCCCCTCAGGCTATCGGAGTCCTGAACAATGACCAAACTGCCAGGTCAACTGTAAACATTCACTCACAACAGAGCACACACGTTTTTTATTCGTATCTCCACCAGGCCGGAACAGCTGGGGGTGGGAGATGTCCCTCTACATCTGTGTTTTGGCTGTGTCTTGTCTATGTACAGTACAGCTAACCTCGGGCACCGCTGGACTGAACGGCGTGAAAATCATCATCGATCGGCATGAAACTTATATCAAATGGTAACATGGTCACTATCATGTCAGTATTATGTCAGTATCATGTCAATATTATGTCATTATCAGGGTCAGTATCATGGCCAGTATCTTGTCAGTATCATGGCCAGTATCTTGTCAGTATCATGGCCAGTATCTTGTCAGTATCATGGCCAGTATCTTGTCAGTATCATGTCAATATCTTGTCAACTCAGTACCATGCCAGTATCATCTTAGGTATCATGATCAGTACGCACGCACACACACACACACACACACACACACACACACACACACACACACACACACACACACACACACACACACACACACACACACACACACACACACACACACACACACACACACACACACACACACACACACACACACACACACACTCTAGAACACATAGAATGTAAAAATATAGATCTAGAACACAGAATCTATAGAACACAGAATCAAAAATGTAGATCTAGAACACATACTGTAGAATATGTACGGTACAGTAAGGTACAGTAAGGTACAGTATGTGAGCGAGCAGACACATGCCATGTGGGCACATTTCCTAATAATTGTGACACAACTTTCCTTTGAGGTGATGCGTAATCAAAGTAACCAGTTAATCTGGTGCACTGTTTCTCAATCTTCGTTCTGCAGAAATGATCTGTATCTAATTCCCAAGAAATGTTGTACCCCGCTCGGCGGGGCGTCATGGGGTTCATCGTCGCCTAAGATGGCGCGCCTTCGACGTGGTTTGGTCAATAAAACGAAAATGTCGGGGGCGGCGCCTCCGTCTCAGTAGCGGTCTCAGTAAGAGCGCATGGCTAGAGTTCCCAACCTGGTAGTCTCGAATCCCAGCGTGGGTAGGACTTTTTTTTTTTTTTGAACGTGTGTTGGCGCATGAGCATTGCAATGACAAGACCAAGGGTGATAACGGGTCTACCACCTCCTGGGAGCTGGTAGTCAGACTACTGAGCCTTAGCTAAGGGATGACAACAGTGATAACAGACCCATACCAAGGGATGATAATGCATGTATCAGGTGGTATAACTGATCTCTGACTTGTGCCTCCTGGCAGAACTACCGTACCACTGACATGAGTGTTATTGTGAGTGCTGTTCTACCCATGAAATCACACACACAAAGCATAACCATCACCACCAACAGTAGAATATTGTCTGGTCTCCTGATTGCCTCATCGATTAACGATTGATCCAGACCTCCACGACAGATGAAAACACAAAACCTGAATGAATATTCGGATACATTTGCAGCGTGTACTGCATAGAGACATGGGTCTTCAACAGCGGGTCCGGGACCCCTAGGGGGTCCTTAGAGTTACTACAGGGGGTCCTCCAAATCTTTGTGTGATAGAAACTTTTTTTCCTCCTTTTTTATATTAACCACTTGAATCCTAGCGTCCATATTCTGAGAACTTTTGCCAAAAATAGCAGATCTACAAGCTCACAACGCCTCGCAGGTGTAGAGGAGAATAAGAGCACACCAAGTGAAAGGTCAAGTTTATTACGTATTGACAGTTCAAGTGGTTAAATATCTGAAAACACAAATTGACATGAATCCAAAATACACTGATGATTGTGTTGTCAAACAATTAAACTATATGGAATCTATGAAAGGTTGTGGGGGTCCCTGCTTCATCTCTCCCTCAACTGAGGGGTCTAAACATGTTGAAGACCCCTGGCATAGAGACATGGGGGACTAATATGCAGATGATGAGCTATACTGAAACAGCCATACAGATTTACCTAGTAGAAACTATTATTTTATCGAAAATTAATCATGTTTTTGAGGGCCTAAACATACTCAAAAAGTTGCACAATTTTGTATACACATCACAAGGGGCAAAGATTTTTATAATTAATTGGCATTTTGAATTCATTGTGGCGTTTTAGTGCATTTTAAGATTTTTACAGGTCGTACATTAATGAGCTTGAGAGTTTTAGTGCATTTTATGCCATTTTCACGGGTCCTCCTCGGAGCGTGGTCAGATCCACCTCAAACTCGCTCAGCATACATAAAACACCTTAACGATGAAAAGTTATCAAAAGCATGTGTTTTCGGAAAACAGCGTGACCGTGGCGAAGCATTATACTTCCATCTCTCAGTGAAAATAGACGATCTACAGAGTCAAGTTTTTCCTTTTGAGGTGATCGGCATACAGACTTGTGGGTAATGTCATTGGACTTGGTTTAAAGATGATTTATAATCTGCATTGTGTGAGCAGTATTAATTAATCAGCTTAAAACCCATTTAGGCCTGAAAAATACCTAAAAATTTCTTTTAAGCCGTTTTCTGAAAAACGTATGTTTCTATGATCTATGGTGCTCAAAACTTTTAATGTCAAGAACCCCTAGAAATATATGAATTTGACTGCCGACATCCATCTCAAAATATTTTGTTCCAGGGACCCCCCAGAAGCAAAGATTTACTAAAGTTTGCTTTAAAAATATATATATATTTAAAGATTTGCACAAAAAAATTGCAGATCTACAAGCTTGTATATCTGCTATTTTTCAATAGTAAAAAGCATAAAATAATGGTTAAAGTGGTTAAAATCTGAAGCGACATTTGCGTTCCCGGTCTAAATGGTAAGGTTGTAATTCTAACTAATTACTTATTTGGATTGCAACTGCCAGATCGCGTGCTAGCAATTACAGGGGACCTACTCACATTTGGATCACATTAACATGGTCTAGGCACTGAGAGGGGAGGCAAGAAGCGGCATGTACTGGATTCACTAAGTTATGCAAGACTATAGTGCTAGCAGCTGCAGTCAATATTCACTTGATAATTATTATTCAAGTATTAGACGGTAAATAGACCATGCCATGATTGTGATCTATAGAAACTTGGAAAATCCCGATGGCTATCACCTACTGCAGGTGAAACAGAAATGTCATATTTCACATAAAGATTGTTGCTTTTACATTAACCTTGCCATTACCAAATGACTGTTGGAGGACGTTTTGAAAAGCACTTTCAATCTGCTTCATATTGAAAATTGTTAAAGCACTAGGACTGCTCTATTTCATCTGTCTCTCTCAAATATTTTCTCCCTCCCTTCCTCTGGTTCTTTCCGAAACCACGAGGTACCCATTATGAAATACTTTCAGACATTTCTGCACTCGATTATGTGTTGTTCTACCTCCAAGTTGCTATAGATGTATATGGTAGTGCTTGAAAGTTTAAGAATCCTTTAGAAATTGCTGTACTTCTGCATAAATGTGACCCAAAACATAATCAGATGTTCAAAAATGTTATCATCTATTTACTTATTATGTCATCTATTTATTGAGGGAAATGATCTAATATTAGACTACATACTAGCCTACACAACCTCTAGGATTTGAAGTTTAGTAGTGAAATTAGTCAGGTGTTTTCAATCCCACAAACAGCCCAGTTGGTATGATAATATGCTACAGGCAGAAACAAATGACGCATACTGAAATTATGCTTTTTCATGACGTGACCCTACTCACCACCTCTGGTATGAGACATTGAGTGCATCTCTCCACTCCGACATGTCTCCTTTCCGACACTAACCCCATCTCTAACCCTAACCCTAAACCTAACCCCTATGGGAGTGTCACCACTCCGACAATAAGAAGTCAATTTCGGAGTGGCGACATGTCGGAATACATTGCCTTTTCTTGAGACATTAACATACTGTATGGCAGGGGTGTCCAAACCTTTTTCAAAGGGGGCCACATTAGAAAATTAAACACCCAAGGGCCAACTATCTCCTGACATAATGTACTTTGAGTATGCATCACATTTAAAAGATTTTATTTAACTATCATCGTCAATATTTAATATGGTCTGTTGTCAGGTGTCTGCTCTGAACAAAGCGTAAATAATTCACAGATAAATAACGCCTTATTTCATGTCACCAAATGTAACCAGACGTGCAAGGTAAAAAAAAACCCTGCTGTATGGGTTTACTCAAAAAGGTCAGCAGGACAACAATGGGGTTCCAACAGTATACTTAGTTACTGTCCACCACAGATAATTATAATTATATTAAGTGTCAAACTTTCAATCACCACTGATTACACGCCCCCATATCAATGCCTCTGCATACGGGAATGAATATTCTTGGTGCTCCTCGTGCATTATGATAACTGAACTGAAATTATATCAGCATTTCTTTCAATTAACTCATCGCCGGGTCAGATCGCTCTGTGCTAATAGCAAACACACAACATCAAGGCTCTGCGCATAAGCGATGACAATGAGAAATGTCTGCAGTTAATGGTGTTTGTATTGCTCCGTGCTAATGGAGAGTTGAGTCAAACAACTGTCTAAGTAAAAGAGATAATTACACTGTCACGTCGTTGAGACTTCCTCCAGAAACACAAACAGTAACAGACTGTCAAGGCGGTCCGAGGGAGCTCAAAATCATTAGCGCAAAACCCCCAGTCTTCAAACACTTTAGTTCAAACTAATGCCCTTAATGTACAACATGTAAATAAAAAGAAACACCCAAGTCGTCTGTGCATGGTGCAACGTGATCATTTGTAAATCCTCCGTCATTTCTGTTTGTCTTCCACCGGTTTCAATGCTGCCAGTGCTGGCAATGCTAAAAGCCATATTAAGGCTTTAGGACAGTGGTTTTCAACCCTTTTCATATCAAGGTCCTTTGTTTATTGGGTATTTGAGCCACGGGCCACCGTTTCATGTGATTTATCCTCTCAGACCCAAAACCTTCGAATATTTTGTTGTCGTTGGATAAGATTTTGTCCCCAATTCCATGCTGTATGTATTGATGTGGGATAGGAGATGACAGGCAAACATTGATCAAAATTGTAAATTGAGTAGTGTAGATGTTTAACAATAAGTTAACTACGGGTCTATTTAGTTTCATTTTACGCTCTCAAGAGTTAAAGATCTATAAGGGTCCATTTGATAACCAATTCTCCATAATTTAGCTGGGGACCACCTGGAACCCCCCCAAGGACCACTGGTGGTCCCTGGACCACTGGTTGAAAACCACTGCTTTAGGGGGATTTCAGTGACATTCCTAAACAAACACATAATGCCTCAGAAATGACAGTGTATCGGTTGAGGGTAACAGTATATTTTCAGGCGACATCCAGCTAACACATAATTAGCGGCGGAGCAAAGGTGAGAGCTCTGAGAAAAAGCCTGAACCCCATTGTCATCTGCGAGCTACCTTGGAGTGATTAAGTGCAGCCTTCACCACAGGGAGTGAATTGGTATATTTTGGCTCAGGGTCAAATGAACATTAATTACAAATTCAAATCAAAGGCGATAGTAGCGTCGCTTGCTGACGGAGCATTGTTGTGGTGGCTGGACTCCTTCCAGAGTTTGGAAGAGGCTCCATCTACCTGCTCAAAGGGCTGTTCATTCTTCTAGTCCTCCCTTTCATCCCACTCTCTTCAAACTCCTTTCCGCCCCGTCTACGTGTTCAGACCATTGGGAGTGCACAGGAGTACCACAGGGGTATTACATGACCAGTTTTAACGATGACAAACACTGCGCTGAAAACAAAGAGTTCCCAATATGGCGCCCGGTGGTGAAGTAGCTCCGCTGGCGGTGTGAGAACAAATGGTGTGGTGTACATGTCAAGTACAGAATAACGACCCTCAGCGCCTGTGCATTGCTTCCACAAGGGCTCAATTACAACAGATTATGAGATGTAAACCTTTCCGCTTAACACACCATTATTATGCATGTATACTGTTTCCACAGGCAAGTGTCTGGGGTGAAAACATCCTCTCCGTCCTAAATGACTGGCAGCTCCGGTGTTGCTTATTTAGGAAGTAGAGTGTGGCGAGTCAGAGAGAAGGCAAACATGATGAGAGTTAGTTTCGAACTTGGGTCCTTGGTGCACATTGTTTGGATGTGCGTGCCTGCGTCTCTCAGTCTTGTCATATCACATCACCGGAGGGCTTCAACACATCATCATTGTGAAGACCATTTGCTCATTCCAAGTCTCTGCTAATCAAGGGCACCACTTACAAAGAGTGAGTCATTATCTTAAACCTGAAGGGGATTTTTTAGGCCTCATCATGGGAGTCATATCCTCATATCAACTCTTTATACATGGTCCCTACCACATGTATGGATAGTGTTCTGCATGCAGGGTTGCAACATCCAAATGCGTTAATTTAATGTTTTCTGCCTTTTGTGTGGAGCTGAATAAATGGACAGCTAAAAGGGACTTTAAAAACAAGAGGCTGGCATGCTCCTTACACCCAACTAGCAAAGTGGCTTGTCCTGGCGTTGCCATTCTCATTAAGGTAGCTCTCCACCAAACAGACTACTACAGATTACTACAGTCTGGCAGTTGAATTACTGTACGTCGGGAAATCAGACAGTTGGAAGGTCTGAAAACTAGAAAGATGAAATTCTGGGAAATTGCAAGTGTGGTTGCCCTGATCTTGTCCCTATATTGTCCCTATTTGAGCGGTGCTAACCATGCCCACCTTTTTCCTTTTATGCCCATATATGGAGATCCCTGATGTCTGCAATATTAAGCCCATATCTTGGAATGCTCATATATGGACATACCTTTTCAGTCTCATGTGGTCTATGACGTCAGACATCTCCATATTTGGAAAATTAATTCACGAATAAATTAATACAAATTACATTTTATAACGTATCTCTTAGCAAAATGCAAGAAGACGAATCCTAATGATGCCGAAGAAATGGTTGTTGAACCTGAGAGCCGACACCGACAGATGGCTACTGTGGTGCTGACCAATGGGGTCACCAGAAACAATAGGGCTCAACCGTGTAAATTTGATATTTTGGCCTGCAGGTGGCACTAGAGGCAAGGTCCTGGGGCTCAAATGGTTAAGGTTCATCCTCTGTGGAGCATGAACATGCTCGACTAATAAGCTCAGCATAATACTTTAACCACGTAAACCCCAGCATCCGTATTCTGAGGGACAACGTTGGCAGAAAATAGCAGATCACCAATTTTCATCTTTTTTTTTTGTATTTGTGTTTTTGAATACACCCCACTACATTTCAGAGACAAATATTCTGCTTTTGACTACAGAAATGTTCTAGGAAAGGAAAAACAACATTATAAATAATCATTTTCACTAATAGTATTATTATGAAGTGATGAGTGACCACAATTAAGTACTGAACTTACATATTGCAATAATAGTGTGTGGCTGTCTTAAAATCCCAAGGCACACCTGAACTTGTCTCCTGTGTGCCCTGACACTAGTGGCTATTCCACCGTGCCAACCAAAGGCAGGGACAAACCATACCGCCAGACCACATTTCCTTCATGGTATAATACAACATGGCACACTGGAGAACAACATGCATTTGGATTGGTGCTCAAATACCCACACTTCAAAAGGATGAATGGCTGGTTCCAATAATCTGGTATATGCCTGTGGTTCGGAAACTGTCCAGTTTCATCTACTGTACTTGCATGTAGAAAAGTGATGAGAATTATCAACTTCCACTTTGGATGTGGAAGAATAACGTCCCATTGTGGGAAAAAAAGGCAAATTTGCTGTTGAGATATTTAACCATTGCCACTCTTAATAGCATCATGTTAGGCGTAACAAAATGCAGGCATTGTAATTGTCACGCTCATGATTTACCATACAGTGGCTCAAAAGAGCCGCTAAACAGAATATGCATACCAGCCTTTAAATGTCATGGGTGAACAGTCAGGAAGACGTGATCCAAACCTGCACTCATTTCAACTGACACACGGGAAACTGGTACAGGTTTGCCGGGTAGCCAAGAATGGCCTTTCCCGAGGACTTTGTGCTGTGTGCATATGGGCGTAGGCCTGAGGTTCAGGTGTAGGCCCCGAGGCTGGATTATCCTACTGCTAGAGCCTGCCCCATTGGACCTGGTATTGAGGAATGTAGCTGTGAAGCATGCATGTTAATAAGGTTTATTAAACAAATGTCTGTTTACCGTCTCGTGCCTTGGATACCTAATGTTGGTGTGATGTCATGACAGACATGCGATTGGAGAGGGTTAGTGGGAGAGAGAGAAAGAGAGAGAGAAAAAGAGAGGGGAGAGAGGCAGAGAGCGAGAGAGAGAGAGAGAGAGAGAGCTAAGGTTATTGAGGAGTATTTTCACTGGCGAGTCTAGACAGCAAGGCAGAATGAAAATAGCTCAAGGGGCAAACAAGGTAACCTTTTTCAAAAGACGCTTCAGGGGGTGTCTGCCAAGTCCCACACAATAGTGTCTGCAGCGAGTGTCTGAGTTGCAACTGTATTGCACCATTGAACAAAATATATTAAAATGTGCGCATGCATTCTCTCAAAGAAGATCAGATCTACCTATTTAATCCAGTGTTGCTCACCTGAGCCCTAAAACATCTCTGCACTGTCACGCTCATGCGTAACTCTAGACGTCTTTTGAAAAAAAAAATGAAAAAAAAAAACATTAATTTGGAATCAAATAAAGGTGATATGGCCAGCAGCCTGCACGTCGGAGTTGTGAAATATTCAGCGCTATAAGAGAATGAAACTGAAACTTGAGCAGCACCTCCCACCTGACACTCAAATTTAACGAGGTTGATTTTATTGGCAAATTGGTTGATCAGGAAGAGAATGAATTATGTCCAAAACCGTTACTTTTCACGAAAAAAAAAACTGCAATCCAATGGTTCCAATGTAGTTCAATGTAGCTTGTAGTCACACAAGCTCTTGTTAATAGTTTTCATAAATTAAATATTCATAAAACCCAAAGACAGACAAGTGCTCTCAACCCGACGTCCCTATTTTAGGCACGTCATTATAGGTAAAACTATTCACTTTCATCTGCTATTTTTGCACAGCACTGTCATAAAACAAAGTATAACATAGATAGGGCATTCATCTATTTAAAAAAAATATATATAAGAAAAACAGACATGAAAAGATAAAATATGGAGATACAAGTTTTCTGCCCGACAATGACAATATACTGCTTGAGTATGCCAGTTCAATGGGTACATAAGTAGTCTACTGTGAAGTAGTCTACAGTATCCAGACAGTATGCAGACATCTACAGCAAGAATGGCTGCAGTATTCTGCAGGAGCGAACTGTTTTAGATTTTGCACTATTAAAGAAGTTAGCATTTGGTTTGAATTGGGACATCTGGAACACAGAAATAAGGCATCCATAAAATTATGATAATCAATATGGGGGGGATGAGAAGAAACGATGGCAGTTAACAGTATCTTGTAACCAAATCCACAAATAGATATGTTCCAGTTTTGCACACAGTTTTTGTAATCTGTCTCTTATTTGAATTACAACGATTGTCGCGTGACCATAAAGTATGATATCAAACAGGGTCAACTTTAAAATGTCCTAAAATCTTTTATATTGTGTATGAACAGAAATACAGAATCTAAAAGCTCTGATGATGGCAACGTACACTTTGTATCAAGGCCATGGACAATTGGAGATCTCTTGTTTTCATACGATGACATGGTCCATGCAGAATAGACCATGAGCACCCCGTACAGGGCTATAATCAGACGTCCTACATGGTAACGGTTGTTAAGAATAAGACCCAGTGGAAAACACTTCCCACTTTACTTGAAAGACGAGCATATCCCTTCTAAGACATCTCCATGATTCATGGAAAGGGACCCTGTCATCGGTGGGGGGGGGCATTCAACAAGTCTGGGCACATCCATGCCAACCAAGCCATGCCCATGAGGGGGCCACTTGGTTCTAAAAGTGGAGAGAGATGGGGTGCAGGGATCAAATAGCCAGTTGTTCCTGAAGGTGTTTACCCACTGCCATGGACAGGCTCTTCAGAGGCAAGAGAGCAGGTGATGCTCTGTCTCGCTCAGACACCGACAGAAGCAGGAGAGCACGAGTGGAGCCTTGCATACAGACAAAAAGAAAGAACGAGAGTCAAGTTCAAGAACATGTCTGACATTCTTTGTTCAAAATGACTAATTGGTTTACTCTTTCAGGGGGAAAAGATGCACTTGACTTCAGTGAGGGTTGGCTGAGTATAATCCAGGCGGAGGCGGGGCAGTGTTATTTCTCTAGGTTATTCAGGGTGCCAGAAATACAGCCGTCATTAAAATGAAAGGGGATTTGAGGTCACAGGAAGGGGAAGCGCACATGTGAAGAGGGGGGCAACATTAAATTAACAGCAGAGCTCTGCAGATATTAAATTCCCCAGATGCATCATACAACTTTCACCGGAGATACGCTTTTCAGCAACAATTTACAGTAAATGCAAAAGTACTCGCCTAAAACTCTCTAAAGGAAAAGAAAACTAGATGAAGACAGTCTAAACCCCCCCTAATGGACCCTAGAGGCAGTGCTGCTCACCCAACCAGACCACAAGTGATGTCATTAGAGGCGTTTTACATGGACAACATTTCTTTTGTCCGATTGAAATCATTTTGATTAGACATTACAACTTAACAGTTTATCTGCGTCACACGCCACAAAGATCTTTTGACATGAGCAAAGGGATTTTGTTTCTGCCAACTTTCAAGAGGGACGGGGTTCTGCTGGTCTTTATAAATAAACACATTTCCGAATTACACGATGGTCATCCATGAAATTATGCACGTTAAATTAGAATAAAATATGGATATACCAAACAAAACACATTTTAAACTATACAGGAATCATTTTGGAGGAGCATGGCACGCTTCGTTCGGGTCGTGGGCTCCGGGCACCTGATGGCGTGAAGTTATTTCTGCTCCGGCATTGATCCCAGGCTACTCAAACGGGTACAAAGACATTTTGGGCTGATTGTGGAACTAGTTGTCACTCAAATCTGAAGGGTTCACCCTCCAGGAAATCCCATGGCAATCGAGCCAGTAGTAGCAAGATTAATTATTTGTGATGAAAGTGGAAGACGGACATGGCCATCCTAAAAATATCCCATCACTAAAGCCCATCACCTACCTCTCCCTTCAACACAAGTCAAGAGAACTAGGCGTTCCACAAATCAAGAGGAAGTAATGTAGGCAAAACATTGCCACAATTGAACTGAAAGGGCAGGAGTGGTGGATTTAAGTGCTACAGAGTGACTGACCATGTCCTTCTTTTGTGTCCCGGAGCCAGAATACATCCTCTACAAGTCCCCTGGCTCGCCTAGGCCTCATTCAGAGGTAATGTACCAGACAGAGAGTAGATTACTCTCCTTTCTCTCTGCTCACCCGAGGAAGCCCTCCCGACCCATGTCGACTTGTCAACTTTCCCTGTTTACTAGCATGGTGAGACCACAAGTAGCGTTGTATGAATTTCAACAAATGACAGATTCAAATGAAAGACAACATAAATGGCAACACAACAAGTATAGGTCTGAATATGTCAATGAATTCGGGAGGGGGTTTTCTTCCACGTTTTTTCGAGTATTGCTGAATAGAAAAAAAACACTCTATTACTCTGCCCATGTGGCTCTCCAAACAAAACTGAAATGATCTGTGGCCCACTTCTGCATCAAAACATATTGTTAAAGAAACATATCTGCCCACATCAAGCAAAGGCTACGAATCACATCATGAGCACAATCAATTGTCTCCGAGAACATCAGTTCATATTCAACAATTCCCAATCAACTCTGAGTGAACACTTAGGAGAAGGAGATCTCTGGAGACAAAGCGTAGAGTAGCAGCGGTCAACTTGTCTATTAACGAATCCTTTGAAGGCACTCTGAAGGGCTCCACATTGGTTGTGCGCAGTGAACTGAGTCAGGACCCTGTGCAGTGTTTACATACACTCACTCTTCCATCTCCCACAACAACGGTGATGGAGGAGTGTTGGGCAATGAGGCGTTCAGGGCCAGTCCATGGCCTATTTGTCTCCAATGCTCAGCAGCCGCTCAAATGCAAATAGCTGGGAAAACGTATTAATTACCGGTCTCTTGACTCACGACCCTGGAGTTGGAAAAGGTACACTGTCCCAGGAAGGGAGACAACGAACGCCCCTTGACATGATTTGTAAGATGTAATTGACACGATAATTACCTTTAAGTATTCCCTTTCAAGTGTGTAGAAAGGGAATTTTGTAGGACATGGGGTAACTAAAGAAAGTTTAGAGAGATTAAGCATGAGCACTTTAACTTAAATGATTAGATTACATGTGTACACGTCCTTTATGTTAAACCACCACCCCCACTGCCACTGGTAATTGTATTTTGCCTGGCAAATCAGAGATTCTACATTGTCAATAAAATGACAGAAAGGCGTGTGTATGGAATGCTTTCTGGATTGTGTAAAACTAGAGGTTTGCGGGCCTTCGGCCCGCTCACATCTAGTTTAAAAAAAAAAAAAAAAAAAAAAAAAAATTAAAAAAAAAAAAAAAAATTTTAGAGAAAAAAATTTTTTAGAGAAAAAAAAATTTTGAGAAAAAAAAATTTTTGAGAAAAAAAAATTTTTTTTTGAGAAAAAAATATTTTGGAGAAAAAAAAATTAGGATAAAAAAAAGTTTTGAAAAAAATAAGAAATAAAACGTATTGGTGATGTGTGCGTCTCTCTCTGTGCATTTCCCCCCCCCCCCCAAAGTGTGAGTCTCTCTCTGTGAAGTCCGTTGACTGTGGACTGCCCTGTGCCCTGTGCCTATGCTCGAGTGTGGGCGTGTCTCAAAGTCCGTTGACTGTCCTGTGTCCGTTGACTGTGGGCTGCCCTGTGTCCTGTGCCCTGTGACAAAGTGGGCTGCGGCCTTAAGCCAAATGTAAATATAAGATATAAGACACAAGCAGAAAAATCCACATTTTCAGCTTGCCCACCTTGTGTACAGGTACATAAAAGTGGGTTACTCAGACATTGTAGCAGCATGAATAAGAATAAGAATACGAATAAGAATAAGCGCAATAGTAAACAATCAACAACACGTCGCTTTTGCTGTATACAGGTCAGCAATGATATCAGAATTGTGACATCGGACATTTTTGTGATGTCAGAATGTCAGAATGTCAGAATGTCAGAAATGTCAGAATTGTGACATCGGACATTTTTGTGATGGAATAATCCAGACATGTTGCTGTGACATAACCGTTGCCTAACAACATTGATTTGTAGCCAATGAATTCCTCCCACTGCTTGTCCTACTCCACCCGTTCAACATTCCCCGCTGACAGTGGTGTAAAGTAATTAATATCACTTAAATACTGTGCATAAGTACAATATTGAGGTATTTGTACTTTGCAATTTGAAAATAGACGATCTACAAGCTCACAATGTGGCGCGACGCATCGTGAGCTTGTAGATCGGCTATTTTCAAAAGATTTTTATACATTTTTAAAACTTGAAATGGGACATTCTGCATAATGATTACTTTTTACTTTTGCTACTTTAAGTACATTTTGATAGCAATACGTTTGTACTTTTACTCAAGTACATTTTGAATTCTGGTATTTTACTTGTAACAGAGTATTTCTATATTGCAGTATTGATACTTTTACTTACAGTGAGTAAAACATTTTAGTACTTTTTCCAGTACTGCCCGCTGGCAGGTTGGTATAACCGCTCAGTCAAACCGGATGCACCACCGTGGATTAAAATCCCTTGACTTTGCAGTGGCGGGCATTTACTTATGCCCAGACTGACGCCTTATTTTGTGACATTGTGTTGCAGAAGCTTTCAACATTGCAGCAGTCAACCGTCTATTCGTTGAAACAGGGTGCAACTCTTCAAGTGGGTAGTACTTTGCAGACAGTATTATCCATCTCCATTTTGGCCCTGCGGAAATTAATAAGTTCACTATCAGTGAGCCACACAGATGGTCTCTGGACCCTTTTACCAGTGACTTAGACATTGGCACTGTCACGAAGTGACGGGCAGACAGAGAGAGAGACAGAGAGAGAGAGAGAGAGAGAGAGAGAGAGAGAGAGAGAGAGAGAGAGAGAGAGAGAAAGCACTGGCATATGAGTAAGGTCCACAGGTTTGGCATCCAGCAGGGCAGGAGGAAACAGAGCCAAAGACGGCTGAGTGCATTCCCAGCGCTGGCAGAACAAATGGAACTGTTGTTTGGGTTCAGAGGAGCTGGCCCTCGAAAAGGACACGACAGGAACTGGGAGGGAGGGGGACGGGGGGGGGGGGGGGGGGGGGTGTCTGCAAGCCAGACAGGGACAGACGAGGACACTGGAGCGGGGTGGCAGTATTGCACAGCTCACACCACCCACACCAGATCCAACAGCGAAATCGAACAGTTCCCAGAGGGGGGCGCTTGTGTGTGTGTGTGTGGTTGTGTGTGTGTGTGTGTGTGTGTGTGTGTGTGTGTGTGTGTGTGTGTGTGTGTGTGTGTGTGTGTGTGTGTGTGTGTGTGTGTGTGTGTGCGTGCGTGCGTGCGTGCGTGCGTGCGTGCGTGCGTGCGTGCGTGCGTGCGTGCGTGCGTGCGTGCGTGCGTGCGTGCGTGCGTGCGTGCGTGCGTGCGTGCGTGCGTGCGTGCGTGCGTGCGCGCGCGCGTGTGCTTGCGTGCGTGCGTGCGTGCGTGTGCGTGCGCTTGCGTGCGTGTGTGCTTGCGTGCGTGCGTGCGTGCGTGCGTGCGTGTGTGCGTGCGTGCGTGCGTGTGTGTGCTGGGGGATAAAGGTGGAATGATGAACTGGATGATGTATATGTAAACTAAAAACCTGAGACTGCTTCGGGAATCTAATGTCGAGAGGAAAATACTGACTAGAATTTACAAAGCAACAAAATGGCATGGCGATAAGACCACTATGTAAAAACATCATTTAACACGCGCTCTAGGCACATTCAATTATTTAGCTTGCACCACTGCGTCTGTCTCAACATCAAAGGGATGTTTTTGACTTTGCTCTCCATGAAAGTGACAGTAAAGTCTGATTAACCAATTAAGGAAGGTGTTGAGGCTGGGGGGAGATTCTTCCACCTCAAAGTGTCTGCAAGAGCGACTGCCGTCGCGCGGTTGTTGCTCCGACGGTTTCCCCAGTGTCTCTTTGACTGCGCGCTCACTCAAGGACTTTAAGGGTGGTCTAATCTACATCAGAGGAAGAATGTCTCATGTGGCTCAGACAGCCCAGGGGACTTGTCTGTCATCTGGCACGATTAAGTCACGAGTCAACTCTGAGAACGACGAGCCCTCCCAGATCAGCACAAACGATCAAGCAGTGAACACCTTCAGGGGCGTAACAAGGGGGGGGGGGGGGGGAGTGGGACTGAGTTACTAGGGCCCAAGGTGGAGGGGCCTTAATTATTTTATACTTTAGCTAATATAGCAGATATACAAGCTCACAGCGCGGCACCGAGTGCCATGCTGCGAGCTTGTAGATCAGCTATTTTTGAGAAGTTGTGAAAATGTGTGCAAATCTTTGAATATAATCTTTTTTTTTTAAGCGAACATGTATAACTAAAATGTTGCTTCTGGGGGGTCCCTGGAAATAAATATTTTGAGATGGGGGTCTGTGGCCAAATACATATCATTTTGGGGGTCCTTCACATGAAACAGTTTGAGTACCACTGACATAGAAACATAGGTTTTTCAAAAAACCTTAGGATTTGAAATATTCAAATTTTGTATATGTGTTAAAGCACAAAATAATGTGTTCCCAGTCTAAATGGGTTAAACCCCCTCCCCCTATGAAGAACATTCATGGGGGGCCCGCAGTGAATCCTTGTACCCAGGGCCCAGAATTTGGTGCGACACCCCTGAACACCTTGACATGCAGGATCCACTTGGGGTAAGAAGATGATGTATATGGCTGGGCTTATAAGATTGGTTTTAAACTTTGCGGCAATAAGGCTCAAACTAAATCACAGACTTCAGAATTATGAACGAGTGTGGTAGATGCAGGGCAGGCTGTGAGGGGAGGTGGAGCTTCCCAGTGTTTAAGCGTAAAGGCACACCCGTAGGTTAAGGCAAGGAGGGAGGTGAAGGTCTAGTTTTAGTTTAAAAATCACACTCGTGTGAACTGAGCGGTGGTGTGTGTGTGTGTGTGTGTGTGTGTGTGTGTGTGTGTGTGTGTGTGTGTGTGTGTGTGTGCCCCCTGTGTGTGTGTGTGTGTGTGTGCCCCCTGTGTGTGTTTGTGCCTGGCCTATGCCTGGCCTATCCTGAACAACAGCGCCCCTCCCTTAACATGTGTGGTCAGAAAAGGTTACTGCAGGGCCAGGCTACATACCCGGAGACAGACAGACATACAGACATACAAACAGACAAACAGACAGACAGACAGACCCACACACACGGCCACGTATAGGAGCGTTGTGACCACCGCTCAAAAAAAAGTGCCAACAGAATTCATGGGGCACTTGCAGGATGTCTTGTAAGATGTAATAGCGATCATCTAAACTAGAAAAATAAGAATAATCTCTTAGGACTATAATGAAACCTCAGACTTCAGAACTAACTGGCATACCATGCAAGGAAAATCCAAAAGAATACAAACACCCATACGGATTCAATTTACAATTTAAGTGAAATAGTTTTGTTCTTTCTAGTTTGCCTTTTAAACACTGGACTCAAAGCAGACTCCTAGTGCAGACTGCAGTGAAAAGTAGAAAAGTAGACATACTGTCAGTAGACCAGAAAGCTTCCTGTGTATAAGAAAACACCCAACCCTTTAAAATTAAAAAGTAGGGAAATGCAACCTACGGTAGCCTACTACACATGAAAGTGCTGGTCACTGAAACAGGAATGGCTAATGTACTTTATCTCTCAGGCACCATACTGTATGTTATCCATGCTCCCTGAAGAATGTTTGAAATAATGCCTCAGCTTTCCACATAATTCAGGACGCCTTTGTGGCACACGTGGGTTTGAAACCCTGTCAATCACATCTCCATTTTTCGCAGACATTTCTCATAGTGCAATGTTATGCCCTGTCTGTCTGTAGACAGGGTGGCTCTGGCAGTTTAACAGCTTGCACTTGGCTGGGAGGATAAAGGGATTCTGGGTGTTTCAGAATATTTAGAGAGATAAAGTGTGTGAGAGAGCATGAGAGAGAGAGAGAGAGAGAGAGAGAGAGAGAGAGAGCGAGAGAGCATATGGGGGAGAGAGAGAGAGAGAGAGAGAGAGAGAGAGAGAGAGAGAGCAAAAGCATTTAGGCTTGGACACAGGTCACTTATTTTAACAACGTGGAATGTAACTACTGTGAACCTACAGTACAGTACTGTAGACTGACACAGGTCATGGACAAACATGCAATATATCTGTATCTACTGTACAGATGTGTTGAGAAATTAGCTGTCATTTAGCAATCTAAATTAAACAGACCGATGTTGTATGCCAGGGTGTCGTGAAAAGGAGATTGTTTTAAGATGTAAAGCAAATTAAAAAAAATCTGAAATCTGTGCATCCCTGATGCACCTCCCATTTTAAACAACAGTGTGTAAATATCCTGATAATTATTGTTAGATTGGTTATTTTCAGTAACAGGATTTGGTCTGGAAGAAAAGAGAGGATCAAGTACAAAGCCGGCCACGATCAAATAGGGTTTAATGGGTTTAAGCTCTGTTTTTATCCATTATTAAGTTGTTTTGTACATTTGCACCATGGAGTCAGGTTACATAAACACTGTAATCTTTACCATGGTTGGAGACATTCTCCATATTCTGCTCAACTCCAGTAGTCACTCTATCTTAACACTTATGTTGCAATGATTTTTTCTCTTCAATGTCTCGCGTTGCCATGGTTACCATAGACTTCCATGTAATTGTGCAAGTGTGTAAAAAGTGCACGCCCATGCCTAGATGATGCGCCACGTGTGTAGATGCTGTTCACAGCTTTCAAACAAAAAAATCCGCTTGGAAATCCGTTCAGGCATTCATGATTTATCAGCCATTATGTTTTCTTCAGATGTAAACAAAAATGGCTGCCATGTTTGAAAGAATGGGTTGGTATGGGGGTTAAACATGCAATTTCGCGATCGCGACCATGCCTAATACATTTCTGGAGGTCCAAAAAAAAAAATTGAAAAAAAAATTTTTGAAATATTTCTTTTTTTTTTTTTTTCAAAAACGGCCCAAACTCGGGAAACTCGGGGTTGGCACAGCACTAGTACCAATACAAACTCGGGAAACTCGGGGTTGGCACCATATGTGTTAAAAGGTAGGTAATTGATATTTTCTGGTTAGAACAAAATTCAGTGTTTGTTCAGTAACAGGTCTGTCTCTCCAGTTCTTTATTAACTCAATTACTGCCGGGCGCCGCAAGGTGCCGCTAGAGTGCCAGCCATTCTCCCGTAGACATTCACTATCACATCCGGGTCCCCAGCCTGAGCTGGCTTGGCTTTACACTGGAATGAGTGCTATGCTAGCGAGCCGGAGGAAGTTAGCTTTCAGTTAGCAATCGGCTCTGTAATTTTTTAGAAGACCGATCTAAAGTTATTCAGCCGCCAAAAAAACTTTTCTGCTGGCCTCGGAACACAATCCGGAGAAAATCCGCTGTAAAGATGTGTTTTTCTATTGGAGTGGGCGGCGTGGCGCGGCCTTTTTTTCCCATTACGAGCCGTAAACAGAATCGCGGCCTTGTGCTTGGATGGAAAATTCGACCGGGGCTTCGTTGAGGCCTCCGATTATTTAATTCATTTTACTAAAGGAACCGAAAAATGTCGGTTCTTGTAATCCTTAATACGTCTTGCTGAAACAGCGTTTTTTTGGGGGGGCTCTAAACTTTTTTCTAAACCATTTTCAATGGAATAAATCATCGGGACAAGTAGAATGGCTCGTTGTGAATAGGGTTGGGACCCGAAACCGGTTCTTTTTAGGAACCGGTTCCATGATAGCGGGTCCAGAACCGGGTCAATCATTTTTGCCGGTCCGATTCTCTTAACGGGTCTCATCAGCGCGCATTAGCTGTGTGCATTCCATTACAAGCAGCTGTGGTGACGTCAGGCCACCTCTACAGAAGAAATGCTGGGAATGTCCGCGTCACTGAGCAGCGCGAGTCGGCCGCAGCCGTTTGTCCTTTGGGGGGGGCCGTGTGTCTCGCTCCACTCCAGCGTGATAGCGTCACCTCCTTCTCACACACGTGTTAATATTAACAAGCCAACAACAACAACAAGATCAAGCATGAAGCCATCAGAATGGTCGCCGATGAAGAAAAGAAAAGACAGCGCGCTGTCACACCGCATGCATGGATGTTACACCGACATTCCTTTGGAACCGAAATGTGTGACACCAATGTCTGAGTAACATTACCCAATGCAACTATGCGATGCAGTCACACATTTCTTTGCCAAACCGATGTCGGTGTAACATCCATAAGTTCCACACGCACGCTGACAGACAGTCACAGAAGCTTGTTCTTCAACAGGGAACAAAATGCGAAAATTGGATTTTACAAAACGGACCCCGTCAGCGTCGATCCCGTTTTAAAGAGGAAAAAAGAGCTTAAAACCAACTTGCTAGGGTTACGTCGTCTTGGTGTTGATGAAGACAAGTTTATATCGGATCTGCAAGCTCAAAAGTAGTCGCGCATAGTTGTCTGAGTTGTATGAGTGGAACATTAAATCAGACGCACTGCAGTGCAATTATTTACTATAAAATCTACTATTACATTTGCGTGTACAGTACACTGGGACTTGGGAGTTAATCTGTTATATGGGGCTCGTGATCGCGCTGCTGCTGTTGTGATGTGTTACATTATAGACATGATGTCTGCAAAAAAAACACTTTCTTTAATATAGAAAACATTTGTATCATAGCCTATTCTTCTTCCTCGTTGTATTGTTGTTTTTAATGTAATGAAAATAGGGAGCTTTAATTATTATGAGGAAAAAACTGGTGTGTTTTCCCTTTTAAAATTGGGTAAAATCGCGCATTTTTAAACACATTTCCTTAACGGTTATCACTTATGTAACCGATAAACTTTTGCTCCCGACAACCCCCCCCCCCCCCCCCCATGGTTTAAGTTGTGTTTATTATGTAATTGTATAATGGATGTCAGAAAATATGAAAAAATATATATATTGGAACCGTTAAGAGAACCGTTAGGAACCGGAATTGTTAAGAGGGAATCGCTAAGGACTCGGAATCGTTAAAATCCTAACGAGTCCCAACCCTAGTTGTGAAGCGGTGGACGAGCCAGGACCACCCACGTCGCTACTAGCAGCTCAGGGTAAGCGAAATAGATTAAAAAATGAGTATGGGAATGGAAAAAAGAACCGAAATTATTCGGTTCGGGCACTAAATGAGTTAAAGAAAAAAAACATTTTCAGGTGGCAAAGTTTCAGCCATTATTCAACATTTATAAGCAGGGGGCAGAACTGACTGAATAAATACCAATTAAATACTAATAACCTGCTTGGGTTATACCTTTGATTAAATTAAATAGTAAGTTCCTAAGTAAAACGTGAAATCTGAGCTCACTCAAATTGGAGCAGACAGGACTGAATACTGCCAGAATGTTAGGGCTAGCATTAGAGGGCCATCTGTTATGACAGTTTGAAGAAGAACTTGTGTTTCTATCATTACTGGCCAGCACTCTGAACATTGTCACCAAAAACTACCTTCGGCAGACTTTTTCAAACACAGGCCTTCGATTTCATGCTAAACCAGTTTGCTCTGATAGGGCTGGCCAAATAACCACAAATATACCAAAACCGACATTTAGAACCGGTCACCGACTTTATCTTGCTCATGTTGGTTAATTCTCAAATGGATGTGTTCATGAACTGTCTCCTTAAGGTGTCATTTAAATCAAATCACTGGTGCAACCAGCTTCGTTCCCAGCCTTTTCTCATCTCAGAGGCCCGATGCCCGATGTGTCTAATAGGGTGGGGTGGGACTTCCGTCGCAAGTACTCCCCCTGAAACGATCTTTTTCGACCAATCACAGCACTCGTTTCATGAACGGAGAATGTTAACATATTTGTAAAGTCTCAACATAATTTGGGAGGCACTTCTGCCAAATTCTAGTACTTCCGACACTCAACCGGCTAGTTCTTGCCCAGTATGCTAATTATGTACAGACAGAGACACTTTATCAGAAATTGTCTAATAAAGTTTCAACTACCATTAAAACAAGGAAGAGGCATTGAGTTACAGTGAACATAGTAGTTGTTGCTATACTCGC
This sequence comes from Nannobrachium achirus, assembly GCF_963921795.1. NCBI lineage: Eukaryota > Metazoa > Chordata > Actinopteri > Myctophiformes > Myctophidae > Nannobrachium > Nannobrachium achirus. Next base: position 47,185,324 of record NC_137832.1, on the reverse strand, counting down.
CAGTATCACTCTGGTATGAAGCCAAAATGAACAGATCTACAAGTTATTAATTTAATGTGCCAAATCACACTATGTTGTTAGCAGTGGTGTGCTGTGGATTTGTCAGCTAGTGGAGCGGTCACGGTCGTGAGCACGTAAACGCGCATGTAAGCGATCGCCAATTGAAATAACCTCTCATATGTAGGCCTATAATCCACAATATACTGTTCATCAAATTGTATTCTATATTTACTTGCATAATGGGGAAACTTTAGTGTTGTCATAATTATGTATTTACCTCGCAGCCACCTCTGTAATGTAATTAGTTCATCAGCCACACTGTTATCCAACTCTTTTGACTGCTTCAGATAGAACTTCTCACACCTACTAGGCTACTATTAGCAGGTCACACAATGGACGGACCATTGATATGCATCAACCAGGTCGGTCATTGCTGTTAATTCAAGATGTGACAATTCAGCGTCGATCGGCATCTTTTGTTAGCGGTGCGAAAGCAGTCAATGGTGCCTGTGAGGGCCTGCGCGCAGCTTCAAAGCTAGTGGAGCGGCGCTCGTCAACGAATGTTAACAAACAAGTAAAATGAACTTTAAAACGAATATGTGACCTTTTTCTCAGGATGATTTCATTTCACGATATGTACTGGTTTAAACTTTAAACCTTAAAGTGTTCAAAATGTTCCAAAATACATGTTACATGTGCACGTTTATGTGCATAAAATTACCTCTGGTGTTAGGTTGCGGTCGCGAGTCAATGACAGCATTATTTTGGGATCGGGGACTGAAAAGATTGGGAACCCATGCTTTACTGTAGGGTGTGTGGAGAAAAAAATATTTTATGTTATATTTATGTTATATATTATGTTTAAAATAAAAAGGATAAGATATGCACTCCATCATTAGCATATTTACAGTACAGATCATAACAGAGAACTAACTTCTATGAGGGCAGTGTAAAAAAAACTATACAAAATAGTTTTCATCATAATGAAGGTTAAAGGTTGAAATAATTGTGATATTGAAGCCCAGGCCTAGTTCTCCACAACTGACCTTGCTTGCCCTACAAGGAAATAAAAGCTTTAATGATGTTTAAGCATTTTTCTACCGTTGTCCTAGACATAAAGCAGTGCTTGTATTAAATGATTTTGTTTTCTGCAGGCTGTTTATAGAATCCAATGCCATAACTCTAATGTCTTCATTAAATACATTATTGTAAAGTACTTTATATAAACTGAATTATTTCCAAAGAAACAAGACTATGGGTAACAAAACATTCCCGCTAAAATACCTTATAGGCCATAATGCTCCTTCCATACACCCAGCCAGACAAAAGTGGTTTGAGCCTACCGACATTAGCAACCTACTGTATTCGGGCTAATAATCTATCTATAAATGCGAGAAGTCTCTGCGTGTCTGTCTGTCTGTCTGTGTGTCTGTCTGTAATCCGCGTATCTCGAGAACCGTAACAAAACATTCCCGCTAAAATACCTTATAGGCCATAATGCTCCTTCCATACACCCAGCCAGACAAAAGTGGTTTGAGCCTACCGACATTAGCAACCTACTGTATTCGGGCTAATAATAATAATAAAACAATAAAGTTGACATTTTGGCCTAAAGGTGGTGCTAGACAAAAAGGTAACCAAAATCAGTACTGAATAGGGATTATCATCTGGGAACATAAAGGTAAAGTGTGAGATGTTGGATGTTGCGTTCAATACAGTAACTCTAATTAGCAGTATTAGCACAGCCACTATTATCAAGTAGTAAACAACCTCTGCCAACTACACAGTAAAATCCTCATTTATTCTATGCACTTTGTGTGCCTTAATGCACTACGCATTGAGGCACACAAAGTAAATCACATGGAAACATGCCACTTTGTGGCAAAATGTTACGGTGTGGTGTACATTTTTGACTATTTTTGGAGTAAAAAATAGGCATGAAAAGTGCTCAAATCCGGGCGCCCGCTGGCCTAATGGTCCGGGTGCATACCACTTAGGCATTGCCACATAGGCATGAATGCCTGGTGGCGGCGCCGGTTTGATTCCCAATCCGGACGACCGTTGCCGCGTTTCACTCCCCATCTCTTCCCCCCATTTCCTGTCAGTCTACTGTCCTATCAATAAAGGCATAAAAAGCCCAAAAACGAATTCTTTTTTTTTTTTTTAAGAAAGGAAAAGACAAAACATATTATACTACAGATGTGCCGTTTCAACTCTTCAGTATCTACCGCTCTTTTCCTGAAAATGCATTTTTTCCCTGTTTTGCTTTTCTATTTTTTACGGAGAACAGAGCTTATTTTTGCAGAAACTAAAAAATAGCTGATCTACAATCTACATTTTCTCAGAATCCCCTGAAAATGTACTGTCTTGCCAATGGCAGGACGTGTGAAGTTTTGAAATAGCACATCTGTATATCATGATTATCCCAGACCGACGATATCTAATCTCCTATCACAACATTGATATAATATCAATATACCTGTATTGCTCTGCTCTACTTTCACATGGTAAAATGAAAAATGAATAAAATGGAAACACACATCTTCATGTTTCCACCCCCATCCTCTCATCACACCACCTCCTCTTTCTGTCATTTGCAACAACAGGTAAAAAGCCATCTGTATTGTTTACAGCAGTGGTTCTCAACATGTGGGTCGGGACCCCCAGGGGGAGTACCCAAAATATTTGGGGGGGTCCCCAGATGATTAAATTAATGTGTAACATTGTTTTCTCACAAACCAACACGAAGTTTAAGTGTATAGAGGGTATCTGCACATTTCTAAAGTGACAATTTAAGGACTTTTTAATACATCTAAAATGAAAAATGTAATATTGGCCAAATTGTCAAATATTAGAAGCTGAAATTGTGAAAACAGCCAATCTACAGGCTCACAACGCCTCGCAACGAGAACCCCTGGTTTACAGTACGTTGAGATTACGCTTTTCGATGCCGATGAGTCTCCGACTAGCGACTACCCCCCGTCTAGCTCACTCTCCTCATCTCTCACTCTCTTTTTTTTCTTTCTTTTTTTGGTTGCAAAGCATACAGGCTTCCACCTGGATGGGCTTCAACTATGTGCCAAGGGGATATCACGGCAGCTCCATATCCTCTGTGTGACAGTGTAATTCCTGCTGCCCTGCAGCTATGTCTGAAAACTCAGACAGTTTACATGTTCATGTAGCTACATCGTACTGGGGAAGAGCAAAGCTAGCCAAGTATTCTCTGCGTTCATTTGATTTCTGGCACACGTCATTTAACCCCTTCAGCAGCAGCCATCGCAGATGTAATAAAGTCAGGGGGGGGGGGGGGGGGGGCGTGTTTCATCCTTCACCCAGTGCTTGATTGGGTGTCATGTCCTCTGCTTTGTTTCTTATTATTAATACATAAAGATGGCCGCCTACAGATTTTTGGGAATTGTAGTGCTGCTGATTGACAGAGTAATGATAAGTTACAATGCGGATGAATGGATCTGGTGTAAGGTGTCTTGTCAAGTCCTAGACATTATTTAACCCAGGCATGCAGAAAGAAATTGTGCTATAATTAGGTAATATTGTATTTCACATTTGATTAGACTACAAAGGTATATGAGGTAATGTGAGAAAATTAATTTACCATCAACGTTAGCCCTATAACATTAAATCAAACATCCTAAAGAAATAAAAAATAAAAAATAAATGTGGGAAAAGTTGAGCAAACAAACATTAAATTACAGTAAGTTCATTATAATATACATCTGTCAGACAAAATGCCCCTGGCTATGCTATGAGGACTAAATAACCACTATACCAATGTGCCTAAAAATGATTAAATGAATGTGAGGTTAATAATCCATAATACTTAGTTGACCGGGGTCCTCCAGGGCTCTATATTAGATCCACAAGTATTTCCCCCCATATCAAATGTCTTCGTCAAAAATAGCCGATCTACATACAGTACATGATATCAAATGTTATTGCTAAATTGTCAATTACATCATACTTCAAATAAATAATAATTTGCAGTCACTCTTTGCGAGTCTAGGGGTTCTTGACATTAAAAGGTTTGAGCACCACTAATCATAGAAACACACGTTTTTCAGATAACCGGATTTAGAAGACATTTTTAGGTACTTTTTTCAAAGATGTTCAAAATAGCAATAAATAGTTAGATATACAGCTATTGTCATTACCTTTGCATGACACTGTTGTGCACTGCAGTCATTGAAATACCGTACGAGGTTTATGTCTGACAGCAACTATAGACAAGTCATAGTTTTGGTATTTGGTTTGTTTTGCATTTGTACGGTATATTGTGCACTCAGCACCTAAAGAATGCCTTCCATTCTAGAAGGGGTTCCCCTCTTTTGTGTGCCTTTCCAAGGTTTCTTTCTTTTCTTTTCCTTTTTTTACCCTTCTCAGGAGTTTGATTAAGGGCTTTGAAAGTAAACTTGACTTCACTTAACTGATAACAGGAGGACATGCTGTAGCCCTTAGAAACTCTGACGCCGCAGTGGCTTGGCGCACGTATAGTGTTCATAGACTTACGGCACTGTATTGAGAATGCATTTTGTACATGCTGTCTTTTATCAGCTGTCTGGCTGTGGAGACTAGCAGGACTGTACATGCACGCCGAGGACTGTAAATCAATTATGTATGCAGTCAGTAATGATCTATGCAGCATTATAATAGACTAGTGATCCACTTTGAAAGGCTGTCCATTTAGAACTGAGATAAATCTAACCTGTCTCAAGTATTTTAGCTGGAATATTCTTTTCTAAAAGGCTGAGGCAATGAGGGGAAAAAGGTCAGCAGGTAACTGTTACACAGCTGAATAAATGCCCAGTTCAGCAAGTTTTAGTAGCCAATGACAGAATAGATGGAATACGATGTACTGTGCATGAAATGATGAGAGAATTAACTTTCAAACAAAATGCATCAAAAGCGGCGAACTGACAATAGAAAGTTCTGTTTGGCGGCAGTGGCTCAGGAGGTAGAGTGTACGTTTTTATTTTTTAATTGTTTAAACATTCAATGTAATTCCTTAATTTTAAATACAAATATATATTTTTACTTATTTAGGATATCTCATTCTTGCCATGAGGGAAAAGTTAAATAGAACTCAGGATCGTCGGCATAGGAGGCAGATGAAATGGTGTCCAAAAATTGCAGCTTGAGGCACACCACATAATGAGGAAATATAATAGCCAGTGAAGATTTAAAATGTTCTGTCTGACAGTTCAGACCATCATCCTAACAACGTTCTCACAGTGCAAGAAACAACAGAACCATGACTAATCTGTGATGTCACAAAGACCAACGCTGTCACCAGCGTTACAGTAAACATTGGACTGTAAACCTAGTCCCAGATGACAATGTTTTATTATTATATTTATTTGTGCTCAGCTGCTCACAGAAATGGATGAAGTGCCATGTAAATTATGTTGCAGAGAAGATTTTGGTCTTAGCCAAAACCAACAGGCTGAATATTCGTTTGTTTTCTCACTCACAAACTCACAGAGTCATTTGGTTGAAGTTCAGGGTGCAGGTTTGGCTGAGGAGAGCAAGTTGACAGTAAAGCGCTGCACTTATTATGGCATGGGTTTGATAGACTTGTATAAGACCTTAGATCCGTGCTACTCAACCCGCGGCCCTTTCCGCATGTCTGTACGGTCCGTCATGATCATACAAATAAAAATATGATTTTTCTAAGCCTGTCAAAGTTAACGCGGTGATGTTTGAGCCTCGGTGCACTCTGTCGTCCGTAGGTTAGGGATACGAGTCAGGAAGCAAATGCAGTCAATGCACAGAGTGCACGCATTCCAACAGATCGCAGCAGCCAGGGAACTATGCTTATTGTACCACAAATCTCCTCCAACGAGCTGTTGTGTTTTACAAAGCTCAAAGCATCAAACTGTTTTACAAGTGTACAGTGCAACTGAGGCTGACTTGAGTTATTTTTCCATACAACAACTCTTCACCAAAAAAAGCCGATCTACAAGCTCACAGCGCATCTTGTGGTGAGCTTGTAGATCGGAGTTTGAGTGATTGAATAATAAGTATAAACGGCTATTTACAGGTCTGGATCAATAACAGCCTGTCAGGCCATGGCTACAGCTGAAGTCAGATGATGACATTTTCTCTCCGAAACCCCTAAGAGACTTTTTGTCTTGTTTTAAAACAAGATTTGTATTCTATTTTATAATTTATTTTATTTGTTACATTAAGAAGAAAGACTTAATTTCATTTCTAGGATATCATTTGAGTCATTGATTTGAATTGTTGCACTCTGACTGTTACTATCTGTTCAATTCAATTCAAAGGAGCTTGAGCTTTATTGGCATGAGAAAACATATCTTTACATTGCCAAAGTTCACTAGCCTCGCATACCCAGACACTGTTGTGGATATTAGTCTGGTCCTTCTCAGTGTTATTTATTTCCAAGGGGCGGTTACAAAAAGACTGAACCAGATCTGTTCATTTTCACTTCGCATTTTGTGAATAAAGCCTAATTTGATAAAAGGTGATAATTTCATCATTCCACCCATGACAATCTTTTGGTTCAATGAGGTTTGGCCTGGCTTATATAGGTGGAAATGTGTCTGTTTCTGTACGTTTCCTTAATTATTAGACTTGTCATGAAGTGTGTTACAAAATCATTGTAAACGTCCAAAATGGGACCGTCATTTTTAGCTTGCGGCCCTTTGACTTTTGGTATTTGGCTGAGTGGCCCCTGAGCCATCTTAAGTTGAGTAGCCCTGCCTTAGATCTTCTTGACCAGCTACAAAGTGTCAGGCGACATGTCAGACAATGATTCAGTTTGCCTGTCAGTCTGTTTCACTCTGCGCTTCTGTTGATTGAAAACGGAATCTATTTGACCTGTCTGTGTAGGTCTTTTTGCCATCTGCACTGAAGAAAAATGGACAATCCTACGCATGCTGAGGGCTCTGTAATAAACTTAAATAGATGTGTGAGCCGAATGATATGACAATGTGAAAGGATGACTTTGGACAGAGCTAGGAAATAGACTAGGGCACAAGCAGAGACATATGTTCATTTTTTAAACCGATTCTCCATTGTAGACAGCCAATGCCGAGCAGACTTGTTCCCCTCTAAGCTAAGGCTATCAGACTAAATCTGCAAAAGTAAAATGACCTGGTGGACTGTTAAAGCCCCTGTGAGAGTTTCTATCTGCTTTCTAGGCTCATCTATCAACTGGGACTGGATTTGGCCTACTGGAATATATTTATCACGTGCCAAAAACATGGCAGCAACGGCTGATGATCATCACACAATATGACTTTAAATTAGAAATTAAAAAGCTCCATAGTTCCATTTGGGGAGTGTATTAAATGTATGAAGGCTCATGTACATCGTTACTGAAAAAAGAAAAAAATACTTAGATGTGGAAACCTGTCCACAAAATCAACATGTAACTGAATGGGGATTTAAACCCAAATCTCTGCAATGTTCACAACACTGAGAGGATTTAGGGAGAGTTGTTCAGGTTCAGACACAAGCTGTAATAAGGTCACCTTTTATCCTCTGAGACGTGGATGTCTGGGAAGCACCCATGGGTGGGGTCCTCCTGGGCATGCTCTCTCCCCTGCCTCTTCCCTTCTCCACGGCCAGACGGGCCACAATGCTGTGGTCCTGCCCTCCCGGCCCACAGGTCAGCGGACGCGCCGATTACCCACAAGACCTTGACACAAGGCAAAGCTGTGCGCTTTCATCTGTGTCGGTGGGTCGCCCCTCAAAGCCTCGTTACAGGATTGGCGCTCACCAATTAGCACAGCTCAGGGTCAATTAGCTTTTGGCAAGCCGCCGGGGGCGTCACATGGCACCAGCTTTGCGCTGATGGTACCTGACAGGCCCGCAGATCAGTAATGTCTGCCATGCAGGGGGTAGGTTGGCTGCGGCTTGGACAGGAAGACAAAGATGCAGCGGGTGAAGAATATAAAAAGAAAAAACATCACTCCCACACAGATACACACACATTGTTGGCAATGGGAAACAAAGCATGCATGAGAAAAGCTCAGTGGAAGGTTTGAAATATCGCAGCGGAATGGCGAAAGACTAGCGAACTGGCCGAACTATCGCTTTGTGACAAGTGATAGATTTTGCACGAAATAAGAAAAAAGAACTCACGATGAAGCATGTGTATTGTGAAATGTAGAGTACTGACTTACAGCTGGGGTGGTCTCATTAAATCACTGTGAAGAAAAAAAAATCACAGTCATCACAGTCATTATAACATGATGAAATTCAATGACAATGCTCTGGCTGGGAAAGTACAAGAAGAACAAGGCCTTGACAGAGCCCGATGACAAGACTTGTCAAGGTTATTTTCCAGGGTCTGTTTGTAAGTTCACAGTTCTACTACATCGAAGCTGTCATGCTGCTTTCATAGGTATATGGAGAGACTTTTTGTTTGTGAGGCCTGGTTCCCTTAATGTTTTATCCAGAGTGTCCTGTCCAGAGTTGGGGGCTCCCATGTCAAAGCCTTTTGAAGAGATGAAAAACATTGGCAAATAAAGTGGCTTTATGAGGGAAAATCCTACTGGTGCATGGCTCCCCTGTGTTCCCAGAAAGAGTGGAACATGGGTACAGCGGGAGCCTAACCGATGCCAGATTTTGGGGTCTATGCCGATTCTGAATTTGGGTCGTTCCTAGACCACTGATTACCAGTATTTACACCAATATTTGATGATGAACAAGCAAACAAGAAAATATTAAATACTCACATACATTTTACTTTATTTTCATGTAGTATTTGAGCTTGTAGGTGTGCTATTTTTTTTAAGGTTTTGATACTTTTGGAAACATTTTGAAACTTTTCAAAAAGTGTTGAAAGTGAAAAGTGAAAGTTTAATTGCTGATACTGATGTTGTAAAAAAAAATGTGAATAATAAGCACAATGTCATTTACAAGCGCTTCAATATATTACCATCGATCCAAAAAGGTCAATGAACAAAGTAAAACACATCTAAATAAAAAAATCGAATCAAATAATGGCAGATATATCAGGCATATATATCGTATTAGGCAAGGGTCTTCAACAGGGGGTCCGGGACCCCTAGGGGGTCCTCAGAGTTACTACAGGGGGTCCTCCAAATCTTTGTGTGATAGAAAGAAAAAAAGAAAATCTCCTTTTTAACCAGATTCTTAACCAGATTCTGAAAACTTTAACCAAAATAAATAGCAGATCTACAGAGCTTGTAGATCGTCTATTTTCGGCAAAGAGGTTTGTTGTAGAGGGGAGAATCATTGACAGTTCAAGTGGTTAAAACAGCAATTGACATGAATCCAATTACACTAATGATTGAGCTGTCAAACTATTAAACTATATGGAATCTATGAAATGGCTGTGGGGGTCCCTGCTTCATCTCTCTCTTAACTAACGGGTCCTTGGCCTGAAAACGTTGACGACCCCTGAACATCTGGAGGTGCTTGTGCCAAGAAGGAAAGTGAGCCAAAGGGGACAAAATACAGAGCATCTTCTCATCAACGTGAGTGCGACTGTCTGTTGGAGGGACACAGGTGTGGACTCCCAAAATATTTAGATAAAAGGAGGGTTGCCAGGGCAGCAAATCATCAGACAGGGGAACTGGTCAGGATATTTCAGCCTGTGCTTCTTACAATGCACATCACCCACAGTATCTTTGGCAAGCATCACACAGAACGAACGGTTCATTCTTCTCCACAGACCAAACAAACCTCCTCATTGTCTGCCTACAGACATGTGTTAATATGATTATAGAGTATTAAAAAGGGGGGAGAAGTGGGCCAGGGCTGTCCATCTTTTCCTCATCAGCGATGCAAGCGCTTGATATGGCTGTGTTGTAGCATATGTCACCAAAATAGATCAGTTTATGAAAAGGCATAAACCACAGGCATAAATCCATGGCCTGGATACAATCGCTGTGCTGATATAAGGGCCCTAGACGATGGGAGGGGAGATAGACGGGAGAGAGAGGTCTGGGGGCATTTGCGTTCCACCACAATACCTTTCTCGTTTGCGGCTTCGTGTTTCCTCTTCCCCGCCGGTGTGTAATCTCTGTGGCGGGCTAGATTAAGTATCTTAGGTAAGGCTGGTTTCAGATCCGTATCTCCCTTCAAAACAGCTGACCAGGAAGCACTCGGTCTGTCATTAGCACAATTCAGTCCACACTGTGGTTTTCCTCTTTGCATCAAATCCACTCTTTACAATTTCCTACCCAGGGCCCTCCTGCGAGGCGGGTGTTGTTGTTTTTATTTTTGGGAACCTATTCAAGCAGAGGTGTGTAAAAGGAGAGGATAGGGAGACCGCAGCGTGCATGTGTAGGCCAACTACGTGCGTAGTGTAGCTGGTGCTCGGCTGCATTCCTGAGGGTGAGCGGTGCATTGCGAGCACACCGCACTACGCTGTGTGTGAGCGTGGCAGAGGGAGATCACCAGCACACAGGCCTGTCATGATCAAGACGTTTTAGTTGACTGTTAATTGTCATATAAATAGTTGTGATTAATGATTTCAATGTTGTCGTTTTTTTCTTGCATTGAACATTGAAACATTGAAACAAAAAGTGCACAGGGGGGGGGGCAGTTGTGACAAATAACTTAAATATAGTATACAAAACCCATTAAGCCTACTGAAATACACGATACAAAGAAATAATGTACCATCACTACCAAAATAGGCCACAAACATTAATTGTTATACTTAATTTGAAGTGCCTAGCTTGTAAAATCTGCAGTTTTTGGACATTTTGAACATTAAAAAAATGTTATGTGTTGCCCTAAATTCCAAAAATAGGGACACCATGTGTTAGAAGGGTGTGGAAAACGTCATGGAAATAATGATGGGAATATGACATTCATGTTAATCTCGTCCAGCTGTATTTCTTTTTTGTTTTTCTTTTTTTTTACACAGTTGAACGGAAACAATTCTAATGGTTATGCAAAAATAATCATGATTAGACCAAATAATTGTTGCAGTGAGGTGATTATGTAATAACTGTGACAGGCCTAACCACAGACAGGACAGGTTTGTTGATGTGAAACACAACTGTATGTGATTTCTATAAGAGAGTGTGTGTGTGTGTGTGTGTGTGCACGAGGAACGTGCACATCCGCACAGCTGCTCATAGATGGTCGTGTTGGAGCGACACACCTCGTCTAACAACACTCGGGCGCATCTGGAGGTCTTGAAGAGGAGACAGGTTAAAAGAGTGACTTAATTATCCAGCCTGGATACCAAAGACACGCATATGAAAACATTCCCCACATCTCTCCTTTCTTCTTAGCTTTTTTGTTTTTTTCTCCTTCCTGTCTTGGTGTTTCTCCCGCTCACACACAAAAAAAGAAAAGAAAAACAAGTGTTAGACGCATGCTATCCACATGAAAGTCTTAAACGTAAGTGTGGACCAATCGTCGGTTTCATAATTGCTTCAGGAAAGCAGACAAGGCAGTCTTGAGTTATCGTATCGTGTACACGCAATAAATATTACATGAAGTGTGAATTATGTCAATCAAACTAAAATCAAAGAAAGAGTAAAGACCACAAACTCCCTCTTTAATTCATCCACTTTCACCCCTCTTTCACCGCCAAAAAGAGCAGATGTACAAGCTCACAAACACAGCTAAATCCTGAGTGAATACGTTAACACGGGGGGAGTGTAAAAATGTAACCTTACTCTGGTTGCACACTGCTGCGTTTTTCGTTGCGAATTGCGTTTTTCAGGGCAAGGAGAGAGAGAGATAGAGAGAGCAAGGGACCGAATGGTGCGCGAAACGGGCGGCAGTGTGCAAACGTGACTGACATAACGTGAGGTTGATTTTTTTATTCACGCGCTCCGAAATTCACCCCGATATTTGGCCCGAAAAACGCAGCAGTGTGCAACCACCTTTACTCTGGACTTTACGGCGTAGTAAAAGTAGTTCATGACAATGAAAATGTCATCGATTTTATTATCGCGATAATCAAAATATCCCCAAAATCCATTATCCTGGGGTGGAACATTTGCCAAAAAAAAGCAGATCAGCTTTTTTTTCTTTTGCTTTTTTAGAGTGATTTTAGAGTGAAAAAAAGACTGTATCAAGTACGTTATTTCCAGGTCCATATTACCAATTGTAGAGGGTTTAAAATGGTACTGGATATGCAGCTCTGCAAATAAAAGGTGAATTGATCCCAGTGCATGAAGGAGGATAATTTCACGATAATTTTAAATCTCCACGATACGATTATTGTGAGCGTTTATTATCACAATAAACGATAATAACGATCATCGTCCCATCCCTACAGCATAGCCAAGACTTTGCCAAATTCCGGGAACTCACAACTTTATGTATAATTCTTGTTCGAACAAGTAAAAACTTGTAACGTTTAAGAATCACAACATACATTTTTTTCCACATTTTCAAATTCCACGCAGACCGTTGTCAGCAAACATTAAACAGACCCGCATCGGATGCTAGACAACATCAACAGTTGAGTGCACAGAGCAGTCGGCTTTTGGCGTGGATTTGTGTGAAAGGCTCCAGTCTGGCCACCTTGTCACAACATTCTGTGTGAGCCCAGAAGACGGAGACGGCGTTATCCTCTTATTGTCATGGAGAGTAGTGCCTCGGCGACGGAGACTCAGGACACAATGGCAGGAGAAAAGTTGAGCCTGGTTTATACTTAGTCGCATGACAGCGCCGCTTGCTGGAAAGGGAGAATCTGCGAGTTCACAACGAGTCTCATCGTGACGTGCAGATTAGTCCATGGGCCATACGAGATGTCGCTCACCGAAAGGTGGCAAAGGTTACTATGCATTTTTTTAAAGTTATATATCTGTAGATTATATTTTGGTATGATAACCCTTTCTGAGACACAGCTAAATTGGTGTCAGCTGCTAAACTGCGGCCCCACAAAACTATGGTTAATGATGAAAAGTGATGAGTCATCACTTTTCACAGTTTTGTGGGGGCTGTTTTTAGCCCAACGATTTTTTTTCACTGTATAGTGAAGTTAATGGGACACCGACTTTAGCAGCTCATAACACCAATTTAGCTGTGTCTCAAAAAGGGTTATCATACCAAAATATAATCTACAGATCAAAAATGCATAGTAACCTTTGCCACCTTTCGGAGAGCAACATCTCGTATGGCCCATGGACTAGATGTAGATGTGTACAGATACTGGGGGTTGGGGGGGAGGGGCACTCCACACTGCCAGGTGCATTCCACACTACTTCAGTGCCACCTGTTCAGTGTCTTGTCAGTGTCTTGTCAGTGTTCGGTGTATGAATACTGAATCAAATCAAAAGGGTTGTTTCAAAACACACTGGTAATAGAGAGAAGAAGAATTTATTTTCACTATTTCAAGCTATGTGAACTCAAGTGTGGAGCTTATGGCAATGTGTGCGCGTGTGTATGTGTGCGTGCGTGCGTAACCCATGGTGATCACAAAGTGAGTAGAGAAAAGCAGCTCTTTCCAAGTTTGATGTCTTAAGTGGGCTCAACATCCACCTCAGAAAAGCATGCACGCACGCACGCACGCACGCACACACGCACACACACACGCGCGCACACACACACACACACACACACACACACACACGCACGCACACACACACACACACACACACACACATGCATGCCCGCACGTACGCTCATTACATCCTCAGATGGAATATTTACCCCCCCTGATCACATTCCCTACAGCATCGTCCCCTCCCCTTGCTGCATGCATGCACGCACGCATGCACACACACAGAGCAGGTCAACGGAGAGATTAAGACTATTCAAATGGTGTCATGGAGATCAATGATCAAACAAGGGGTCGAGTCCCCCACCCCCCCAATACTCCGACTCCACCCACTATTTCAGCAAGCCTGATAATAGAGACAGAAAGGCTGGCCAACAATCACTTCCCAACGTCATGACCTCGGCACCCTCTTAAGCCTGAGTTATGCTTGGTCGCGCACGGGTGTCGCGCACCGAAAATAGACGATCTACAAGCTCACAGGGAGCTGCAGCGCGAAGCGCTGTGAGCTTATAGATCTGCTGTTTTCGGTTGCGCGACACTGGCACGCAACTAGGTCTAAATCAGGCTTAGTGGTGGCAGCCTCACCTTATGGCCGACACTGGAACCTGTGACACTATGTGACAGACGAGACGCTCACCAAACAACAGCTCCGTCAATCACTGAGAAGCGCAACTTCATTCATTCTCTGGGGAGATATCTCAGAAGGGATAAATCAGCATTAGCCTACATATTTAATATTACATTATACAATGATTATAATGGAATTGTCAATGAGGGTTGTATAACTGAAGATAAAATTTGACTTGATCTTAAATCTTTAACTGGCTTAAATACCTTAACTAGCTAAAGGCAAATTCCCTCACGATGTGTGCGGTAATTTTGAAACGTGAAACACACACACACGCACGCATGCAATCACATGCACGCACACGCACACATGTGCGTGCACACACACACACACACACACACACACACACACACACACACACACACACACACACACACACACACACACACACACACACACACACACACACACACACACACACACACACACACACACACACACACACACACACACACACACACACACTCTCTAACTAACTTTACTCCACAGATTTATGAACAGAGCCACCAAAGCCTCCACTGCCTTTTTTTTTTATGCAAAAAGTTATTTCCCAGAGACTCGTTGCTGCTTCTCCCTCATGTCTCCAATCTCCGTATGTGGCATCATTCTATATCAGTAAGTGCTCCATAAAGTGAAATCACACATCTCTGGTGATTCTCAGCTTTCTCTCTCCCGCTGTTCAAAGTGCGCTCAGATTTCCACTGCGCGGCCGTCTCTCACAAGAACATGTCGGAAGAACAATTTGTTGGCTCTCGCATCATTGCGTGAGCCACATTCCGTCAGACCACAGGAGAGAAGAAACTGGCTTCGGAAGGAGCCCACTCAACACTGAAGCCTCAGCTATGTTTTCGTCTTGTGCCGGTGTTGCGCGCCGCACACAGCAGATCTACGAGCCCACAGCTCTGTGGGCTTGTAGGTCTGCTGTTTGCGGCGCGCGGCGCCGCCGTACGACGAACCACAAGCGGGGCTTCAGTTGTGGGGATTAGGGAGGCTGTTGCCGTCAAGAGGACGAGCCCTACGATGAGTTATATGCTTTCAGCGTGCTGGAGGGGGTTCAGGTTTTAGCAAAAAGGAATGCAGCACATTTTCATTGGGACATTGAGAGAGTGAGGAAAGGGGACAAAGGGAGAAAAGAAAACAGTTGATAGAGTTATGGGCAGAGGAAAATGAAAGAGACAGAGGAGGATGTACTGTACCAGTGCCTAAAGACAAATGCACAGCGTGTGGCATCAACTGCAGGTGTGGCATCGACTGGAACCACTGTACACAGTGCACTGCAAAATCCTTAGTGTTTATTTAACTCAGAGAGCTAGTGCACAGATGCACAATTGTACACTTTTAGAGTTACAAATGCATAGATTAACACAGGATTTTACTCTGATGTTCTCAACAAGGGCAAGTGGTACAGTTTATCACCACAATGCAAAAAAAAAGAAAGCTAAGTATCAAGCATTACACAGCTTTTTACATTTTGTGATAGCAAAATGTCTTTAACTAGCCCCTGGAAGTCACTTTGGCAGTGACGTCAGAATGGAAAGTGGATAAATGTCCCTTGATGATAAACGCGGGCGGTTCTCTCGGCTGGCTCCACGTATTCTATTGAAGTCAGTGGGCGCCGCCCCGCTCAGCGTGTAGATCATGTGGAATCAACTGCTCCTCCTTCCGTGGGCATTGCTAGTCGCTTTTTCGCCCCCCTTCTTTGGTTTGGGAAAGGCGATAAATGTGTCAGAAGGTGGATGGGCGGGCGGCACGAGGCTTTCTCCTCCTATGCAGTGCCCTCGCTATAGCAAATATGTGGAATCGAGCGCCACAGCCCACCAGCCTTCCCTCTTTTGTGCCTTGGTTTCATAGGGGGAGTGGTCTTCCTTTCTCCTCTACGGTTCTATAATATAGCGTACACAGTACACTGTAGTTTTACTCACGTTCAGAGCGATTTTTTGGACTATAGAGACATTGACAGCCAAGAAAAATCCATCAGAAGGACTTCGCCGTCGGAAAGTTCACTTATTATTAAGCACCCATGTGCTCGGATATTTTTAATTTTTCAACGTGTTACAACACCGCTATGGGTTACACCACGGACAACCGCTTTTCGCTCGCGTCGCGCGTGTGTGTGTGTGTGTGTGTGAGAGTGAGTGAGTGTGCGTTAGAGAGACAGCGTCTATAAAAACTGCGTGTGTATGATGTTTTAAGCATTGTTGTTTCCCAAGTACTGGGTCTCGACCCACGGGTGGGTCGCGGAATGGGACTGTGACGTGTGTGTGTGCCAATGTTGTGTATTGTAACTGCGTCTTCTATTGCAAACAGTGCTAAACTCTTCAGTCAATCAATCAGTCTATACAACAACCTCGCGAATTTGCCTATACAGCCCCCACCCCCACACCACGCAAAAGTCCTCAATTTGTCAGTAAAGGTACAAAAGTATTGACTTGATTTCATAGGCAATTAATTGTTAGCCTACTGTCAAATCTTTTGTCCCAGTACAGTTTTTGCTGAAAGACTGTCAGCCCAGACTACACTGGACGAATACAGGTCCACTCGCCAAATTTCCAACTCGCCAAATCAACTTGCTAGGACACCTCGCCAATGAGCAGGGTTGTCAACATTGGACTGTCAGTCCAGGAGAATCCAGGAGATTTATTTTTTAGGGGGTACACGGAACTCCCCAACAGGGGTCTGGTGGTCCTTCCCCCAAAACTTCTTAACAGATATATTTTCCTGTGTTCTGTTGAATTTTGTGCATGTTTGATACTTTTATCAGGCTTGCTTTACTAGCATGGGTACAATTTCAGCCTTAAAATGCCAAATGTAGGTGTACAGATTTGATGACTGAAGCAAAGTAAGACATCCTTAATAATGACTTCTCATCTGGGGGTCCTCCCCCAGAAAATATTTAACATAGTAGATGTAATTGCCAATCATCCTGGCAAATCCAGGAGCATTGACAAGCCTGCCCAATGAGTGTGGACAATTTGGCGAGTTGGATTTTTGGCGAGAAGACCGGTTACCCACTGGACAGTGGACACCTTACACATGACAGTTCCTGGGTACCCAAAAAATATATGTAATGTCGGTACTGCCTATCGGTTCCTAGATGTGATGCGCAAAAAAAAAAAGACAGCACAAACAGCACAAATTGCACAATCCAAGCACCGCGATGCATCGAAGCATAACGCTGGAGCGTCTCTGTGTTGAAGTTCGGCGGTCCTTCGGGCCACTCACCTCTAGAGTTCGGGCCACTTCTAGAGTTCACAGCAAGATACTGTGTGTGTGTGTGTGTGTGTGTGTGTGTGTGTGTGTGTGTGTGTGTGTGTGTGTGTGTGTGTGTGTGTTGCTAAAATGAAACTGAAAGTGAATTCTCCCCAAACATTGGCAGGCCTATTATAGTAATAATAATAACACAATTAGGCCATAAATGTGCAATTATGCAACTGGAGACATATTTCCTTTTATTACCCAATAAATAAATAAATAAAGAATGTTTAAAAATAATGTGTGTGTATATATAATTAAAAAAAAAATCTCTATTCAGTTTCAGCTAAAAATATATATTTTTAACCATTTTGGAACCGAAATAGGAACCGTTAGGAACCGGAACCGATAAGCAGAACCGGAACTGGAATCGTAAAAATCCAAACGATACCCATCCCTTGCCTGAGCACCACTAAACCCCTTATGTTGATCAAATATAGAGCAGTTGTGCCTGAGCGCCCACAGGGCGATCTGTTTTTTTTCCGACTGCTGTCCTCTGTTCAGCTCAGCCTCTGGCCGGACACCTAATTGTCCGGTTTTCAGAGTGGTGTTATTGCTTTAATGGTTACATTTACATATCTCTGCTAATCTCCCGTTTCATTGGTATAGAAAAATAGCAGATACACAAGCTCACAGACACACACGTGTGTGCATTTCATTTATAGAGCTCGCTCGGCAGTCATCGCTTACACTGAATGCTCCGGTCCACCGTCACTCCTCCGTCCTCCCACGCTTATTGTGGATGAAACCACGGCGAAAGTAGTTAGATGAACTGCAGCTCAGATTTGCCCAAAAAACGCCGAAACGAAACGTCATTTAGCCAACAATGGAGCAAAGTAAATTAGTTAATAAAGAAGCGCAGAATTGACGAGTATTATCATGCACTTTGCAGCACTGTGTGCAGTGGCGTAGGGGAGGGGCACGCAACCCCCGCAATGCAGAGGGGGCCCCCACACAGCACACACCCAAATGCTCCCTACTGCTCCAGTCTAATTCTCTCTCCCCCTCCCCCGCCTGCTGGCCCAGTCTCCACACAGCTGTGTGGAATGTAGTTAATGAGCACTCCTTTAGCTTTCCCTTACCAAGAAAGGAATATACATTTACTGCACCCAGCATTTAGCTAGTGGTCGTGTTGGAGCGCCTCAGTCCGCCAGCAGAGTTCATGTGCAACTTCTTCCAGAGAGATTGATTGATTGAAGACTTTATTAGAAGTTTGCATAGGAAAGGGTACAGTTTCATGACAGTACAGTTCACTGGTACAAGGTCAACTAAAAGGAGATCCTAGTAAGCTTTTCAGCTTATTTACATAGGAAACCTTTATGTATGACTCATATAACATTGAACAGATATAACTCCGTCATCATTTGCAAAAGGGCCCCCACCCCCCTCCTCGCAGGGGGGCCCCACAATTTTCAGGAATGATGTCAGCAAAGAAAAGGTAGAACGCAATGCATTTTTAGGTTTTCCTCTTGTCACTAGTAACAAAATAACTGCAGCTGAGCATAATTATATCCACAAGTCTCCCCTTCTCTTCCCCTCTCTCTGTTCTATTATTTGTGCTATGCCAGTCATGTGGATTAGATTTCTAATGGGACAATTTAACTCAAGAATAATTGCAAAAAAGATACAGTGTAGGGCCATCATGAAATAAAATAATTCATGAAGGGTATTTGGGTGCATAATAAATAAAGGAGGTAGGCTAGTCTTAGTTTCAGGGCCGTGCAGCCCATACAGGCAAAATAGGCAGCCGCCTGGGGCCCCACACAGGCTGGGGGCCTCATGAGATTTTTTTTTTTTTTTAACTAACATGGGCATGGTGATTCAGCAGTGATTCATGGTGGTCCATTGGCTAATAAGTGTCAATTTAGGGGTCCTTGACATAAAAAGTGGTGTAACTTGGAGGGCGCTGGTTTAAGCTTCGCTTGTTTAGCCTTGGATCAAGACAGTCATAGGTCAGTCTTGTTAACTCAAATATTTACTTCTGGGGGTCCCTGGAACAAAATATTTTGGGATGGGCAGGCCATGGAGCCGCTCCGTGGACCAAATACATATCATTTGTGCATTTCCAGGGGTTAGCTGACATTTGGTGGGTGAACACTAGGCACAATCATTGTCATTTTGTGCCATACATTTTAGGCAGATTACCCCCCCGGACCCCCTGCGGCTTAACACATTAAGAAAACAACAAGCAACAAAATGTTATTATTGAAATATTCAATTCTAGTTTTAATATACTCAGTCCTTGTTGGTCAGTCAAGGCATTCTGTGAGCTTGTATTTCCCAATACGCAGACCACTGTTTTCCCCGTCAGCTAATGAAATCATTGTTAAATCAAGATTTCATGTAATTGATTTCATCCATAAGTAGCTGTGTACTGAATGAGATCATTTGGATTTCGGGAACCAGATTTTGGGAAAGGTTTGAGCACGGAGCCCCATTGACTTCAATTATAAAGTTAAATATTTAAAAGTATAAAACATATGTGAAAACTGGAGGTACGTCTGTGGCCTCACTGGCAGTGTGCACAATACATTTGGCTCCGATCGGTCCAGCGGTTTGCAAGATTAGCTCCGGATACACAGAAATGCACGCACACATGCACACACACACAGACTGAGTACAGAGGAAACGGCATCTGGCACGAAACTGACACTACGTCGGCATCACGTCATGTGATGTAATGATGGAATATGAATGACTTCTGGAGAGTTCAGAGTTTGGACAGAAGACTATACACGTTCAGCGTTAGACAATTAACGCTAAATGGTACAATAGAAATGGAATAACCTTAGCGTATTAACTAATAATAACCATTTATAACCTCTGCTTTGATTGACTTGCCTGGTAGAAAGCCTGCAGTATTGAAGCCTGCGTGAAGCCCATGAGGCCACTGGTGAGCGCCCTACCTCTAGGGCTGTCACGATTATGACATTTTACATGACGATTCATTGTCACTCAAATAATTGCGATTGACAATTTAATTGTGTTTTTGTCATTGACAATTACATTTCTGTTTGGCTTTTAGGCTTTGAAGTTTCACATGGCAGATATGACACATAAATATACAAAGAAATGTCTGACATATTTGACAACTTTATACTTTAAAAAGAACTGATAGTGGAAATATAGTTGAACGCATTGCGATGCGACGCGTTGTGAGCTTGTATAAGCTATTTCCACTATTTTTTTAAATGTTTGAACATTTTTCAACATGGAAACGATTATGACGATTATGTCAAATAATTGCGATTAGATGATTATTATGTAATAATTTTGACAGGCCTATCTACCTCGCTACACTGTGTAGTGAGGAAGCACTCATCTCCCAACCTGAACCTGCCGTTCTTTTAACCTAAGCTCATTAACACCTGTAGTGACATAAACAATATACTGTACCACCACTGTACAGCGCATTCTCCACCGACCCCCATATAGACGGCTAGACTCCTGCAGAGCCACACCATAAAAAGAATGGCGGCACACTGTAGCTCCCCTAAGTGCACTTCATTGGTAGATCCAATGAATTTGCAAGCCCATGGGCTCGAAACGTCACCCTATGACGCCAATAAAATGCACTTAAGGGAGCTACGGTGTACAGACATTCTTTTTATCTTCTATGATTTTCTTTGGTCCACCATCAGCTTTAAATGGTTTATGGATGAGCCCAACTATTATGAACTGTCAGATAAAAACAAGAGACCAGCGCCCACTAGAGTATATTGATGAATGAAATCTGTGGGGGGAAAAATAGCAGGTTTTTGTAATGGAATACAAGCATCTTGTGACGTGTTGCCAATTTAAATGTCATTTGGTCCCTATACAGTGATATGACATGATGATATGATATAGTACTTAATTGTCAGTTCACACCAAAATTTTTCTTGCGACACAGCAGCCATGTATGCGAAAATATATATACAAACATTTGACATAAACAACAAATGAACGAAAAAGGATTACATACCGGTACATAACGATAATACAGACAAGAGCAATGTCCACCGCCTAGCCTACCTCCGGCCAAACTGCTGATTAAGCCTTAAAGTCGACTGATGGACATCTCTTCCACAACCTCTAAACTTCACCCAGTAAAAGTTAAAGGTGATACACAATGAAATTTCACTTTTCCTATTTTAAAACCTTTTTTTGGGGTCCCACTAGCACCTTCTATCCTCACAAAGTCCCATTTCTGACCATTGTGTCTTTCTCTGTTTTTGGGAAGGCGGAGGTTAAAAGCTTTAGAGGGGTTCTCAGAACAGGCTGTCCTGAATTGCTGCCGTCGCTGAGGTCAGCGACAACACTACTTGCATTTCCCCTCCCCACCCTTCAGGTCCAAACCAGAAGAAGCAAGCTGTCAAAATCCCATATTAAATAACCTGCCACAAATGCATGTCCCAGAAGTAAACAATCTACTAATGTCAGATTAACATACACAAGTGTACTAGTTATATTTTCTAATTACAGTAGGTGCTTCTGAATTGTTCCAGAACGTCTCATCTCTACTGCCGACGGGGCAGCGCAGCGTCTGTCTATCGGTGTGCATGCAGTGCTGTGCAGACAACGTTGTGTTACGTGCGTTGTGCTCGCATCGAAAACACTGTGTATCGTGACAACCCTGCTATTGTACAGTGACCATGAACATCTTATCATAGGTGATTCTGCTAGCCCTGCTTACCTGGGGACATGTCAATACCATTCTGTATGGAACAATGAGCAATATGAAGAGGCTTATTATAGATCATATTTTCTTTAGGATTAGCCAATAATCATGTTTCATGTTACAGTAGGTGTAATACTGTAGCCTAATTCAGGTGTAGGACCTGTAGTGTTTGTATTGCGTGTCTGTGTCTAAATGCAGTTTTCTATGCAGTCTTGTGACAATCATTGACGTGAGGATGTCATTCAGTCTTGGCCAGGGGTGGACTGGGTATCTGGCATACTGGGCATAACCAAATTATCTTTTCCCCCATTTTAGGATAGTTAGGGTAATATTTGGTCTGGGCGGCCCACAGAGCAGAGAGGCATCAAGTGATTGGCCCACTGGTATGTCTATCATCTAAATACCGGCCTAGTAGCCCAATCACAGGCTACTGTGGTCCAGGAGTCCCACCCAAACATATAACAGCTGATTAAAGCCCACAACGCGTCGCTGCCTCGTTCAGTTCCAACTGGTTGTGGTGGGCCGGTCAGGGCCAAGACGCCAGAGCCTAATTCCACTTCTCATGCTGAGCGTATAGTGTATTATTGTTTAGAGAACAGCTTGTGACTAAGAAAAAAAGCTTCCTCTCATGCATGTGTATAACCATGTTCTGATCTTTGCTTTTGGCAGAGAACTACTTGACCACTGACCTGTGTTAAAGTTACTTCTCCGATGACTTCATGTAATAAACTTCTAACTCACCAATACTCAAGTGTCTCCGACGTTTACTCAACATCCTGATTGAATCTGAATTCTTTGACACAAACTTCACTGAAAAACAAAGATAGACATGTATATTCTGTAAAGGCAAGATTATCTTAAGAGAGGCATTTACACTTGTTTTCCCCTCATCACTGACGTGGGTAACAGCTGCGCACAGTCTCGCTTTACATAGAACTATAGGGCATACAGCTATTTTGATTATTGCTGCTGTTGTTGGCTATTTAAAGGCAGTGTAAGTAATTTTGGTTAAAACTCTTATGTTCTGATAGTAATCATTGCTATATAGAGTGTTTCTTCAATAACAAGGGTCTTCCTGTCTCACTCCATCTCTTTAATAAACAGAAGATAGATTTTCAGGTGGGTTGCCAATTTCCTTCAATCATAAAGTGTTCTATATGTGTTCTAGTTTCAATTTTGTCTGCTTATTTCTGTATTATCATTTCCAATTCCACGTGTTAATCCTATATCCTGTATGAGTTCTAATTGGATAACGTTATTATCCCGACCAGAAAATGCATTTTCTGTTTACTAAATAAGCTGGAGAGATAGGGAGAACCATGTTACTGAACAAAAACCCTGTAGCAATGATTGCTATCAGAATATATATCTGAACAAAAGAAAACAATCAAGTCGAAACCCTAAATTATCTCGTCTTGCCTACTGCCCAAGATTCAGTTCTGATGTGATAACTGCTTAAGCCTTATATACTTTGTCATAAGACAATAGAAATAGAAAAAATAGCTGATTAACAAGTTCACAAGCTTTTAGGGATGTATTCAAGAATACATGATGCCATCTGATTAACAGAAAATAAAATGTATGTACTGTAAATGTGAAAATCCAAAAGCTCAAAGCCAGAGGCAGGCAGCCAACAGTGACTTCATCCATTCAATGCAGATGCACAGTCTCACTTCACCAATCATCAGATCCAAGCTCCATGGAGCTGCACTGCTCTTTCTCACTGTCCATCACTCTCTGTCTTTCTCAGACCCACACTGAAAACATTTACCCTTATGGGCCTCTTACACAGTAAAATCAGCAGTGTTCAATTAACAAATAACCAAATGGACCCATATTAAAGAACAAATGAACAAATGGACAAATAATGTATTTGTTCATATCAATTGTCCCTTTTTCTCCCAATTTAGTCGTTGGTCTTCGTACTGCCCTATGTGTGGTAGTGAAACCACATGCCTCCACCAGAACACATGGAATCACCTGCCACCTCTTTTCATCTGGAGGAAACATGTTCAGAACAATCCTATTCCTCGTCATATTGGATTGTGAGATGATAGGCCCCCCCACCCTGGCAGGTACACTGACCTGAAGTCAACACCACAATAACAAGAGGATTTACTGTGCACCCCCCGGAGACAATTGCAGATCTAAATGCTATTGACATGTGAAAAAGTATATCGGGTTTACTGTAAGTGGTTAAACTGTCATTTTGCAATGTACTGTAGATAAACAATGAATACAGCTATAACAGATAATGCCTTGAGAGCTCTCATCTGGCATCACTGATAGTGATATCCATGCAGATAATATGTTTTCAACCTTCACAGGGAAAGCCTCCCAGTGTTAAAGGGATAGTTCACCCAAAACAGTTTTTTTCCCCTATCGATTACTCTCCATGGGATAGGGGAAAACAAGTCATTTTGGGGGTGAATATCCCTTTAAAGGACAACTTTATTTTTTTACAACAAGGGTTCATAGATTGTAATTAGGAAAGATGAGTGTTAAAATGTTTTCATTCACTGCTTTCTATTGTTTTAGCGATTTTAGTATTTTGATTTCAGTGGTTGGGGGCATGCGTACAAGTGGCTTTTTAGACACAATAAGCCCCAACCTGGGCACATGCATGCAAATCAAAATCAGTAAAATCACTAAAATGATAGAAAGAAGACACTCATCTTTTCTTTTCTCGAATGACTATCTAAAATATGAACCCTTGTTGTAAAAAAACGAAATCCATTAAGTCCATTTTCACACTTCAGAGTTAACCACTTAAATCCTATATACTTCATCAATTGGGGTCCCACAGAGGTCTATCCGTGGCACCCTCCTTTTTCCTCTATACACTAAAACACCTTGCCGAAGATGGCAAAATCTTTGCCTATTTTTGCTGAATATTTTGCCTATTATGAAAGGCCTAGAATAAGGACGCCAGTGTGGTTAAATCAACACTGTGGATTTTACGGTTTTGTAGGCACAATGCAAAGTCACTGAGACCACAAAAAGCCAGGCCCACAGCTGAACCAGCTGTTTCAATCACTGGTTTTGAAACCCCCTGAACGCATAATAAGGGTCATTTATAGAGTAACACCTACTACAGTCACTTGTGCTCTGGAAACTGATGGTGAGAAAAAGGTTGTGCGAGAGCACAGTGGTTTATAGAAGCTCTGAGACTCTTCAATTAGACCTGCTGCACAAAATGGCCATGTTTATTCAATCCCTGACAACAGATGAGGAGATGTTCTGGGCTTGGCACGTGATCGTGTCAACAGCGGTCAACAGCGGCCCGGGAGTAAAAATAATACAAAATCCCTTTTGTGAGGGAAGTTTGGTTGCTGGGCCTTTTCCAGCATCGGTGGCGGATGAAATAACCGAGGGATAATCAAAACAATCTACAGTATGCCCCCATCAATTAATGTGCATTATTGAGTTTGTATGCAAGTGCATGTATGTTTGTGTGTGTGTGTGTGTGTGTGTGTGTGTGTGTGTGTGTGTGTGTGTGTGTGTGTGTGTGTGTGTGTGTGTGTGTGTGTGTGTGTGTGTGTGTGTGCGCGCGCGTGTGTGCGTGTGTGTGTGTGTGTGTGTGTGCGCACGCGCATGTGTGTGCACATGCACATGTGTGTGCACATGCACATGTGTGCGCATGCATGTGTGCGTTTCTATCAAAACATTGAAAATTGATGATTGATGATGTGTTTGCTTGGTGGCTGTGAAGGTTAAAATCTCACATAATTCTTTTGCTGCTTGGGAAACATTTTTTCCATCTGTGTTACTTGATTGTCCGATGCTGATAAAAAAAAAGAGAGACAAAAAAGAAAGAAATATCTGCATAACACTTTGGCCGGGAATCATAAAACACATTTTGCTGGCGCAGCGCGAAGAAGGTCCCACAAAATGTATGATGTGTTTCGAGTGCTTGCTTGCCTGTGTGGTGTAACTTTGTCACAATGCATAAGCAACATCGGTTTCAGCTTTGGTACACTGAAACCAGATGTGCCTCAATTCATACCAGGCATTGTTTTCCTCACAATGGACTGAAGCGTAAAAAGGAGTGTTGAGTTCTGGATTGACTTGTAGGGTGTGGGTGAGAGAGAGAGAGAGAGAGAGAGAGAGAGAGAGAGAGAGAGAGAGAGAGAGAGAGAGAGAGAGAGAGAGATATGGGGGGTATGGCGTACTTTTCCTTTTCGGTCACTGGGGACCAAAATGTTTCATCACTTCTGTGTTTCTAAGGGGAGTCGTCATCACGGTTTTCGAGGTTAGATATTGAAGCCCCGCCCCCACTCTTCCTCCATTTATCTCTGTCCACTCTTGAGCACTTGTTCCCAAGCACTGGGTCGGGACCCATTTGTGGGTTCGCGGACACGTTTTTATGCGTCCCATAATTTTTGGTTTCCTACATTTGTTTTTTTAATTATTATTATTTCAAAACATAAAAAAGCTAAGATGTTCATGAATATAAAAAAGTTTTTCTATGTAATTTAAATAATTAAAACGTAAACTAAGAAATTCCATAAATTAGAAAACAAAATGTCTAAGAAGTAGTGAAAATAGTAATAGCCCATCTACAAGCTCACAACGCGGCACAGAGCATCACGTTGTGAGCCTCTAGATCTGCTGTTTTCACTAGCTTGGGTCCCGGGCAAACGTCTAATCTTTTTTGGGTCACGAGCTAAAAAGTTTTGGGAACCACTGAGCTATTCCATATTGGTACCCCCCCCCCCCCCCACACACACACACACACACACACACACACACACACACACACACACACACACACACACACACACACACACACACACACACACACACACACACACACACACACACACACACACACACACACACACACACACACACACACACACACACACACACACCTCTGCCTCCACCAAGTACCATTGATAGTGTCTCAAGCAGCCAGTGAGCGTTTTCCATAACAAGAGACCGTCGTGGACGCAGTCCATTAGGCCCCGCCATCCAAACAGACCTGCTTTGTTGAGGTGTTACATCAACAGGGCGACCTCCCCTCTGCTCCTCTCCGGCTTCCTTGGGCCCCCCAACGGCAGGAGATTGATGTCAACAAGGAATTCTGTCCCACATCTCCCCTTCTACCTCCTCTGGGCCCTCTGTCCCAAAAAAAAAAAAAAAAAAAAACTCTCGCAGCGACACAGAGGGCCCCAGTGAGGCCTTAACAGGCCCGCTGAGCCGTATTGCCACCCCTCCCCAACTCAGCCTCCTTCCCCGCTAACCCCCCCCCCCCCCCCAATTTCAACAGTGCCAGAAACAACCCAAGTAACCGACGTGACACTGTAAACAAGGAGTGCCCCGGAAAAGCTGCACTAGCAAATGAGTGTGTGTGTGTGTGTGTGTGTGTGTGTGTGTGTGTGTGTGTGTGTGTGTGTGTGTACAGGGGGGGAGGGGGGGGGGGGGGGGGGGGTCGGAAATGGGCCTACTTTTTCTGTCAACAGAGTGGCCGCTGTGCGAACAGGATGACGTCATCTGTATACAGTGTCATCGCCAGAAGCTGCCAATACAGTTCAGACCAACAGAAATTTTGGGCCTGTTTCACCGACAGCGTATGTCAAACATTCAATAGCCACAAAAGGCAAAAACCTGCTCCACAGCTGCTGTCTTTGGAGGTTTGCATCGCAGAGCTCCAGTGTGAACCCACCGTAGGAGCATGGGAACCAAACAGGGGTGCAGTGGTCTGCTTGCAAAACCCTATACATGATCCAATAAAATGCTGGAACAGAACATCAGTTCATTCTTCTGTGGGCCTAATCTAATTCTGCAATGCAGATCATGAACAGATCTCTAGTGATTGGTGCACCGCGTGCCTTTCTCTGGAGTCCTCCCTCCACGGGGCTGAAATGTTATACGCCATGTAATGACTATCTGAGGAAATGTGTGTTTTCACATTTGAATTCAGTGTTTCTTTAAATTCCACACAGACGCTGACAGTAAAATTCCATTTAGAAGTAATTTATTGATGCCCATACCATAATGGTGTTCTTTCAAAAGCCTGTCACAGGCATACGTGATCATGGTACTGCATACAATAAGATCGTACCTCCATTTATATCCTTCTTGAAGCGAGAGGTTTGCAAAGAAATCAAAGTAGATTTTAAAACAGAGACCTACAGTAAAGTTAATGGACGTTGATTTAGAATGTCAAATATCTTAGAGAAATTCGATCATGTCATCTTTTCATTTATCACTACTGCCCTACTACTAAGCTAGTCCCAAAAAGAACGTTTTTGAATATTTTCAAACCTCAGCATATGTTTCTACGTTAGCGTGATTCTGTGTTCCACGATAGTGATTGTGTATCTCTAAGTGCATTTTTTTGTAAACTTTTTTTTTCTTCTTTGCTTTTTGTATATAAAGATCTTTTGTGAGAGAAATCAAACACCATAGACTGTGTTTATACCCTCAAATTCTGCATCTTAAAGCCAGGGACTTTTTTTCCTCCCCCATCTCAACGTTCTGATATGTTTTCAAAACAAAGTAATTCACACCAGACACAAACAAGCCTGTCTTCTCTTCTGAAGACTACTTTAAAATCAGGGTACTTTGTGTTGTAATCATTTCTACTGCAGTTATTAGATGAACCGACCAACACTTTACATGCAGGTAACTTACTTGTCCACGATAAGAGTGAAATCTGGTGACGTTTTCAGTCTCTGGAGAGAAATAAATACATTTTTATATGGTTCTACAAAACACAGCATTAACTATTAGCCTACTGTATAACCAATTAAGCCCTACTCAATTGGGATTCATATTATGTTGTGATTTGGGAAAGTTTCAGAGATCACCAATTATTTTATTTCCATGCAATGACTTTGACTACATGAAATAATGGAAGAAACACTCTATTTCAAATGGCCCATCATGTAACTGGTGCTAGCTAAATCGTTTGTGTTTCTTTCTATATTATTGTTATTCTACCACCATGGCAAAGGCCTAGTGAATGGTGTTGAGTAGCCTGAGAGCAACGTTTCTAGGTGTGGCACTGGCCTAAACCGACTCTGAGCAGGACTAGTGTTAAGTAAATATTCTAATATAGATAATGAACACATACAGTACGTGGATTCGAGGGTCCATGTGCTAGGCCTTTATAGGATACAGTTGAGATTATTTGGGGACCTGCAAATCAAGAGGGCGTTGCATGGGCACATAGGAGCTTACAGATATTTCTCTACTGAGGGAAAGAAGATACACAGTTGAAAACTTAGAAAAATTGAATATGCTGCACTGTTCAATATACAGGGGGAAAAAACTCACATGATACCTTTGAAATGTTTGTCCCACAGCCCTCTTTTAAGTCCACATCAAAAGTCTTGAGTATTAAAAACACAATATTTACATAAACAATTTTTGAAATATATCCTCAAGCATCTATTCAATGGATACAATCAGTACTCAATATCAGCTTTTCCCCTCAGGCTGTAAAAGCCCTGAACAATGACTAAACTGCCAGGTCAACAGTCTTCAATCTGAGCAAACAGAGCACACACAGGTTTTTATTCTTATTTTTCTTTTTTTGTCAAATCTCTTGCACATTTA
This sequence comes from Nannobrachium achirus, assembly GCF_963921795.1. Taxonomy (NCBI): domain Eukaryota; kingdom Metazoa; phylum Chordata; class Actinopteri; order Myctophiformes; family Myctophidae; genus Nannobrachium; species Nannobrachium achirus. The sequence continues at coordinate 47,155,735 of NC_137832.1, read as the reverse complement.
GGGCTATGTTTATACTTTTTACCCTACCCCCTTCCAATGTCGTGTCTGTGTGGTGCATGTGATGACAATGTTGTGCTATTGTGAGTGTGTATAAAAAATGGCAATGGAGGAAAGGCTATGATAAATCGTTAAATGCCTTGTGGCAATTATGTTTGTACAGGGCCGGACTGGGAACACAAATCAGGCTGTGATATTGCCTGATTGATGTCCCATGCCTGTCCAAACTGACATAAACATAATGAAGTAGTCAGAGCAGGCAGCCAAAGCGCTGCAAACCAGCTGATCTGTCAATCTATGAAAGTAATATACACTAGACTAGACAATTTAGAGAAATGGCAAAGTGTGGTTGGTCCACCGCAAGATGTGGGTTACAGCCATCTAGCATCCAAGGAATGTTTCTGCAACAGGGAGATGACCTGAAGAGATGGCTGTTCGTGGCTACAGTAGAATCAGCGCTGCTAATTGGTCCGGGACATGGATGCTCTCACAGTACAGGCAGAGAAGGCTCTTCTGGATGGTGTCTACATAAGAATGTTACAAATGGCAACACAAGAGAGGACCACATCAGAAATGTGGCACTCGGTGCTACGCTGTGAGCTTGAATATCTGCTATTTTTTAATAATAATACTCAATAATGTGTACCTGTTCTGAATGGGTTAATTGAATCATATCTCTTTTTTTTTCTTCTTTTTTCTGTATATTGCTAGCCCCAACATTCCCCTGCAAATACTTCTAAGGGTGAGGGACAAATACACCTTCTTTAATCTGAAGTAAGTAAAACTAAATAATACAATCCATATTTTCAGGGAGGTGCTACTGTATGGACTATACAGGGATGGATACTATACAGTACTGTCAGTACATGACCTGACACTTCCTCAAGTTCATAAATCAGGTCTGCATTTGCATTGAGCAATGCTTTGAATAACTCTGCTGCTTGGGATAGTACAGTTCCTGAAAATAATCAGTGGCATATGTTTAATTGAGCTCATAGCCCCCACCAAAGAGACAATGCACTCGCATCAGGACATCTGGGCATTCACATTGTGCTACAGTAAATTGTCGTTTGCCACCCGTTTTTGACATGCGTACATCCGGTGGAATATTTTTCATTTCGCCCTAGAAATGTATTTTAAGCGTGTGGTGGGGGACCCAGACGGCATCCACTAAGTAGAGTAAGCTTTCAACTTGGTTTAGTGAGTAGCGTTACGGTTTTTGCTATTTTCGGACCAGACGAGAGGGTTTTCTGGTTTTGCTAAGCAGGTGCGGAGGTAGATTAACATTGCGTTAGGCAGAACACTCCTCTAACGCTATGGACCAGAGCTAACTAAATACCATATTCTCAATCTCAACTCTTAATTCCTATACCAATCGACTCCAAAGGAAAGCTAGTTAGTCCTGTGTTTTGTTTTGGTGAGAGAAAACACGCAGGGAGAGGAAAACCCTCTCTGTCACATTCTGTGAGTGAAACAAGCGTCCAGGTCTATGAAAACAAGCCCAAACAAATGCAACCCACAACTAGAAACTTCAAAGGAAAAAAACAAGACCAAAGTCGCTTATAATGAGAAGACCTGGCAACACTACCAAACCAGCGCTGCAGGCTACCGAGGTGTCATCTGAATGCGATGTTCTGACTTTTAAATGCCAAGTTTGCCAACTAATTCCACCAGACTACAACAGACTGGCAGTTTGAGGTTATTAGATGTAGTCTGTTTGGCATGGAGACACCTTAACTTTCATTTAACCACATAATCTGCTATTTTCTAAACATTTCTATACATATTTAAAACTTGTCAAATGGGACATTCTGCATAATGACTACTTTCTACTTTTGGTAATTTATTTAATTACATTTTGAATTCCTGACTTTTACTCATGAGAATTGCAATATTGATCGATTACTTTATTAACAGTTTGCAGAGACAGGTACAGGGAAGAACAGTACAATACAAAGTCTACTAAAAAAGATTTTTTTCCAAGAAAGCCTAAGAATGGCTTGTTTTCAATGGCGTATTTTTGGTACAAACTTCCTAAGAACAATGCATGGAGCACTTGGGAAACTGAGGTACCAGTACAATCATGTCCATTGTGGTGAAATGGTTAGCATGAGTGTGAGTGTGGTTTTGTTGCGACCATAGGTCGCAGTTACTTCTATACTATCCAAACCTCCACCGGCTGTCAGTCCGTCAGTCAGTCCGTCCGCCTGTCCCTCCGTCACGTCACTCGTCACACGTCACACTTTCCCCCTACTCATGTCTCCGCCACCGTTGGCCCGATCCATGCCAAAATTTCCACACAAACTCCTTGCCTGCCAAACTACAACCTCCAAGGACCCCCGGAGCTCCAGGGACCCCCAGGTCCCTGGGGGACCCCCAGGTGTAAAAAATGACCAAATGTGCAAAAAAGACCAAATGACCACCCCAACGGGGCTGCACACAGGGAATTCCCGGGGACCACCGACACCTGGTGCTCCAGAACGGATGCAAAAGTGGTGGCGCCCCCAGTGGAGGACCCCCTCCACTGCAGCGCACATAAAATGCCGTAACTCGGGCTAGGAGCGACCGGGAGAGCCGGGGCCGGTACCTATTCGTCCGCTTCGGCGGCGCGGAGACCCCACCCCTCATTTCTCACATGGCCCTCTTCTAGCGCCAACATGAGGCCGATTCTTGCAAAACACATTTTTGGACACTGCTCCTACAATTTTTGCCCTAAAATCACGCAAATCGGTACACTGTATGTCTACACTCATGTCATCAACTTGGATCTGTCCCATATAACGCCACCTTCAGGCCGATTTTTTAAAACACATTTTTGGACACTGCTCCTACAATTTTTGCCCTAAAATCACGCAAATCGCTACACAGTACGTCTACACTCATCTCATCAACATGGATCTGTCCCATATAGCGCCACCTTTCAGGCTGATTTTTTAAAACACATTTTTGGACACTGCTCCTACAATTTTTGCCCTAAAATCACGCAAATCGCTACACAGTATGTCTACACTCATGTCATCAACATGGATCTGTCCCATATAGCGCCACCATCAGGCCGATTTTTTCAAACACATTTTTGGACACTGCTCCTACAGATTTTGCCCTAAAATCACGCTAATCGGTACACAGTACGTCTACACTCATCTCATCAACATGGATCTGTCCCATTTAGCGCCACCTTCAGGCCGATTTTTTAAACACATTTTTGGACACTGCTCCTACAATTTTTGCCCTAAAATCACGCAAATCGCACAGTATCTCTACAGTCATGTAATCAAAACGCATCTGTCCCATCTAGCGCCACCATCAGGACGATTTTGGAAAGACATTTTTTTTTGCCTATTTGTGGAGATAAGCGACCAACGGTCGCTTATCTCCCGATTAGGGAGTCTTACTGGTTAGTGAGTGTTTGTGCATGTGTGAGTGCGTGTGAATTGCTCCTGGTCAAACATATTGGACGACCCCTGCCTCACAGAGTTACTGTGCGTGGAAGTTTAGTCTACTGACAGTACAATGACATCTGATAGTAGAAACATTTATTTAGGTACAATAGGCGAAAACGTTATTTTTTAGCATGTCGTTCCACAAGCTATAAACATTTATGTGAAGAAATAAGGAATGACAGGAAGATCTGTTTATTAATACATTTAATAATTCATTTGTCACGGTAACGAAACGTTTTCGGCCATCTAGCCTTCACACACTGACGGAGACTGGACTGCCAAAAATGTTTTGCGGCGTGACAAATTAATTATAAGATCAAGTAAACAGATATTTTTGAATGCAACCGAGTGCAGTGTAGTACAGTACATTGCTCAAGTCAGCAAAATCCCTCGAATAAGCCAATAAACATGACTTTGCTTTTAACAATTCTCTTAATAGGATGGACGGTTAAGAAGGATATTGTCCTAAATCACTAAGTCACAGTCAGTTGAACGGTCTAACTTTAAACTGACATTTTACACTTAATACATCTGAATGCATTTAGTACCAGTCTTTGGGGAAACAGATCCTCGAAGATTTTTCCCACAGTCTTTTGTAAGGATTTGTTTTGACTCAAATCACTATAAAGTCATTTCATAACAGTGAGTCTACAGTAGGAAATAATTTGCAACAGATATTCTCTTCCAAGACCACAGCCATGTGCTGGTGCGGATAAGAATGTCTATTGAGATGCAAAGGAGAACTTAAGGATTAGCATCTACGAAATATTTGATCTGGAGATGTGGCGACAACTCAAGATCTAGATCTGGTTGGTTTAATTATTTTACCACTTGGAGGAGGTCTCAGGGGTAAATAATTATATGGTTGATCTCATACCACACAGAAAAGCCCTGTTTCAAGAACAATGGCACCATTTTGTTCTCAACTGAATCAAAGTGAATGGCTTGGAAGTGAAGGGAAATGTGTTTTTCAATTGATGAAGTCTGATACAAGTTGTGTGTACTGTAGTTTACACATTGCCCTAAACCCTTGCGTGACTGTTTTTAAAAGTGATGACCTGATGATCCTTTTAAAAAAGGATGACGTTATAGAAAAAGGACAGGGTCAGAGTATTCTTCTATAGTTCCTCTCACATGGTGCTTGTGGAACTTTATAAAGCGTATTCATGAGACCGTTCCGATGTATTACTAAATTTCCCCCTTGGGATAATAAAGGTATCTATCTATCTTGTATTGACTCATTTGTTAACTTGGTTACGCAGCTATACAAATTAAGTCATTACACATTATACAAGCATCAACACATCCATTTTCACCATCTATAAACACAGACTAGAGGCATACACAGCGTACAAAAAAATAGTTATAGAACAGCAGCACAACTGTACTATTAATCTGTTTCCCATTCAGCACTGGGGTATTTCCCATTCTTGTCACCCAAATGCAAAATGTTAAATATTGATCAATTAATGTTGTTTTAAGTATCACTAAGTCATTCTAACAACGGGACCGTTTTGAGGTCACCTTTTACACTGTGTGCAAGGATAGGGATGAGAATGTGGCAGTGACTCCAATGGCTGGGTGTACTGTAAAGTGCCATTCCAACCAGGCATGATAAAGATAAAGATATAATTAAAGAAATCGTTCTCAACTCATGTGGATGGTAGGGTCCACACCACAACGATAACGCAGACATAATTGACTTGAACGCCGACATAATTGTTATTGTTATCTTTAACGTGCCCGGTGGGAATGACGCTTAAGAATGTGCACATGACACAGTGAGAGGAGGATAAATATAAGATGAGAAGTCAACCGCAACCGTGACTGCCTTGACCTTCCCTGGCCAGTGTCAGCTGGGTTGGCCCTCGTTAGGGCAATGCAACAAGCACCTTTCAGAGACATCCGCCTCAGAAATCCCTTCCCTTCAAAGGATTCCAGAAATGGTTACCGGCTAAATACAGCAAAGGACACAGCTCTCTCAGGCAGGTGGCTTGTGGGCTACATGCTGGCAGGATCTAATCAGCCATGTTTTGTTCATACAGTATAGTAAACAATAGAACCAGTGATTTGTGGCTTAACACAACCAATAAGCCATTCCACGTATCTATAACTTCACCGTGGGTTTTCGGGACGACGAGGACCCAAACACATGCATGCAACCAATGCATGCCAATTGAATGAGCTTCAGGTGGAGTCATACTGTAAGTTGCCCTTCACTTCACATACCCCAGTCCTCCCAGAGTAGAAATAGTGCTGCTGCAGGACAGACAAGGCCAGGCTTTAGTCCCACAACACTACGGGTCACAACAGAGGGTTTGTGTGGCATGCACTGTACAGTATGTGTGCAGGGGCGTCACAAAGGGAGGGAAAGTGGGACTGAGTTACTAGGGCCCAAGGTGGAGGGGCCTGGAATTATTTTATACTTTAGCTATTGAAAAATTGCAGGTATACAAGCTCACAGCCACGCTGCGAGCTTGTAGATCTGCTATTTTCAAAAAGTTGTGAAAATGTGTGCAAATATATGTATTAACTCAAATTTTGCTTCTGGGGGATCCCCTGGAAATAAATATTTTTAGATGGGGGTCTGTGGCCAAATCATTTTGGGGGGTCCTTCACGTGAAAAAGTTTGAGCACCACTTACATAGAGACATAGGTTTTTCAAAAAACCTTAGAAGGATTTTGAAATAGTCAAAGACTTGCACAAATGTTCATGTTTTTTCAAAAATAGCAGATCTACAAGCTCGCAGCGCGGCACTCGGTGCCGTGCATTGAGCTTGTATATCTGCTATTTTTCAAAAGTTGAAGTACCCAGGGCCCAGAATTTGGTGCGACACCCCTGCGGGTCGCCACAGAGGGTTTGTGTGGCATGCACTGTACAGTATGTGTGTAAAGGGAAGTGGGGTTTCGTTTTTTTGAAACATGAGTGAGAGCTACACAGGGGATTGTAGCCATAACATCCCACACCAAGAGAGGCCCCTTCTGAAGTGGAGAGTGAAGCGTGAGAGAGCCTCAGACCGACTACCTCAGTTACGCTGCGTTCTGTCCCTGCCTTCCACTAGCAGTGATTCATTTTGGCCTGTGGAGTGGTGGTGACATGACTGGTGACATTTCTGCCAGTGTCTTAACTGTTACAGCCTGTCTGTCAGTGAAGCGGAAAGTTGTTAGGCAGGGGAAGGAGAAAAAAATGAAAAGAAAAAATAATCTTTGCGCTCTTTTATTCATATGAAAATTGCAATAAACATATAGCTAAATCCACAATCCGGAAGTTATATATTGACACACACACTTTAAGTATGTTGAGGTACAGAGAATGAACTTAAAGCAAATGTCTCAACCCATTTTAACATTTGAAATTGCAGGTCAGTCTCACATCATGACAGTGACTGTGTCATAATATGATGCATAATCTCCAAAACATCGGGATGTTACCATTTACAGATGTCTGTCACGGCAGATTAAACGATGTCTAGCATGATGCGTTTTATTGTCTGGAGCTGCATAATTAAAACAATGGACTCATTATCCTTGTTATGGAAGGGCTATAGAGAGGTCTCCAGAAACACTCTACACCATGGGTCTTAAACAGTGGGTCCGGGACCCCTAGGCGGTCCTCAGAGTTACTACAGGGTGGCGGCCAGATCTTTGTGTGATAGGACCTTGTTTTATCCCTATACTGGGGGTAATATTTGCTTAAAATAGCCAATCTACAATCTATAAGCAATCTAGAAACTCACAACACGCTGCAGCGTGACGTGAGTTGGTAGATAGGCTATTTTCGGAGAAGAGATTTGGTGTAGAGGGGAAAAAGAGCAAACCAAATGCATAGCCAAAGGCCAAGTTTACTAAGAATTGAGTGTTTAAGTTGGCCTGACACGCAGCCTTTCATTTAGTTTCACTCCATTATTCAGTCTGAAAGCCCTCTCGGTGCAGTCGTTTTCTGAGATGGGGACATGGCCAAAGAGTCTTTGGCAATTGGTCCATACTGGATCATCCCCATCCCCATTGGGTTGAGAAAACCCCCGCCTTCGAACGCGTTACCAACACTAGCCTTATGTATCCATATGTACGGGTGACTTTATGAACCTGGCCTCTTTATTTGTCCAGGGCAGTGTTTCGGAAGAGCTACATCTTAAAGTGATCTTAAGTCTGTGCCAGTGGGAGTTCTGTGCGATGGCCACTGCAAGGGGGAGAAGCTGGGTCTATTGGTAACGCGTGTGCTTCTCACGGCACACTTAGTAGTGCAATTGTCTGTCTCCAAACGTTGCATAAATACAAGTCATGCGTTGTCACATTGACCAGGCTAGTTTTCATGCTTTTAAGCGGCATACTATATTTGTTTAACATTTAGATTTTGCCCCAGATTTTGCACATGCGTGCACAAACAAACCATATCACAGTATACGTTGGGAGCTACTGCACAGGCTCCACCCATGCACATGCGTCACTTTCTGTGTCACTTTCTGACACATGACTCGTGGACAATGAATCGATCTGATGTTGTACAAACATGGACGTTGGACATAATTCTCGAACAGTTTGTTATTAAATGTGGCATTATCACTTTGTGAGATGCTACAGGTAATCTTTTCAATGTGTTGCGTGTGTTGCACCGTTCTTGGACACAGAATAACGAGAAAGAATGCAAGCACAAGTCTGTAAACAATAAAACAAACTTGCTGGGTGCACGACTCTAAAGTGCTCATCAAAAGCAGAGTAATGCCAGCAGTCACGGAATGTCCTTCAGAATCAGAATCAACTTTACTGTCACGTCACGTTTACAGGTGAAAAAATAATAATATATATATTACTTTTTTTGTATGTGTGTGCCTGCTCCATCATTTCGTTGATTTCGAGACAGAACAGAGGTAGAGAGAGCAGGGGAGAAAAGGGGACACAAAGGTAGACTTCCAGGTGGGCTACCCTTTATGGGTTAGGGCTAGGCACAATTATCGCAGACACAATTATCGCAGACACAATAAGCCCTTTTGCAAATCCCGCCCCATTCTGCCCTGTTACTATGATAGGACATTTGACCCTGGGCAGATTGTTTTTATAGTGGCAGTGAATGGGATTTTTTTCCCCCTTCATAGCCTCATTACAGCTATATAAAGTACCAAAGGAAAAACATCTAGGTGATATTAATAAAAAGGGAAGACAAAGGTACAGTAGTTACATTGCAAAACAGGGGGTTTACCCGAAAATATATGTTTTAATTTGTTTAATCCCAGTGGGACAGAATCCTCTTTGCAGATTCTTTTATAGTGGTAGTGGATGGGATTTGTTTTCCCTTCATAGCCTCATTACAGCTATATAAAGTACCACAAAAAACACATCTACGTGATATTAATAAAAAGGGAAGAAAAAGGTACAGTAATTACATAGCAAAACAGTAGTTTTCCCCCCGAAAATAAATGTTTTAATTAGTTTAATCCTCTGGATCAGAAAGAGAATAGACCGCGCATTGCATCCTGGGTAGGAAGAGGACAGAACTATAATCCTAACCTCACATAATAGGCTGGCTTTTCGTAATTCTGCCCATTTAAAATATATGTACCCAATCGTGACTCTTAGACCATTGATATGGTCCATGTGAACTAGTTTGTTGAAGCTTATTCATTATGATGAGCGAGATCACGGCCGAGATCGTGGCCGTACCGGGCGATCGCCGTGTCGCGCACTGCGGACAGTTTTGAAAGCCACATTTAACATTCTCCACTGCACAAACTCCACCCCCGATAGCAAAAAGTGAATGTTTTTTTCTGGTTGGCCAGTCAGGGAGTCTCAGGGACCAATCAGAAGGCTGACAAACGGTCTATAAGTCTCGCTCACTGCCTTGTGTAGAAAAACACCACTTTCTGTGTGTGTGTGTGTGTGTGTGTGTGTGTGTGTGTGTGTGTGTGTGTGTGTGTGTGTGTGTGTGTGTGTGTGTGTGTGTGTGTGTGTGTGTGTGTGCGTGCGTGCGTGCGTGCGTGCGTGCGTGCGTGCGTGCGTGTGTGAGACTGTATACGTGTCGTGACGACTGCTGAGTTACTTTATGTCTTTGCCAAGACGTCACTCCCACATAGCCACATGTGTACTCCCATATTAAAATGAACTACTGTATCTATGAACTGTTAGATAAGGAGCAACAGGAATACAGCAGCTCTTGATATGCCTTCAGGTAGGAAGGAGGCAAAAGCCTAGAAGGGTGCTTTTTTCTAGTCAACATAAATAAGGATTAAGCGTTATACTGTCGGTAGTAGTTGGCTGTCGCACACTGAAAACAGACGTTCTATAAGGAGATCTGCTGCTATTTGGTGCACAACACCGTATAAGTAAAAATCATCCTTTAATTGTGGGGGGAAAGGAAAACATTCTGCTCAATCTGGATTCTGCAGGCCATCACTTAGACCACTTCTGCTCATTAACCTCAGCTATTTACATATAACATAGAATAACATTTGCAATGCAAAGTCAACAGTGCATGACATGCTTCTGACATTGTATCAGTGTACTGCAATCATCTAAACTGACTTAATTGAATATACCCGTATGATCTGCTACTTAATGTCATACAGTATGTTTGAATGAGTCTGACATTAAGTAAGACTCATAAAACCTGATCCTAGTTATGCAAAAAGATTATGTCAAACTTCAGCTGCTGAACAGCCTGCGGCAGATCATTCTATACAGTATGTATTCCAAAACACCTGACCAAAAAAAGGGTCTGGATTCTGTGTTCTAGAGCCCAAACGCTATTCTGTGTACCATTTACTGGCAGTGGAGCAGAGAACATCTTGGGAGCACATGCCCTCCGAGTTCCTCTCATGTCGAACCCTAACACTGTCAAACCAGATGAACTCATTATGAAGAGAGAGCCAAGATGGAAGAAATAAGGCTGGAAGAGGCATACATTTCAGATCAATAGACAGTCAGTACCAAACAACTTGTGTTAGACATACTGTACTGTATGCATATGGCTTTTGGCTTCGCCCTGTTGAGTCAGGGACTTAAATGCATTGGACTTACCGGCGCGTGTGCATGTGCGTTGTGCTCACGAACATCAGCGTGCATGACGGGCACACATGTGATCTTTAGCGTGGTGAAGTTACATCGTGACCTAGACTGACACTGACAGAGCCAGGAATAACATGGTTCCTGTTTACAATGGAGCGCTATGGGGGTTTGAAACAGTGCAGAGAATGGAGCACTGAGCCACTGATCTGAATGAGGAAATGTACCCGGTCGGATCGGCCGCTAAGCTTGATGGGAAATGTAGTGTTTTTGCTCACCTGGTGCCAAAACCCTATTTGGCACCTGGTAATCATGGCAACCAGGTAAGACGTCTGGGGACGTCTTAAGGATTTTATGGAGCCCATTGTGTTTTAAGAGACAGGCTGGTGTGGAAAGAATGTGGGGAAGTATTGATCAATTATTGTGAGCTTATGTGTGTCCGAATGTTTGACCCAGAATATGGATGCAAGGGCTCAAGTGGTTAATAAACTTGCTAGGTACCGTACCTCTTGAACATGTACATATATTGCCTAAGACACGTTTGTTTGTCCCTCAACACCAAATCTATATAGCTGATATATCGTTACTATAGCCAATTACAATACTCCTGTCTCTCTGATTTACCGCATATACTATACTAGCCAATCATGCAAATATCTAACATAAAAGTTGTCTGTGGGGTTGTCTTGTCTGGGTCCTAGATTATGCCCAAATATGGACAAACACCCATATATGGAGATCACCGTAGGTGTGTTAAGTCTACGGTTTGTGAAGTCAGACCAGAGCTCCATTAGGGAGAGAGGGGAGAAGGAGAGAGGGATGAAGAGAGAGGGAGGGAGATTGTGTGTGTGACATCAGACCAGAGCTCGATGAGAGAGAGAGAGAGAGAGAGAGAGAGAGTTTAATTGGACAAGTGGCCGGTTGGGAAAATGCTGTTATTGAGCTATTTCATCGTTTAAGCTTATTAATATTATTATTTTGATAAAGTAGTACAACCATTAAAACCTACCATTTAAAGTTTTTATCATGATCTGACTTTTAATGTCAGTGTGGTTTAATTCCCAGACAGCTTGCTGCTGGGGGACTGCAAATAAGTCTGACTGCCCACTGCTAATGCCGCTGCCGCTTCTGCTGCGTGTAGTAATAGATCATCCTATTCGTCGTACGGGGTGTAAGCGTGTTGAAATATCCATATTTGTTCAAGGTTTTTTGAAAATAGCAGATCTACAAGCTCACAACACAACGCATCCTGAAAGAATTTGCTATTTATAAAGCCGATGTATTCTTGTACCTTCAAAAATGGTTTAACTGATTCTGATGCTAGATCAACACATTTTGCAAGGACCCCTGGGGGTCCCTGGACACCACTTTGAGAACCACTACTCTAGCAATAATTTCTATCGGAATATATACTGTAGCTATTTTACGGTAAAACAAATTATAAATCAATTACACCCCTTTTAACTAGTTGTTCATGAAACCTAAACTGACTGACACATTTTAACTTTCAAAGATACATCTACAGTACATAATGAGAGTCAGACAATGCAGTATTAAACTAAAACATCCAACTATACTGTATGCAGGGCATTACACCCTTGTAATTGGGCCTGTTAATTCACATCTTAACATGAGACCTGACATGAACCTACTTGAAGAGCTGGGATTGTCTTAAACACTTAAACTTAAATTATCTACATTATGGGTCGTTTCAGTCTTCAGCCTGAACATACCTGCTACTGGACGAATCACTGTGCGGTGCCAACTGACAAGAAGATGTATGTGCGTGCAGTGTGTGGATGTGAACATCATGGTGTGTATAAGGATGTCATGAATAACTGTCTGAATGTAATGGTTTTTACTTTGATGCCTGAAATCAGCATGTGGAGGGAATACCATTATATACAGTACATCTCCATGGGGATGGTGCCTCGCTCGCATTCCATCACGGCACCCCGTCTTTAAGTAAAGACATTTAGTACTTTTACCAGCAGGATAGGAGGAGTGTTTGTGGTGCCTACCTGGTTTGGCGTGCGCGCGGCAGGCTTGTCCTGGTGGTTGGCCAGGATGAGGAAGGGCAGGGTGCAGAGCTGCGGGTGCTGCAGGGCCGAGTGGAGCTCGTTGCGCGCCGCCTCCAGGTCCTCGTCCGACGAGGCGCTGTCCAGCACGAAGACCACGCCCTGTGAGCCCTGGTAGTACCGGCTCCAGTACTTCTTGATGTTGTCGGCTCCTGCAGCAAGACAAGGTAATAAAACCATTTAGACTGTGAATGCACTTTAGATTTGAACCACTTTAACCATTATTTTATGCTTTATCTATTGAAAAGTAGCAGATATAAGGGGCACACCACTTCTGGAATAAAAATAAAAATGTATAAATTCCTACTTCCCTCTCTTTATCCACCAAAATATATTTTTGAACTGGTATTCGTTAATGAATTGTGCATTACGGTTTCAATGGAGAAGAAAGAAAAACAATGTAAAAATTTATAATGATGATAATATATTCTTGCCATTATTTCTGCAGATACCTTTATATTAGTTTTGATTCTGATGTCAGTCAGTCTAAGCAACAGGAGCGACAGATATGCATTTGCACAGGCATGGCATTTCAAGTCTCCAGGCTTTAATGCTCTTTTCCTGCAAATGCCCTGCAAATGTAGACTATTTTTCCACAGGTTTCTTTCCCTGTTTTGCTTTTCTAATTTTTATGAAGAATGGAGCGTATTTTTGAAAAGCCTTCATAGGTAGATTTAAACTTCAAAGTCAGAGAAGGTCATAAAAATATGACCAATGGAAATCTACTGTCTTGCCAATGGCAGGTCGTGTGAAGTTTTTAAATGGCATATTTGTATGTGTTAGTGATATTGTCCTCACACAGAAAAGACCTCAAGCCTCAACAGTAAGGGATTCATGTTTGAGCGGTGCTAACCGTTCCTACATCTGGCTTTGTTAGGTTGTCCGTATGTCCATCCCACACTTGGCTCATTGGTCAAGCTTCGCGGGACGCTGAATGAATTGAACTCATAAAAGGCACCACTCACTTCACACTGGGTGTGATTTTTATGTACATTATATAGTAGGTGCTTCTCCAAAATGATGATCATTATTATTATGATTTATTTATTAAGGTATTTTTGCTTTATTACAATAGAGACACTGCATAGAGACAGGAAGATAACTGAGAGAACATACAGAAAGAAACCTTGTGCGGATTTGATATGGCCCGGCCGGTAAAGGGCCGTAGCTTTATTTATGTGGTCTTACCAGGTGAGCCCGGCCTCCAAAATGTGATTTTGAGTGGAAACTCTGGAATGATGACTATGAAAACAATCGTGGCACATGATACAATACGTGATAATTCACAATTCAACAAATTCACAAGGTATAAAAACAAAACAACAGAGTTTCAACAAATTCACAAGGTATAAAAACAAAACAACAGAGTTTCAACAAATTCACAAGGTATAAAAACAAAACAACAGAGTTTCAACAAATTCACAAGGTATAAAAACAAAACAACGGAGTTTCCCTTTGTTTTCAGTCAGACCAGAAAACCGCTGGGTTTTTACAATGTGAGGCTTCAACTGCCACTTTGCACGCCAAACATCTCAGCAGCTCCCCAAGCCACTGTTACAACACAAAAGACCTTGTATATCTTCAAAGTAAGAACAGTAACCCTTTGAATTATTCAAACACAGTCCGGGATTATTTTCAATTCCCCACAGTGAATGTGGGATACAAATGCCGTCCCCCCCCCCCCCTCCCCCATTCGATATATAGTGAACAACATATGGTTCCTTTTTCTGTGAGGTAATTTGGGGCAAGCACATCCGCTCACCAAGGTTCAGTGCGCCACAACTTTATTTGTTAGTGTAAGTAATTTGAGGAAGAGACCTACATGCTCACAAAGTGAGTCATTCCTGTCCCCCTTGACACCCCCCACCCCCCCATCCATGCCGTTTCCCTTTCACTGACAGTGTGGGCAAGGCCTGGGGGAGGGAACAGAGACCGCCCTGCTCTCTTTATGAAAGACCAACTAAAAAGCAGGCCAGGATTGCTAAAAAAAATAAAGAGTACAAATAAAACGTTGTCAATCCAATTATGAAACATCCCTGAGAACTGTCAAAACACGAGAAGTCACGTTCTCCAGCTCAGTCCACTGGTTCAGTCACTAAGCTGAATAAAATGAAACCAGATGGCTGAGAGATGTGCACCTCGAGTCTGGGCGCAAACAAGTGTTTAACAAACTTCTCAAAGTCCCTTTAAGGGGAATGGCCATAGTCCTCATCACTACTGGAATTTATTGTCAGAAATGTCCTTTGGGATGAATAAAGTATCCATCCATCTCTTGTCACTGATCATTACCCCTCATGTTGATTCCAGCTGAAGTGAGTAATACATGTTTGATTTGACAATGCCACAACTACGCCACTGTACATATCATACACAAACACCTTGCAGGGATCGACAAACATGGCCTGCTGGCCCAGAAGTACTATTTAAACTATATAGACCAGCAGAATGCACCATCCACTAGCCCAGTAAAAATAATGTCTTAACTCACACACTACCAATGACGCTGAGATCTGACAGATTATTGTTTTATCGCTGTTTAATCAAGTCCTCGCTCTTGTCCCACCTCTGAACATCGTATCCAGCCGTATCCGGCCAGGCTAGGCTTATTTCCGTATCCAGAGATTTTGATCTACATCCGGGTCAATGGTGTTTACGTCCACAAAGGGTCGATTATCTCCGAATCTATTTTTGCAGTATGCAAGCCACAAATGTGTTTTTCAAACGGGCCTACTGTAGCAATAGAATGGATTATCGTGGTCCCTTTTTTTTAACAAGTGATCCTCCCGTACCCAGTCGACGATGTTTTTTGGACATCGTATAACACACGTGCACCCGCGCACGTCCATATAACACACCTGCGCCCCGCGCACGTCCGCAGATGATCGAAAATGTGGCAAGATTCTGGTAGTGGGGGCTTTATAAATGAATGTAATTAATTCTGGTGTTAAAAAAAAAACATGAACACGTAATTTCACATTATTTTCTAGTGGTACGTGGTGTTTTGTAATGATTATTGTGACATTTTCTTGTTAATTATCGCTACATGCTTCGTAAGCCCGATGTATTAGTTGGATGGAATACAGAAGGTGAGTCAGCCCAGCAGAGCGCAACTGCAGTTCACTTGCTCTCTCCCATGAGACATGCGTGTTCACTACACATTCTTTCAGCGACATATTCATCGATTCATCTCTGTGGTAAAATGCTTTTAGAACCACCGGTAACCAGCCAAATTCCTGTAATAGTACTCCATTTACTGATTTACACATGGAATAACTCCAGATGTGTTTTTCTCTACGGGGTCAATTCTTGATAATTGTTCCTAGGCCAGTGGTTACAATGGTGGGGGCAATAATCTTGATTTGCCACTGCAAAACAAAACAAAAACAATTACAAATTTCCCAATCCCAATTTCCAGGCAATTGGGATTGGGAAAGGTGCCAGACAACTAATCCCCTGAATGGTTTTTCTTCGGTCAGTTTTTGTTTATTCTCGACATGCCAGCCCATGCTAGACATGTGTACAGAAATTGTCGGTATGGAACTTCATTCCACTGCTATGCTGATGCTGACACCCAACTGCAAATGAGAACACCTTAAACCTCTCTCTCACCTCTTCACAACATCTGCACTCTCTTAGGATCTTAGTCAGGATTTTTCAGAAGCTCCACCAGATCCAGAACAGTACTGCATGTAATGAGAGTGTGAAAACACCACATCACATCCCACCCTATGTTCAAATGACTCCCTGACTCCCCATCTCCTCTAGCCCTTATCCTGACTTTTCAATGCATCCACAAAATACCCCTTAAACGCCAACCTCAGATGTTTATCCCCTAAACCCATGTGCATAATACGTTCTAAACTTCTCCATACTTTCCTGGACTAAACTCTACACCACCAGAGGCTCAGACATCTTTCCTCTGCTAGTCCCCGGCCCGAATGGACCATGAATTCTAAGGACATCCCAGACCCAGAGTCTGGATTTGAAAAACTTCCGTGTGTTGAAGAGCCCTCTCTTGAACTGCTAAGCGGTTAACCACAGCATTTACCCATTATTGTATTTTATTGAGTTCGGAATAGATTCCATATCAAAGGCAAATGTGTTACAAATATAACTGCCGTGACAGTGAAGCAACACACCAGTTTTATTTGGGCATATCCCTGCTACATATTCTATTCTATTCTATACACCAGTATACTTCTTCATGCTTACGCTAAAGATTCATATTCAATTGTAAACAATACTGATACTAAAACATGCATGGTTTCTGGTAAAGCGTTCTTCTCTGATTTCTGTTGTATTTAACATAATACAGTTTTCACATACTAGTGTATGTAAAGATTCAAAAGTCAGCGTCCAGTTACTTAAAAAGTGGTCGCAAAAAGTAGTCGCATGCACATCAAACAAACCACAGTAGGCCAGGTGCTGGATAAAAGGATTTAGCTTCAGTTACTTGTGTGCATCTATTACTGTAATTTATAATTTATATTATTCTTTCATCAATAATTTACTGGGGAGGCACAGATTAAGTGACCACAATGTTGTCGTTTAGATTCTGTCTGGACACATACAGTACAGTTATGTCATCATTTCCCTTCTCTGCCCTCAGCTTCCGTCTCTTCACTATCCTACAAAAATGAAATATACCTTTCTGTTCACCTTTTATTTCTGAACTACTACTTTGCTTACTTCATGCTTGTATCTGTATGCATGCTTTTCTACATAAAAATGGGGCTCTATTTCTTTCCAAACGTCAATCTCATAACGTACATGTAGATAGATATATTGTACTGATACTGTATTGACAATGTATTGACAATGTTCTTCATTTTATTATTATTATTATTATTTTTTCCAAAAGTTTTATCCCACAATTTTGTAACCCATTTTTCACCCAGTGCCAATTGCCTAAGCTGTAATCCTGGGCGCTGCTCTCCCTCTGCCAACCTGGGGAGAGCCCCGAACTGAGCTCATACTTCTTTCAGTGCATGAGGAGTGAGCAGGCCTCTTCTTATCACCTGACAGGGGGAGCTTCCCCGATTGGACGTAGCACGTGGAAGGAACATGTTATTCCAACAGTTCCTTTCCCCTCCATCAGGCGCCCTGGCTGGCTAGGGGGAGGCATTATAGAGACCAGGAATACTGAATATTTCTATGAGGGTAACTGGGAATAAACCTGTTCGACGTCCCATCTTTTTGGCGCTGGTGAATTTTAACTTGGTGAAATGATAACCTGCCGACGCTGGTGAGTAGCTAACTGCAGACGCTGGTGAATGTTAACCCCTAAACCTAACCCAAACCCTAACCTCAGTAACCCTGACACTGGTGAGTAGCTAACCTGTCGACTCCCTTAGTAGTCTAAATGATGGGACTTCGAAATAGTGAAATTTCCCCAGGGTACCTACCCTAAGAGACATGGGGAGAACATGCAGGGCCCTTTCGCCAACCACACCTAGGGTGTAGGGCAGGCACTGATGACGCGGAGAGGAGAACACGCGCCCAGCGCCCACAGCGTCCCCCGGCGAGAATCAAACCCAGGACCTAGCTGTGAGGCGACAGCACTACCGACTACGCCACTGTGCCCCTATTGATACTGTGTTTATTAATGTAAGTCCATGTGTGAGGGGCAAGCAAGGTATTTCGGTTCTGTAGTAACCATAAGTCTGGTGCTTCTTTCCTAGTCCCAGTATAATGCTACCTGCTGAGGCTTTACGGTACATTTGCATCTTTACCATTACTATCTGTTATCACCTTTTTCTTTTTTTTGTATCTGCCCTGAATTTATTACAGCTGTACTGCCATTGACAAATAAATGAACGCCATGGGATCAATAAAGGTCAGTCAGTCAGCATGTATCCTGACACAAATGATCACTCAATCACATTGATATACTACAAAGGGTATGTCTACTGTATGAGAAAAACTACAGCATGTCCAGCATTTATTGCAGGGCAACCAGACTATAGTACTTGTCCGACTTTATTCCATCTTCCATCGTCTCCTAACTTAGTAAACTTTATTTATATAAACTAGAGATACAGGCCTTCACAATTTATCTAGATTTACAGATAGCTGCTCCAGTGATTAATTTACAATGGCTTTATATAGGAAGGGGAGCCCCACGTGGTATAAAAAAAAGAAAACATTCGACGAAGGTCACAGTTTACCATGAGAAATGTCACAGCTTGTCCGCGTGTAGACGGACGTGTACACATTTTTACAGTCTATGGGTTTGCCACTCTGACATCATGCTCTGATGTCGCTGTGATGTCCGGCACATCTTGTCCACGTATGTGGTTCCCTTGACACATCACTGTGACATCACCTATGTAAAAGTCCATATATGGGTATTCCCCAGAATCCCTTTTATGCCATATGAAGATCTCTGATGTCATCGATATATATCACTGGCCAGATGACATGGTTCAGATAGGGATCTCCATGTATGGGCATAAAAGATATTGTATGTTGTGATGTCATGGGAACCACTCTAACAGAATCCCTTTTATGCCCATATATGGAGATCCCTGATGTCATCAATATTAAGCCCTTATCTAACAGGACTTCATATGGGAATGCCCATATATGGAGTAAGACAGCCCATATCTGCGGCAGGATCAGACAGGGATCTACATGTATGGGCATAAAAGGGAAGTACGATATACAGTACATGGATCTCCATATATGGGTAACTGGTCCGATATACATCACTGGCCAGATGGCCAAGAATTGGCGCGGGTGAGGTTGCATGTCACTAGTATCTTTGTTTCATGGAGTGTACTGTATACATAGTGCTTTTGAGAAGGTTCTCTTTATCGATACATGCATTTTGTCTGGAAAGATGTATGAAATGAATATGGAATATGATCTGACTTTCAGTGTCTTCATCTGTGAGTTTGCCTCCGGTGATATTGTGATGTCATGTGAAACATGGTGATTTTGTGATGTCACGGTCCATGCCTCTGGTGCATTGTGAAGCATGACATCAAAATCTATTGTAAAAAGTTAAG
Source organism: Nannobrachium achirus (assembly GCF_963921795.1). Lineage (NCBI taxonomy): Eukaryota > Metazoa > Chordata > Actinopteri > Myctophiformes > Myctophidae > Nannobrachium > Nannobrachium achirus. The sequence continues at coordinate 47,136,211 of NC_137832.1, read as the reverse complement.
TTACTCATCATGTAAGTCTGTTGAATATAGGAAAGATAGCCTATAACGTGCCCATGCCTCTGGAGAATATTGTGGCGAAAACCCAGTTGATTTTGAGTGTTCCTGTGCTCGCCATATCAGACCCACACCGGCGATAGCTAATGCCGTGCCTGTGTCCTACATTTTGTGATATCACATCAAGCATTCTCGTCTTTAGGGCGTCTTAATGGTAATAAGGAGATTTGTGATGTCACAGTCCATGCCCGTGGTGATATTGTGATGTTACATGAAGTTTAGAATTACTCATCATGTATGTCTATTGAAGGTAGGAAAGATAGCCTATAATGTGTCCTCTGGAGAATATTGTCGGCGAAAACCCTGTTGATTTTGAGTGTTCCTGTGCTCACCATCCTGGGACAACGAATTAGGGGGACCCCTCGGATTATAGTAGTTAGATGTAAATGTGAACACATTTTCTCCATTAACTTTAATTAAAAAATAAACTTTTCCTAAATATGGAGAATTGGAGATGGCTGACATCATACATGTCTGACACATAGAGTATTATATATATATATAATAGAGAGCGGACAGCCCCGTCCCCAGCCATTCACTTCAATGCAAGTGCTCAGTGGCGTTTTGAAGCATGCGGAAGTAGCTGAATCCAGGTGCATTGTGGGTGAATCCAGGTGCATTCTGGGGGATTTGCATTTGGTTCCAAAATGTTTGACGTCGAGACGTAATGACGTCACGGACGACGTCGACGTCCATTGAACCCTATTGTAGACCCCAGCGGCTCGCTCTTATGCTCGTGCATGTATGTTTCACCCCACCTGAAATTCCAGCTTTGGCCAGTAGGGCGGCCGCTTCAACGTTTACAAGCCGTTCTGGGGGCTTGGTCTGACATCATAAACCACATGAGACTGTCACAGTATGTATGGGCTTTCCAAGATATGGGCTTAATATTGATGACATCAGGGATCTTCATATATGGGCATAAAGGGGACAAGGACTGACACAGAGATCTCCATATATGGCCATTCATTTATTTGTGAATTAAATTTCCCCATTGACTCGAATGGGGAAAATTCAAATGGTAAGGGCGAAATTCTTTTGCGAAATTCACATCACAGCAATCACACTTGCGCTTTCCAATTGCATCTTTCTAGTTCAGAATTGTCCTCCTCCGTGCTTAACTGCGGTTGATTTATTTGTCTTCATGTTTTTGTTGTTGTTGCTCATAGCAAGGTAATTGCCAAGCAGTGATGAAGTGTGAGGCTGCCAAATGTCTAAACATCACGCAATGCTTCCATGACATTTACCCCTCTTCTTTCCTTCCTTCCTTCCTTCCTCCCCCACTCCACAGTCCTCACACCTCCCATTGGAGTGGAAAGTTATCAGACAAAGTGGCACTTGAGAGATTGCCTGGGAAGTTTCTCTCATCTTTGCCTGGAATTGAAATCGGACGGAATGTCAGTCATGTTTCAGTGGCTCTCACTGGCAACTTCTGCCACCTATTGGCCTAAGAGGAGGATTTCCAAACATCACACGTTGGGGGTTGCTGTCTGCTCTACTGCATACTGTTACTTATTGTTAATTAACCACTAAAGGTTTTGTATATCAGTTTGAAAGTGGTTAAATGAACGCTGGCAGACTAGAGCAGATTAGTGATGAATGTTTAATTCATCCATTCCCTCTTTTTAAGTGTGCCTGCCATGCAATGGCAAAACACTTATTGTAATCCGCCATACTTATATAATAATAATCACTTCACAAAATTTCGGCACGTAATAACTGCCGCACAATTTACGCCACCGCCGCAATATATACATCAAAACGTGCGGCTCGGCCGGGAATGGGGTGCTATTACTTTTCTAAGAGAAAAGTTGTATCGTTTAATTGATATTAATTTATTAGTGAATTAATTTTACCCATTGACTTATAATGGGAATCGCAAAAACTCACATTCAATATTTATTTTCTCGCAAACCATAGGGGCTACAGTTTCAAAACTTGGAGAGGAGATTTATAATGATATCAAGGATTAAATAAAAAAATATTTCGTCAGTTGGCCTCATGGTGGCGCTATAACAGTCCACTTTACCTTTCGGCCTGTAACTCTTGAACCGTGGGTCGGAAAACCTAACCCAAACCCTAACCTCAGTAACCCTGACACTGGTGAGTAGCTAACCTGTCGACTCCCTTAGTAGTCTAAATGATGGGACTTCGAAATAGTGAAATTTCCCCAGGGTACCTACCCTAAGAGACATGGGGAGAACATGCAGGGCCCTTTCGCCAACCACACCTAGGGTGTAGGGCAGGCACTGATGACGCGGAGAAGAGAACACGCGCCCAGCGCCCACAGCGTCCCCCGGCGAGAATCAAACCCAGGACCTAGCTGTGAGGCGACAGCACTACCGACTACGCCACTGTGCCCCTATTGATACTGTGTTTATTAATGTAAGTCCATGTGTGAGGGGCAAGCAAGGTATTTCGGTTCTGTAGTAACCATAAGTCTGGTGCTTCTTTCCTAGTCCCAGTATAATGCTACCTGCTGAGGCTTTACGGTACATTTGCATCTTTACCATTACTATCTGTTATCACCTTTTTCTTTTTTTTGTATCTGCCCTGAATTTATTACAGCTGTACTGCCATTGACAAATAAATGAACGCCATGGGATCAATAAAGGTCAGTCAGTCAGCATGTATCCTGACACAAATGATCACTCAATCACATTGATATACTACAAAGGGTATGTCTACTGTATGAGAAAAACTACAGCATGTCCAGCATTTATTGCAGGGCAACCAGACTATAGTACTTGTCCGACTTTATTCCATCTTCCATCGTCTCCTAACTTAGTAAACTTTATTTATATAAACTAGAGATACAGGCCTTCACAATTTATCTAGATTTACAGATAGCTGCTCCAGTGATTAATTTACAATGGCTTTATATAGGAAGGGGAGCCCCACGTGGTATAAAAAAAAGAAAACATTCGACGAAGGTCACAGTTTACCATGAGAAATGTCACAGCTTGTCCGCGTGTAGACGGACGTGTACACATTTTTACAGTCTATGGGTTTGCCACTCTGACATCATGCTCTGATGTCGCTGTGATGTCCGGCACATCTTGTCCACGTATGTGGTTCCCTTGACACATCACTGTGACATCACCTATGTAAAAGTCCATATATGGGTATTCCCCAGAATCCCTTTTATGCCATATGAAGATCTCTGATGTCATCGATATATATCACTGGCCAGATGACATGGTTCAGATAGGGATCTCCATGTATGGGCATAAAAGATATTGTATGTTGTGATGTCATGGGAACCACTCTAACAGAATCCCTTTTATGCCCATATATGGAGATCCCTGATGTCATCAATATTAAGCCCTTATCTAACAGGACTTCATATGGGAATGCCCATATATGGAGTAAGACAGCCCATATCTGCGGCAGGATCAGACAGGGATCTACATGTATGGGCATAAAAGGGATGTACGATATACAGTACATGGATCTCCATATATGGGTAACTGGTCCGATATACATCACTGGCCAGATGGCCAAGAATTGGCGCGGGTGAGGTTGCATGTCACTAGTATCTTTGTTTCATGGAGTGTACTGTATACATAGTGCTTTTGAGAAGGTTCTCTTTATCGATACATGCATTTTGTCTGGAAAGATGTATGAAATGAATATGGAATATGATCTGACTTTCAGTGTCTTCATCTGTGAGTTTGCCTCCGGTGATATTGTGATGTCATGTGAAACATGGTGATTTTGTGATGTCACGGTCCATGCCTCTGGTGCATTGTGAAGCATGACATCAAAATCTATTGTAAAAAGTTAAGTTACTCATCATGTAAGTCTGTTGAATATAGGAAAGATAGCCTATAATTATATATTCACTTCAATGCAAGTGCTCAGTGGCGTTTTGAAGCATGCGGAAGTAGCTGAATCCAGGTGCATTGTGGGTGAATCCAGGTGCATTCTGGGGGATTTGCATTTGGTTCCAAAATGTTTGACGTCGAGACGTAATGACGTCACGGACGACGTCGACGTCCATTGAACCCTATTGTAGACCCCAGCGGCTCGCTCTTATGCTCGTGCATGTATGTTTCACCCCACCTGAAATTCCAGCTTTGGCCAGTAGGGCGGCCGCTTCAACGTTTACAAGCCGTTCTGGGGGCTTGGTCTGACATCATAAACCACATGAGACTGTCACAGTATGTATGGGCTTTCCAAGATATGGGCTTAATATTGATGACATCAGGGATCTTCATATATGGGCATAAAGGGGACAAGGACTGACACAGAGATCTCCATATATGGCCATTCATTTATTTGTGAATTAAATTTCCCCATTGACTCGAATGGGGAAAATTCAAATGGTAAGGGCGAAATTCTTTTGCGAAATTCACATCACAGCAATCACACTTGCGCTTTCCAATTGCATCTTTCTAGTTCAGAATTGTCCTCCTCCGTGCTTAACTGCGGTTGATTTATTTGTCTTCATGTTTTTGTTGTTGTTGCTCATAGCAAGGTAATTGCCAAGCAGTGATGAAGTGTGAGGCTGCCAAATGTCTAAACATCACGCAATGCTTCCATGACATTTACCCCTCTTCTTTCCTTCCTTCCTTCCTTCCTCCCCCACTCCACAGTCCTCACACCTCCCATTGGAGTGGAAAGTTATCAGACAAAGTGGCACTTGAGAGATTGCCTGGGAAGTTTCTCTCATCTTTGCCTGGAATTGAAATCGGACGGAATGTCAGTCATGTTTCAGTGGCTCTCACTGGCAACTTCTGCCACCTATTGGCCTAAGAGGAGGATTTCCAAACATCACACGTTGGGGGTTGCTGTCTGCTCTACTGCATACTGTTACTTATTGTTAATTAACCACTAAAGGTTTTGTATATCAGTTTGAAAGTGGTTAAATGAACGCTGGCAGACTAGAGCAGATTAGTGATGAATGTTTAATTCATCCATTCCCTCTTTTTAAGTGTGCCTGCCATGCAATGGCAAAACACTTATTGTAATCCGCCATACTTATATAATAATAATCACTTCACAAAATTTCGGCACGTAATAACTGCCGCACAATTTACGCCACCGCCGCAATATATACATCAAAACGTGCGGCTCGGCCGGGAATGGGGTGCTATTACTTTTCTAAGAGAAAAGTTGTATCGTTTAATTGATATTAATTTATTAGTGAATTAATTTTACCCATTGACTTATAATGGGAATCGCAAAAACTCACATTCAATATTTATTTTCTCGCAAACCATAGGGGCTACAGTTTCAAAACTTGGAGAGGAGATTTATAATGATATCAAGGATTAAATAAAAAATTATTTCGTCAGTTGGCCTCATGGTGGCGCTATAACAGTCCACTTTACCTTTCGGCCTGTAACTCTTGAACCGTGGGTCGGAAAATTAAAATTCCTTTTTCCCTGGATTCCTTGGGTCATGACGCATCTCCTCATATAGGCCACGCCCATTTGCGTCAGGATAGATTTTCCGCCATTTTGAATTTTCTTCAAAACACACTTTTTGCTCCTTTTCCTACATATTTTCTCCAAATGTCACAAAAATCAATACACACGATCTATGGACTCATGCGATAAACATATTTAAACGATATTTTGATAGTCCATACCGTTCTTCCGTAACAGGGTTCCAAAGTTAGCGGGAGGAGCCCGTTTTGTAAGAAGTAGCCATAAATCACAAACGAAACATCCAGTCAACACCAAATTTTAACCACAAGTGGGGGGCGCTATACTGAACATATACCCAAAAGCATTTCCACCTCGACCCATAGGGGGCACCACAAACGCGCAAAACGTAACCGTTTCATGCCAAAACGTGTTTTTCAGGGGGAACGACCCTCTCAAAACGAAACACTAACACCAACCGCTACACAAGGTTGCACAGACTTAGCGAGCTGCAGGCACACTTAAAATTTCTTAGAAATTTTCTTTTCTAGTTCTTACTCAGTTTTGTCCAGGCTTTCTCCAGGACCTTGCAAGACATACTGTACAGTGTAATTATGTTTTAACCTTGTGCACTCAAACGACTTACAGCAGGGGTCTTCAACAGGGGGTCCGGGACCGGTCCTCAGAGTTACTACAGGGGGGGGGGGCCTACAGTGTACAGCGCAGTGAAAGGGCAGAGTGAACGTTATTATGAATGAATGGAAGGATGATGTCACTCATTCATCCTCTTTTGAATGAACTGATTTTCCCCCTTGGGATAATAAAGGTATCTATCTATCTATCTTTTCCACTGATTGATTCACGCATGGATTGTACTCTGAGATTGGCTAATCCAATTCCCAAAAGTTTTTAGGCTCGAGACCAAAAAGAGAAACTTTGTGTGTGTGTCTCGGACTCAAACTACAACATTAATTACATTACACATCAATTAATCACTTAAGCAATGTTTCATGAATTGTGAAAATAGCCGATTTGCAAGCTTACAATGGCCGCATTATGCACTGTTAACCCTTTTTGTGCCTATCCCGAACAAGTCCGTCTTTTTTTCAATACAATACAATATTTTTTATGCTATTTTACTTACCCTGAGCTGCTTGTAGAGATGTGGGTGGTCCTGGCCCGTCCTACGCTTCCCAACGACCGAGGCTAGATGGTCCAACGATTTATTCCATTGAAAATGGTTTAGAATAAAGTTTAGACCCCCCCCCCAAAAAAAACTCAATCTATACCGAATCCAATACAAAGTCACATCTTTGGAGCTCATTTTCTCTGAACTGTGTTCTAGCGGGAAAGTTTTATTTACGGCTAAATCGATCTTCTAAATGAGTGTTAGCCTATAGCAATCCTGTAGCCATCTTCATCCGGGTCCTTTTCATCACATGCACAAACGTGACCATGCACGTCACTGCTACGTGAGTCCCTGTATGTTGCAACGCTCCTCTATGGAGTGGACCCTGGACACTCAACAGACTTTGGCGCCCCCAAGTGGCCCGGCACAGTATGAGTTAACTTATAAATCTGATATTTTCACCATTCATTTCTTGTCTCCACCAGGCCGAAAGCCGGCATGCATGGCCAAGACATCTGTCTGTCCGTCCATCTGTCTGTCTGTGCACACACTCCCTGGATGCCAGAGCAGAACCTCTGCCCTGTATTTTTTGTTATAGCGCCTCCAGGAGGCAGATTTTTGCAAAACAATTCTTTTTACAGTAATCTTACAGATTTTGTCAAAAAATCACGCAAATCTGTACACAGTATCTTTATAGTCATTAAATGAAACAGGTTTTTTATATTCCATCCTGATTGGCTAAGATTGGGTTCCAAAGTTTGCAGGAATGCTCCGCTTTTTCAAATCATCCTCATGGTGGTGCTATAACAGGCTCATTCGTGTTTTAACCTATAACTGCACTGTTCTGTGTACAACTTTGTACAGGGGCGGTAACATAGGGTACGCCTGGGAGCTCAAGCGTACAGCTATGAGAGCCAGGTCTTTTTGGACCGGACCGTATTTTTGTCTCTCTTTTTTCCCCCAAACGGCGCTATAGTCCCAACAATCCCATTGTCTTGCTGGAGGTCGCCGCGACCCCCTTACACATGCTAATTGCTTCTAATCTAATACACAAGTATGTATGTTTATGCATGTGCTAAACATGTTCAACCGGTTCTTAATGTCTGTATCCCAATTGTTGCTGTTGCTGATTACTAGCCTACTCAAGTAGCCTACTGTAGGCCTACTTTATTTTTCTTTATGGAGTAGGCTTATTTCCAAGTTTCAATAGCCTATACTTTTACTTCTACTCCACTACATCTCAGAGGCAAATATTGTGGGCTACTTTACTCCACTACAAATATTTGAAAACGGTTAGTTACTTTGCAAATTCGGAAAGGGGCGGGGTCAAAAACGAGCACCCAGCTCAATATTGAAACTTCATCGCCCCTGACTTTGTATAAGTACTCCTTAGAGGCCAAGGAAAAACATTTGCCCTGCATTTTATAGCGCCACCAACAGGCCGACTTACTTTATGTAAAACCCATTTTTTTATATAACTCCTTCAGATTTAATCAATATTTGTCGCGAATCATGATCAAGATGGATCTGTTTGATTCTTCATATTCCATTCTGATTGGATAAGATTGACATCTAAAGTTTGCAGGAGTGGCTGGTTTTGAACAAAATGTCACAAATCGGTACACATTATGTCTATAGTCAAGTAATCAAGACGGATCCATCAGATTTTCCATATTCCATCCTAGCCATAAATTATAACTTCCAGGAGAGGGCGCTAATATTCGGACGTTATGTCTCTCCTGGAGTTATAAGCCAGAGTCATATGGCTCTCGCTGGTTGAGCCCCAAAGTCCATAATAGGCTCAAAACATGTAAAAATCAATAAGTTGCTCACCGAGTCGTCGAAACAGCTTTATATCTACCGGCCGGCACACTCGTTGGCATGTGTTAGTCCATATGTTTCTAATAAATTAATGTTTACTAAAACCTCTCCGAGACTCACGTTTCCTCCTCGCCTTCAGAACGCTTCAGAACTACAGAACGTTGGAATACTTCCGCATACAAAAACGTCATGTCCTAGTATGAGCGAATCGCAACGGCGATCAACGTCACGTGATATGTTCGGCCATTTTTACCCAAGCAGTTCAAAAACAAGGAAAGCGATGAGACTCGGTGAAGTTTTAGTAATTAATTTATTAGAAACATATGGACTAACACATGCCAACGAGTGTGCCGGCCGGTAGATATAAAGCTGTTTCGACGACTCGGTGAGCAACTTATTGATTTTTACATGTTTTGAGCCTAGTATGGACTTTGGGGCTCAACCAGCGAGAGCCATATGACTCTGGCTTATAACTCCAGGAGAGACATAACGTCCGAATATTAGCGACCTCTCCTGGAAGTTATAATTTATGGCTAATTCCATCCTGATTGGTGAATTCCGAACATTGCTGGCCCACAATAACCTACCTGACCTGGCGGAGACCTGTGCTCCAGGGAGCACTTTTTCTAGTTTGTTTTGTTTTTTACTGGATATTTACTCGGGGGTCGACCCATGAAAATGGGCCCTGTGTTTGTGAAACACTGGGTTAATTCATTCATTGTGTTGGCTTTGACCATAAATTGAATCAAGCCAGACTAAAATATCCACAAATATTACATTAACATGAAATTCCCATTACATGAACAAAGGCAAATTGGATAAACATACAGTAAGTGCCTTAATTCAAAGCACAATATCTGAAAATTCCACAGATAGCAATGTTCACCGTTTACATTGAGTAAATGTAATAATACATAATGCTCGCATGCCCAAAATAGCAGATCTACGAGTTTAACCACTTAAATCCTCGATTCGTAGTGAAACTGACCTGGGTTGGCTCTATACTTGGTCTGCTCTCGTTTCCTACAACAACCAATCTTTTCGGCAGACATAGCAGATCTACAAGCTCACAACACATCACAAACGTGATGAGCTTGAAAATCGCCTATTCATGACAAATGTTCACTCCAGAACAGGGGGCGTTAGGGTTAAAGTGGTGGAGCTCCTGCAGTGGAGGCCCATGCTGTGAACCTAACCACATTAACCCTGGTGTCCTAATTTTGAGCAAACGTTCAAAGAATTTCAACGTTATTAAACATTTTTCAAATTCTTTGCTATTCGTCAAAGTACGTATAGCACATACGTGATTAATCAAGGTACAATATGTAGACCATGGATGTACAAGACATGCTGTGCATGGCATAGCATGCCTTTCAGTGATTCACTGTCAACGCACAACCAGCCTTTTTGATTTAATGTGAAAGGTTTGATGTATCCCCGGTGAGATATACTGTACGGTACTGTACCGTACCTTTTAAGCTACATAAAGTCCCAGATCCACATTGGAGCCAGCTCTGAGATCCACAATGGAGCCACAACCTTCCCATGTGGATCACGAAATCCACATGATTCATTTTCTTTGGAACAGAGCTACATGGCAAACAGCTTAAACCACAACCAGGGACAACATTTTTGACATAAAAAGGGGAGTGGGCTGCGTAAAAGAAAAACTAAAAAGCAAAAGAAAAACAAAAACATTGAACATTCCATGGAGGCTATGGCTAAACTATTGATAGAAAAGAAAGAGAAGAATGAAACAGGCATCTGGTCACACATACACTTGTGTTCAAAATACAGACTCCTTTGCCCCAGATTGACTTTGGGCTAATAAACTACCCTGGGTGGCAAGGCTGTTAGAAACATAAGCAATAGATTACACGGCAGACATGAAGAGCAGACAGTCATATCAATAAGCCACTATTCTCTTCCGCTTGCATTTGATGACCGGTGTTTCCGAATTTGGCCACGAATTCAAGCAGACTTTGATGATGTCGTTTTCAAAAAAGTGACTTGACATATTTTGGAATCAACCGAGCTGCATTTCCATTTGGTGTGCATTAGGCTACTGTTGAGGTCTGTCATGTTCGCTGTTGGGCCCTGACGTCGGCACGGTTTCAGATTCACGGTCAGCTCGAACAACGCGTTCTCATGTATGGCTGCCTCCCCGCGCATGAGGTTCTCTCCAAAGTTTTACCTTGAACAAAATACAAACATGTTGCTAATCGGGCCTTTTTGTTCCGCTCTTGAAAGTTGAACTACAGTGAGAGCCATCCTCTTTGAAGTCTTCCTAACCAAAAACAGGCAGCGCCCCCCACCCTCTGCTACAAATGGAGAAGTTACAATACAATGATGGGAAGGAGCAGGGTTCCATTTGCTGGGGGAGGGACATCCATGCCTTTACTGTTGATATCCCCCTCTGGTCATTCATTTTTATCGCCACTTTTATTTCCAATTTCCAATACTTTTACTTCTACTCCTCTACATCTTGGATTCAAATATTGTACTTTTACTCCACTACATTTATTTGAAAACTTTAGTTACTAGTTACTTTGTAGATTTTGATTATTATTACAACACATACCTTACCGACTTATAAGTTACTTTGCAGGTGTAAATTATAATATTATTATATTGACACAACGCTATTTTGGTCCTTGTGTGTGACACTCTTGTATGATGAATTAAGGCATTAATCTACAAAAAAACTACTATATACGGTAGGGCTACAGAATATCGTCACTGTCAGGCAGAAACCTTGTATGTCTAAGTTTGAAATGTGTATGTTTTCTTGTAAATTAAAGCCCTACTTCATCATACAAAGTTGTTGCACAAAAGTAGTGAAAATAGCAGCTTGTCGGCTATTTTCACTATTTTAAATCGTTTTTATAATAACAAAAAATTACATACAAGGTTTCCACCAGACAACGACGCTATGCACTTTTTTTTCCTTTTTTGTGGGTGAGTGAAGGAGCACTCCTCCCATAATAAAGCTGGCTTACTTCTTTGTGGAAGGAGCTGGAGCTGGAGCGAGGTGGAAAACACTTGAGCTGTTGATACAGCCATCAAGCTGCAGCCACAGCCGTGTCTGTTTCTAAGTAAACACTTCCTATGCTGTATGTGAGGCCTGACCTGCACCAAGCACCAATCCCCAGGCATTACGTTCCCCATAATTAGCAAAACACGCTTTCCATGTTCCAGGAATATATATATATATATAAAAAAATTAAACTAGAAAAGTGTGCTCGTCGGAGCGCAGACAGGTCTCCGCCAGGTCGTGATATGCTCCCAGGGCCTGCAAACTTTGGACGTCAATCGTAGAGTTATACTGTATGCCTAAAACGTGATAGCGGCACCTTGGCCTACAGGGATTGTTCATGGCTTACTGCATTTTGTGCAAAACAGACCCCTCCCGCAAACTTTTGAATCCAATCTTAGCCAATCAGAATGGAATCCGAAAAATCTGACTGATACATCTTGGACACATGACTCCAGAGATATTAGTGTGTACTGATTTGTAAGAGTTTGCAAAAACATGTGTATTGAAGAGAACACAAAATTTGATTGTACTGTTCAAGACCGTAGAAGAAGAAGAAATCGTAAAGTGAGCTGTTATAGCGCCACACTGAGGTCAATTTGAAATATGCAGGTGTAGGTACTTAATACTGGGAATGTGTACGCAATGTTTCACACCAATCGGCCCAGCGCTGACGGAGATTACCTGCTCACAGACAGACACACGGATGGATGGTAAGATGGGGACGTATCCAGCCTGGCAAGGACAATAACTACAAAGGGAAGCTCTGTGGAGTGTGGTGGTGTGCTTTAGAGAAGACCTGACATGGAGCTTTGTGGAGTGTGGTGGTGTGCTTTAGAGAAGACCTGACATGGAGCTTTGTGGAGTGTGGTGGTGTGCTTTAGAGAAGCCCTGACATGCCATTCCAATTTGGCTTTGAATGAATGTTGTCTTCATGATACAGTATATGACATGGTCTTTGTAAGGAAGAGGCCCCTCCCACTCATTTTGGGAGCCAATTACAGGCAAAGGGCATGGAATATCAAAACCCTGTTTGACACTCATTGTCACATGACTGTCTCACAATTATTTGTACCTAATTTGGCAGGGGTGGTGGGGGGAGGGGGCTTGTAGGTTAAAACGTAAAGCACCCTGGTATAGCACCATCATGAGGCAGATCTGAAAAATGTATGGTGGAGTGTCTTCCTTGGCCTACTGCAATGGTGTGGTCTGATCAGCCCATCTTTTTTTTTTTGGAGCTGTGTGAAACACAGGCTCCCTATACGTGGCTGTGTGGGTCTGTCTGTGTGTCTGTATGTAGCCTGAACTTCCTAAACTTCGGCACGCTACTAGTCCCACAGTTTTGCCACCACACACTCGCGCCATATGTCAAATCGACCGGCTTACTCGGGAATCGTAGGCTAGTAACTTGCTAAGAGAAAGGTTCAATAGTTTAATTGATATTAATTTATTAGTGAATTAATTTTCCCCATTGACTTATAATGGGAATCGCAAAAACTCACATTCAATCATTTGTCTCTCGCTAGAGTGAGGGGCTAGAGTTTCAAGTCTTGGAGAGGAGGTTCATAATGATTTCATGGATTAAATAAAAAATAATTGTGTCATTTGGCCGCATGGTGGCGCCATAACACCCCACTTTACGTTTTGGCCTGTAACTCTTGAACCGTAGGTCGGAAAATTAAAAATATTTTTTCCCTGGATTCCTTGGGTCATGACGCATCTCCCCATATAGGCCATGCCCATTTGCGCCATGATAGATTTTCCGCCATCTTGAATTTTCTCCAAAACACACTTTTTGCTCCTTTTCCTACATATTTTCTTCAAATGTCACAAAAATCGGTACACATGATCCACACACACACACACACACACACACACACACACACACACACACACACACACACACACACACACACACACACACACACACACACACACACACACACACACACACACACACACACACACACACACACACACACACACAGCTCCACTTCACACGGGTGTGATTTTTTTTTTAAGATTTGTTTTTGGGCTTTTTATGCCTTTATTGATATGACAGTAGACTGACAGGAAATGGGGGAGAGACAGGGAGTGACATGTGGCAAAGGTCGTCCGGATCGGGAATCGAACCGGCGCCGCCGCCAGGAATCCATGCCTATGTGGCACTGCCTAAGTGGAATGCCCCCGGACCAGTAGGCCAGCGGGCGCCCCGGCCCATCATTTTCTGAAATTAACTTGTATTTTTTTTCACATGTTTTGTATTTTTTTATAAATATGCATTTCATTTTATAAAGGAAGTCAGCGGGGCTCAGCTCAGACCGTGGCCAAATTTGGAGTCATCCATTATAGATATGTCATAGACGACTACGACTGACAGGCAGGCTGGCCACATTAAGCCTGAGATCCACGTGAGGCCATACTGCGCCCATGTGGATCTCAGGATTCACATGATTAAATGTTTTCTCTACTCTGTCCCACTTGCGAGAAGTCCATGTTTCTTCAATAAAGAATACGCGTTAACAGAAATCATGGTTTCGATTCCTAAGCTACATTATTGAGACAAAAAGACAAAAGACAACATTTCAACATGTCCATGCTGCCTTCATCAGTAGGACTCTTAATCCAGTCTTAACCCTGATGAAGGCAGCATGGACTGCGGATGAAACATTACTTTTTTTGAATGTCTGTGCCCCATAACTATGATTGTGTGGAAACTTTTGCTTATTGAAGTACAGGTGTGTGTTTTATCCTTTTATAGCCCATTAAAATCGGGAAGGCATCTGTGTAACCACTTTAACCATTACAGTATTATTTTATATTTTGGCTATTCAAAAATAGCGCATATACAAGCTCATACTGTAGCACTTTGTGCTGCGCAACAAGCTTGTAGATCTTCTGTTTTAGAAAAATCTTGAACATTTTTGATAACTCTTTGAATATATATTTGATTATTATATATTTTAACTCAAATCTTTGCTTCTGGCGAGTCCCTGGAAAGAAATATTTTGAGATGGCGGTCTGCAGCCAAACACATATAACCTTGGGGGTCCTTGACATGAAAAAGTTAGAGAACCACTGACATATAGCAACATACGTTTTTCAGAAAACTGGATTTAGACATTTGTAGAATCTGCCTCAGGTCAAAGAGCTGTGATGTTGACATTGGGGCCTTACATTGCAGTTACTTCAGCTAAACCAGATTTGACTAAATGACTTACTCCATATACTTCATTGACAGGGTCCCCCAGGGGTCTATACTTTGTCCCCTTGTTTTTTCTTTTTACCTCAATACCGAATCTCGTCAAAGCCAATCTACAAACTCACAACGAGTCACAAGGTAATCTTACAAAACATTGTGTATCGCAAATACCCAGAATCAGAATGCTATAGGGTTCAAGTGGTTATCAATGGGCTGTCCATTGCAGAATCTGCGCAGCCTGCGCCCTTCTCTGGGCACCGGCCAAGACTGATAGGGTGATATCTTTGCATGAAGCCCCAAATGTACATAAGTCCCACAGCTGTTTCTTCAAAAAGGCCTCAGAACTCAAAATCAGAACAGTCTGGAAGCATCTGCTTTGAGCCCAAATGACAATTTACAAATGATTTCAATTTGGGGTGGACCTTTTCCTTTGCACAGAGGACCATGCCTCCCTGCTGGGCAAAGCAAGCCGCATTGTGGTCCCATTTGATAGTAATACGAACCATGTTGCTTTGAGTACAATGTCGTGGTTTTGTCCTGAGGACATGTGCTCACATATTTACTTTGCTCGATGGTGGCCACAGCAGACTGGTTAGTGTTCTGTGATGTTCTTACTGTAATTCCCCCGGTGGCCTGTGTGTGTGTGTGTGTGTGTGTGTGTGTGTGTGTGTGTGTGTGTGTGTGTGTGTGTGTGTGTGTGTGTGTGTGTGTGTGTGTGTGTGTGTGTGTGTGTGTGTGTGTGTGTGTGTGCACGCGCGCGCCACGTGCGTGTGTGAGTGTGAACAGCCAATGGAAGGCAACATGGAATCCACAGAGTTCAATATATGCACATAATGTCCTCATTCACACACATTTTTAAAGTCCAACTCATGTGCCACCAAATATATTGTAGGCCTACAGTATATTCATGCACAACCCCACTCGGGCACAAACGGGTTTAACCCCTATGTGACACAAACACTCAACGTTATGTTCGTATGCAAATACACCGTTTCTTTTTCTCCCTTTAAAAAAAATCCACTGACTTTCATTAAAAGCAATTTAATTGGTAAGATATGGATATATACATCGCAAACGTCAAGAGAAGTACATTGCAGGCGCAAAGATCTGCCAGGCTCCTTCAAATAGAATGCCTCGACAAGACTTTACCACCGCCAGAGCACTCAAACACAGCGGCGATGAGTGCCTCTTATTATGACCACTACTTCATCAGCTGTCATCGAGTGTCATGCACGCGCGCGTCGAGATGGTCCGTCTAGACTCGACGTCATTCCCAGACGTGCGCACACGCAAACACCGACACGCACGCGCGTGCTCAGACGCCATTAACGGATGCCTCCCTGTGTCGCTGGTGATGCCCTTCCCACCTAATCCCATACCTGGCACCAGCTGGGTCGGAAATACTCGCCAGACTCTGTCACTGCACGCAGCTGGGAGATAGCCGGACGCAATGTTGTGTCAATGTCAGCCAAAGCACAGCTTGCTAAAAAGGACTCAAGTCTACCCTTGATATGGGACAAGTGCACTCGAGTTCAGGTCTGAATATCAGAGTGGAAAAGACGCATTTCACCTTAACATGCACTAAAACCTCAAGGAAATTGATGTAATCACAGCAATGGCAAGGAGAAAGAGAGCTGCAACAGCTCATTACCTCAGATCAACAGTCTGCGAATGCCAATGAACACTTCTGGCCGGAAATGTATTTCGATCTCGGAGCAGATTTTCCAGTTTGACCTCTAACTGCTGCATGAGTGTGACAGTGTGGGATCAGACTGACATGATGGTGACAATGCCCCCCCTGCAGCAGCCTTGCACCTTGGCGGTGAGTGGCTACATGAGAGCACAAGATAAACCGGCCTACTTAAAAAATGGTCTATTTATACCCAGCTGGTGTTAAAATGGTTCAGCACACCAACAATGACAGCAAACACGACTCTTATCGGATAACCGTGTGTCTGAGGTCCAACGGGGCTGGAGGATGGCTTTCAAAATCACCGAGAAAGGACAGCAATGAGAGACGGGGAGCAGTGTTCCTTCCGCCAACTGAAACTGTGACCGTGACGCTGACTGCCTTTTTTCACTGACAAAAACTCAATAAAAACAAAGCTATGATGACTAAAACTAAGACTAAATATATTGACATTTTCGTCAACAAATAAAAACTTGACTAAAATGTTAGGTAGGGACTAGTGGAGAAGAGATCCAAGACAGGTAATTTTATGTTTGGTTTGCGCTCCGGGGTTGCGCTCTGACAAAAATCATATCTACAAGCCCACAATGCATCATGGTAGATCGGCTATTTTCAGCATGCAACCCGGTGTAAAATCAGCCATTACGACGCCATCAAGGCCTGCCAAAATACATTTTTGTCGACAAAATCAAATGTAGATTTTGTGGACTAAAATCTTAAATTTAGTCAACTATAATTAGACTAAATTAAAATTAAGTGAGAGAGACATTGATATCTACAATCTATGAATGAATCCTATTGTGTGCTCTGCTTGGAGTATATATATTGGAGGATATACTTATTGATGTTTTTATTGTTCTGCTTTGTTTCGTTGTTCTCACATTTGGTATCATTTGATTGTCTTGTGTTTTTTTTTTGTTTTTGTTAAATGTTTTGTCCAATTGTGTTGTTGTGGTATTGTCGTTGAGGACAAAATGGTAATTCTCAAGTTGTTATTCCTAATAAAAAGTTACAAACAAACAGAAAAACAGGATGGAATGGAAAACTGAGAAGAAGAAGAGAGACAAACACAATGAAGAAATGATGCAAGAAACAATGAGACAACTTGTAGAATAGAAATCAAAAGCTTAATACATTTGCCACCAATTACAAAAGTATAAACTTGAAACAGAATGCTATTAATACCCACAGGCTTCCAATAGTTGGGCGATGCAATATATGTTTTGCTTTACAAGTTGACCCAGTGTACTGAGGGGGAAAGAAAGTTAAAACTAGAAATATGCACTCAGTAGAGCGCAACATAAGAAGAAAAATCACACCTGTGCTCGCATGGTATCAAACGCGACACACGTACAATTACATCTCTCCTTGTATGGGCCGTTCTGTCCATGACGTCAGTTATCTCCATACATGGAGATCCGTGTACATACTTACACACGAAGCCAGACGTAGGAGTGGCTAGCACAGCTCAATAATATAATAACCAGTAAGACTCCCTAATCGGGAGATAAGCGACCGTAGGTGGCTTATCTCCACAAATAGGGCTAAAATTTGTTTTTCCAAAATCTTCCTGATCCATGTTGATGACATGAGTGTAGACATGCTGTGTAGTGATATTCGTGATTTTAGGGCAAAAACTGTAGGAGCAGTGTCCAAAAATGTGTTTTAAAAATCGGCCTGAAGGTGGCGCTAGAATAGGGCCATGTGAGAAATGAGGGGTGGGGTCTCCGCGTTGCCTTGGCGGACGAATAGGTACCGGCCCCGGCTCTCCCGGACGCTCCTAGCCCGAGTTACGGCATTTTATGTGCGCTGCAGTGGCAGGGGGTCCTCCACTGGGGGCGCCACCACTTTTGCATCCGTTCTGGAGCACCAGGAGTCGGTGGTCCCCGGGAATTCCCCGTGAGCAGCCCCGTTGGGGTGGTCATTTGGTCATTTTTGCAAATTTGGTCATTTTTTACATCTGGGGGTCCCCCGGGGACCTGGGGGTCCCTGGGGCTCCGGGGGTCCTTGGAGGTTGTAGTTTGGCAGGCAAGGAGTGTGTGTGTAAAATCTGGCATGGATCGGGTCAACGGGTGCGGAGATATAAGCAGGGAAAAAGTGTGACGTGTGACGTGTGAGCACATTTGGTCATTTTTTACATCTGGGGGTCCCCCCAGGGACCTGGGGGTCCCTGGGGCTCCGGGGGTCCTTGGAGGTTGTAGTTTGGCAGTCAAGGAGTGTGTGTGCAAAATTTGGCATGGATGGGGGCAACGGTTGTGGAGATATGAGCAGGGCAAAAGTGTGACGGACTCACTCACTCACTGACAGACAGACAGCCGGTGGAGGTTTTGGTAGTAAATGCGACCTATGGTCGCAATAATGTAAGCAGTGAGATTTGTACCTATAGTCATGAAACAGTAACTCGGCATTATGATTAAAACTTGTTCATATCTCTCTCTCTCTCTCTCTCTCTCTCTCTCTCTCTCTCTCTCTCTCTCTCTCTCTCTCTCTCTCTCTCTCTCTCTCTCTCTCTCTCTCTCTCTCTCTCTCTCTCTCTTCCCCCCCCCCCCCCCCCCCCATCCTCAGTGTCTGACTGTTAATACCTTGTGTCAATTATGACGGGTGTGTCAATCGGGTTGCAAAATGTAGTTAGCCTGGTTCCACACCATAGACCCGCCCACTCCACAGTGTGTAGAACAACTGTTCAATATCCCCACATTTGCTTCACTAGATCTGTAATGTCAATGACATTACGGCTACACAGGTTGCTAAGTATATGCATGTAGGATGAGATGTGCACAGCTCTATCTGAAAAGTGTCTGACCATGACAGCATCAGTGGTGTAAAATAACTAAGTACATGTAATCAAGTACTGTATCTGCCAGATTTTTATCTGCCGCGCTGTGAGCTTGTATATCTGCTATTTTTCAATAGTTAAAGCATAAAATAATGGTTAAAGTAATAATACGTAATAAGCAAGGTTAACAATAATAATAAACGTTATTTGTATAGCACCTTTCATGACATGAAATGCAGCTCAAAGCGCTTTAAAAAGCAACATTGTACAGACTTCAACTGACAACCAATCATGTCACCACCCCAATATAAGGAGCTACACTAAAATACTTTGGGATTGGTTCTGCAATGCAGGTTTCTTGTTTAACTCTTTAAATTATTCTACACATGTGGGTGCTGGGGGCGTGTTTCTCCCTCCGCGTCATCAGCACCCACACCCTAGGTGGGGTCGGCGATAGGGCCTTTCTGTGTGGAGTTTGCATGTTCTCCCCGTGTCTCCTAGGGTTGATACCCTCACAAAAACATGCAGTAATCCTGGTCTCAATAATGCCTCCCCCTGGCTAGCCGGGGCGCCTGATGGAGGGGAAAGGAACTGGTTGGAATAACGTGTTCCTTCCACGCCATGTCAGGTGAAAAGAAACAACTTGGACTACTCATGCATTGAAGGAAGCATGAGGTCAGTCCGTTGTCTCCCCAGGCGCGGCAGAGGGAGAGCAGAGCCCAGGATTACATAGGCAATTGGCACTGGGTGAAAAAATCACACCTGTGTGAACTGAGCGGTGGTCGGTGTGTGTGTGTGTGTGTGTGTGTGTGTGTGTGTGTGTGTGTGTGTGTGTGTGTGTGTGTGTGTGTGTGTGTCTGGCCTGAACAACAGCGCCCCTCCCTTAACATGTGTGGTCAGAAAAGGTGCTGCAGGCTCTGCAGGCTACATACAGACACGGACACACGCACACACACACGCACGCATACACACACGGCCACGTATAGGAGACGGTGTAACCACCGCTCAAAAATGGGTTGCAAAATCGTGGGATAAAAAATATATATATATATATATATATATATTCTACACAATTTTAACAAAAGCTGGGAGATTGTCTTCAATCTTTATCTGAGCGAAGCAGTTAGAGTCTGACTTATGATACCGTAATCCACCGTAAAAGGTGCTGAAGACTGCTCGGACTGAGTTGAATGTGTGCAGACATTAAAACTGCACTATGTAACTTTCCTCTTCTACCCCAACCCCAGATCTGAACCCGGTTTCTTGAGCCGCTGAGATTTTTACCATTGAGCTAATAGAGCATGCCTGCTTGCTCAGGGGATAAATTGAATTTGGGAACTTGAGAAAGCCCTGCTGGGCGAAACGGGAGGTGCTCTCCATTCCGACATGTCTCCTTTCCGACAGTGACTTCTTATTGTCGGAGTGGCAACACTTCCATAGAGGTTAAGTTTAGGGTTAGGGTTAGGGATGTTAGTGTTAGTGTCGGAATGGAGACATGTCGGAAAGGAGACATGTCGGAATGGAGACATGTAACCGGGCAAAACGTTGTTCGTTGGTTGAGAAATAAAAAGAAGAGACGGGAGAGCATTATATCGTGTGCGGACATTGCCCTTACGTTGTTTGTTGGTTGAGAAATAAAAAGAAAAGACGGGAGAGCATTATATTGTGTGCGGACATTGCCCTTTGTTCATCCACTGTTTGTTCCTGGATCCAGCACCGTTTACAAAGTTGTGGGGATGTGCATATGCTATTCCTTTGGTCATGAATTGAATTTGGACCATCAGGTTGTGACCTTTGACACAAATCTAAATGTCTCAATAGAAGAGCAGGGAGACAGAATACAACCACCCCAATCATATTACAACTTTGTGTTTTTTTACAACAAGGGTTCATATTTTAGATTGTAATTAGAGAAAAGAAAAGATAAGTGTATTATTATTATTATTATTTCTATTTTATTTTTTTATTTTTTTCATTTCACTCCTTTCTATCATTTTAGCTATTTTAATGGTTTTGATTTCAGTGGTTGGGGGCATGTGTGCAAGTGGCTAAATATGTACTTTTGGACACAATAAGCCCATTCCTAAAATGCACCGCAATCGTTCATGAACAGATGTGACTTATGGGGGTTAGTAGTGTTGCAATAAATAGTAATAAAGAAATCCCTTGCCTCTAAAAAGCCATATTTAGACACTATTACGCGAGGGACACAGCACTGCCCATATTGACAATAAACCCGCTTGGCACCAGCGGGGTTCTGACTACAAAATGATGTCACAGCTTAAGAAGCCCACTCCACAGAGTGAACTGGAAGCTTCAGTCTGAGTTGAAATCAGGCTAAAATGTAGAACAAGTGTTCGATATCCCCACATTTGCTTCTCTAGATCTGTAATGTCAATGACATTACGGCTACACAGGTTTGATTGATTGATTGATTGATTGAAGGCTTTATTAGAAGTTTGCATAGGAAAATGTACAGATTCATGACGGTACAGTTCACTGGTACAAGGTCTACTAAAAGGAGATCCATGAAAAGACTAAGCTTATTTCAACAGGAAACCATTAAAGTATCTCATATAACATTGAATGACAGACAAATAGAACACAGTACTATGCAGTAGATATGTAAAGAAAAAAAGAAAACAGTAGGTCTATACAATCAGTAAGTACAGTATATACAATATATACAAGGAAGGGGCAGGTAACAGTAAGTCTAAACAATCAGTATGTACAGTATATACAAGGAAGGGGCAGGGAGGGTAGGGTTGGGCTACCCTCCCTAAGTATATGCATGTAGGATGACATGTGCACAGCTCTATCTGAAAAGTGTCTGACCATGACAGCATCAGTGTTGTAAAATAACTAAGTACATGTAATCAAGTATTGTATCTGCCAGATCTTTATCTGCCGCGCTGTGAGCTTGTATATCTGCTATTTTTCAATAGTTAAAGCATAAAATAATGGTTAAAGTAATAATACGTAATAAGCAAGGTTAACAATAATAATAAACGTTATTTGTATAGCACCTTTCATGACATGAAATGCAGCTAAAAGTGCTTTACAAAGCAACATTGTACAGGCTTTGGAAACCAATCATGTCACCACCCCAATATAAGGAGCGACACTAAAAGACTTTGGGAATGGTTCTGCAATGCAGGTTTCTTGTTTAACTCTTTAAATTATTCTACACAATTTTAACAAAAGCTGGGAGATTGGGTTCAATCTTTATCTGAGCGAAGCAGTTAGAGTCTGACTTATGATACCGTAATCCACCGTAAAAGGTGCTGAAGACTGCTCGGACTGAGTTGAATGTGTGCAGGCATTAAAGCTGCACTATGTAACTTTCCTCTTCTACCCCAACCCCAGATCTGAACCCGGTTTCTTGAGCCGCTGAGATTTTTACCATTGAGCTAATAGAGCATGCCTGCTTGCTCAGGGGATAAATTGAATTTGGGAACTTGAGAAAGCCCTGCTGGGCGAAACGGGAGGTGCTCTCCATTCCGACATGTCTCCTTTCCGACAGTGACTTCTTATTGTCGGAGTGGCAACACTTCCATAGAGGTTAAGTTTAGGGTTAGGGATGTTAGTGTTAGTGTCGGAATGGAGACATGTCGGAAAGGAGACATGTCGTAATGGAGACATGTAACCGGGCGAAACGTAGTTTGTTGGTTGAGAAATAAAAAGAAAAGACGGGAGAGCATTATATTGTGTGCGGACATTGCCCTTACGTTGTTTGTTGGTTGAGAAATAAAAAGAAAAGACGGGAGAGCATTATATCGTGTGCGGACATTGCCCTTTGTTCATTCACTGTTTGTTCCTGGATCCAGCACCGTTTACAAAGTTGTGGGGATGTGCATATGCTATTCCTTTGGTCATGAATTGAATTTGGACCATCAGGTTGTGACCTTTGACACAAATCTAAATGTCTCAATCAGGGGAGGCCTTAGCTATGTTTCACCAGTTTCAATTGAAACGGGCCTCAGCCACCAGGGGGCCTCCAAGAGCTAGCCAGCAAGCCTTGTTCAACTTGCAACACACTTATAACACTTTTTAATAATCATGTATCCTTGTTAATATAGCACCATTTAGGTCAATGCTACAACATTATGTAGTGATATAATAATAATATATTAATAGCAGCCAGTCATTGACTATAGGTCAACTTCTGTGTGCAATTGTTGCGCGGCTGCTGTGGCCTCGGTACGCTGGCGGCGGCGCGGGGGGGCCTCATCAATAGCTCTTGAAACGGGCCTCCAGATTACTAAGGCCGCCCCTGGTCTCAATAGAAGAGAAGGGAGACAGAATACAACCACCCCAATAGTTTACAACTTTGTATTTTTTTTTCAACAAGGGTTCATATTTTAGATTGTAATTAGAGAAAAGAAAAGATAAGTGTATTATTATTATTATTTTTATTTTATTTTTTCATTTCACTCCTTTCTATCGTTTTAGCTATTTTAATGGTTTTGATTTCAGTGGTTGGGGGCATGTGTGCAAGTGGCTAAATATGTATTTTTGGACACAATAAGCCCATTCCTAAAATGCACCGCAATCGTTCATGAACAGATGTGACTTATGGGAGCTAGTAGTGTTGCAATAAATAGTAATAAAGAAATCCCTTGCCTCTAAATGGGGGCTAGTAGTGTTGCAATAAATAGTAATAAAGAAATCCCTTGCCTCTAAAAAGCCATATTTAGACACTTGTACGCATGCCCCCAACCACTGAAATCAAAATCTCTAAAATGGCTAGAAAGAAAGCAGTACATGAAAACATTTTAACACTCATCTTTTCTTTTCTCTAATTACAATCTAGAACCCTTGTTGTAAAAAAAACAAAGTTGTCCTTTAAGTCAAGGTTCATTGAGGGGAACAAGCCACTAAGGTATTGTAGGGTACAAGGATTGAGAGGCCAGGAAGTCACTGTGCGTCACTGGTGCGGTATCACAACACATACAAATAAATCAAGTGTGTTCGCTTGTCTTAAAGTTGCAGGAAAGGAGTCAGGAGGAAGCCAGTATACAGTAGACTGTCACTGTTACAACTACACAGTGGAAGTATAAGGCTGGATTCTACTTGATTTTCATTCAAACCCTCAGTCCTTGGATAAAATGACACACTCAATGACATTTTTATTTAGCCTTCATCATTTACGAGGGTGTGAAGGAGTATTGCATGATCGGTGATATTTCGGGTCAGAGATAGATTTGATCGCTCACTCTGAGGGTGCACTGCAGTGAACTTGACCCACATACTTAGCGGCCTGGTGGACACTTGACGTGATGTGAGAAAAACAATGTCCAGTTTTTATGACGGAGACAGGCGGAGCGGCTACAGGACGCGTACCAAGACGACGGAAATGGCCTGACTGGGATCCAGCAGATGACGAAGAAGAAAGAAAGATCAAGCAGCTTGTCAATCCTGGCGAGTGGGACGTTGAGCAAGAGTATACCCATCCCTCCCACCTCAAGATGAAACTCATAAACACTTTGGTGCTCAGGGACAGCACACTTCCACTGAGCCAAACAAAGGGGCCAAGCGCCTAAGAGCACATTTCGCCTCAAGCACGACCCAGTTCCAAAATAAGGCAGCGGTCAGTAGAAGCGTGGAAATATCTGCTTGTTTTTACCGTTGGCCGTCTATCCATAACGGATGGCACCATAAATCGCTCAAATTCCTAGGCTGTGTGTATTTACAAGAAAGGGAGAAGGGGGAGTATAAGAGAGGTTGTGAATAGGGAGGTGGGGGTTAGAGAGAGAGAGAGACGGGGAGAAGTGATTTCATCATCCTTTTGCTGGGGTGGTAGCCCACCTCCACTAAATCAAGTGCGTCAAGCGTGGGACCAGTGCTTTTCCAACCACAATAATATCCCACCAGACAGGCTTTGACCCAGTCCAGGAAACCCTCTCTTTTGAACCTCCCAACGTGCTCTGTCCAAATTTGGTAGCTCCCTCGTTGGTGGTCCCCAACCGCCTCTGTGTGTGTGTGTGTGCGCGCGTGAATGTGTGCGTGCGTTCATGTTTCGAGGAGACTAGGTTGGTCTGCTTTTCAAAATATGCACTGCACCTGTCACATGCCTGGTGTGGACAAAACAACATAAATTACTTTTACTCTCAACAAAATCATAAATTGCGTGGCGGTAAGGAGGTGAGGGGTGGCAGGGGGGGGTCATTTATCTCTTTTTCTCTCCCTTCCTCACCGTGGACGCCCCTCATTGCCTTCGCTCTGTTTATCTGCTCCTTGAGATCTCCAAATGGCTGCTTGTTCAAACTCAAACAGCTTCCTCCAGTGTTGCTCATTTCCAGGAAACATGTCTCAATGATGTTAGTAGGGTAGATCAGAGGCTCCCAGAGCACCCCAACGACATGTTTTCGAAACCTGTTTTTTTAAGACCCTTATGGTGTCTAGTTGTCTCCACCAGCCGAAGGCTGAGGGAGAGTATGTTTTCCCCTCCGTCCGTCCGTCCGTCCGTGCGTGCGTGTGTCCGTCCGTGCGTCCGTCCGTCCGTTTGTCCGTTACCAGCTAATCTCCGGCGCCGTTCGCCCGGTCGCTGCCAAACTGTGCACACACACTCCCTCGACACCAATTCAGAACCTCTGCCCCAAATATTTCACATGGGCCTGTTCTAGCGCCACCAGGAGGCCGACTTTTGCAAAACTAACTTTTGCCAGTACTCCTACAGATTTTGTCCAAAAATCACGTAAATCAGTAGACAGTATCTCTACAGTCATGTGATCGACATGGATGTGTCAGATTTTCCATATTCCATCCTGATTGGCTAAAACTGGCTTTCAAAGTTTGCAGGATTGGTCAGTTTTGAATAAAATGCCTGAAATCCTGAACGCAGTGTGCGATTTTGGTGAAATTGTGCATGCACATTCCCAATAGGCAGAGGAATAAATGCCACTTAAGAAAAATCAAATCAGCCTCATGGTGGCGCTATAACAGGCCGATTCATGTTTTCACCTATAACTCCACCGATTAGTGTCAAACTTTGTATGCGCACTCCTTAGAGGCCAAGGTAAAACCTTTTCCCTGCATTTTTTACATCAGCCTTTTATAGCGCCATCAGGAGGCCGACTTATGTAAAACACATTACATGCCTGACCTGGTGGAGACCTGTGCTCGGAAGAGCACTGCTTCTAGTTATGATTTAATCTTGTTGCCGTGGTCAACTAATGTCCCATGGGGTTCATTTTTAATGATGTCTTGCACCTACCCATTCACTTACTTACATACATCATTACCCGATTTTTGTTATGTGACACTGTTGTGCAAAAGTAGTAGAAACAGCTGATCTACGGGGGAGACTGTGGAGCAGTCGGCAGCATGGTCGCCTCACAGCTAGATTGTGGACACTGGGGCATGTTCTCTCCTCCACGTCATCAATGCCCACACCCTAGATGGGGTTGGAGAAAGGGCCTTTCTGTGTGAGGTTTGCATGTTCTCCCTGTGTCCCCCAGGGTAGGTACCCTCACAAAAAACATGCAGTAATCCTGGTCTCTATACTGCCTCCCCCTGGTCAGCCGGGGGGCGCCTGATGGAGGGGAAAGGAACTGGTTGGAATAACGTGTTCCTTCCACGTGCTACGTCCTACCGGGGAACCTGCTCTCTGTCAGGTGATAAGAAGCGTTACGCAAAGTCCTCATACATTGAAGGAAGCATGAGCTCAGTTCGGGGATCTCCTCAGGTTGGCAGGAGGATTACAGCTTAGGCTATTGGCACTGGATGAAAAATGGGTTACAAAATCGTGGGTTGAAAAAAAAAGAAAAGAAATAGCTGATCTACAAAGACATCACAATGTGACAAACTTGTAGATAGGCTGAGAGTAATTAATTCATAACACCTACTAGTAAGACGCCTCAGGGCGACATGCGACCGAGACCCCTGGTACCCATATATGGAGATCCATGTTCTGTATATGGAGATATGCTGTGAGAGCCCAAACATGCTTACTGAGTTATTTGTTATGTGAAAGTCTTATGATGTCTATGACATCTGACATCATACCCTTTTATGCCCATACATGGAGATCCCTGTCTGTAGAACCAGCCACACAGATATGGTCTGACTTGGCCATGCGTCTTGGCCATATATGTATTCTGTTAGTGTGGTACTGTATGTGGCCGATGTGGCCTCCATATATGGGCATTCCCATATGAAGTCCTGTTAGATATGGGCTTAAATTGATGACATCAGGGAACTCCATATATGGGTATAAAAGGGATTCTGTTAGTGTGTGTGACATCACAGTGAAGCCAGAGCATGATGTCAGAGCGGCAAACCCATAGACCGTAGTGTCAGGGGAACCACACTGTCAGGCGTTAAAGACAGTCAGACAGACAGACAGACAGACAGACAGGCAGACAGACAGAGATACATACGGTCAAGCTGTAACCTTTCACATACTTAAACTGTGACCTACGGACGCAAGTATTGCTTCCTAAATGAAGGATGGTTTTTTTCACTACTAAACTAATTTAGCAATGTAGCTAATAAAATATGATATCAAAGAGACTAATGAAAATGTTTTCCTCAAAAGGAACAAAGAAAGAAAGATAACGTGGCAAATACTAAGTGTGGCGCTGAAGCATGTCAGTTAGTGTGAATGAACGCTGATGAGGAGGCAAGTACCTTACCTCCAAGTTCCTTTACGTTCAAGACAGCATTTGGAAATGGCACTGCTTTAATGCTGAAACCTAAGAAAGGAAAATAAGAACAGAATAATATTGGTCGGGACCCATTTATGGGTTAAAAAAGTTTTAAACGGCACCAAAGAAATCATGAATTAGAGACAAATTCAATGTTTTTCTCAAAAGATTTTCATACTTTTTTATTAAAATCAAATAAATTCCATGAATTAGACCACAAATGTTTAAAGAAGTAGTGATCTACCAGCTCACAACACGTTGTGAGCTTGTAGATCTGCTATTTTCACTAGTTTGGGTCCTGGGAAAACGTCCAATTTATCTTTTGGGTCACAGGCTAAAAAGTTTGGGAACCACTGATAAAGACTTGTGTCCTCAACAAGAACAAATGGGGACTGGATTTCACAAATCTCTAGTCAGAATATTTGATGTACCTTTTCCAAACCACCAGCTAAGAATCACCCACAGAGCTGACAGTGTTGTGTGGTAAGTGAAAAGAAAACAAAGGAACTTGTTCTGGTGTCGGGGTTAACTAAACAGAACCATGTTTTCTTTTTTTTTTCTTTCTTTCTTCTGTGTTGAGGTTGGTGGAAGACAGCGCTCGTGACTAAAGTGCTACTATGTATTATGTGGTTGGTTACAGTGGTTTCTCTGGGCTGGAAATGGCACAAAACCAACTAAACCCAATAGAATGAGAATACAAAACGTCATTCAAATAGTGCTAATGGGATTTCTCTGCCTGCGAGTGTTCATACATAATGGGACAGGCCCTGGAAGAGCACGTAGAGCCAGTCCAGACCGCCTGATCAGAACCACAAAAAGCCCTGCTCTGTTTTGTTGGCACGTTCTTCAACTCAACATTCATAGAAGCTCATTGATCATTTATAACGTAAGCGTGTTGTGGACTGAGTGAGTGAGGCTTCATTTTGGCAGATGTGCAATGCAAACCTTGCATTATGCACGGCATTTGTCTGTTTGTTTTTTTCTGTCATTTTAGTTTTAGCTTTTTTTGTTGTCACTCTTCCACTATTCCTTCCCGAGTTAAACAAACAAGGGTGTATGTGATTTGCTTGTTTTGTTTTTGTATCTGTATTTTTGCTCTTGTTGGCACTTTTCCCTGCCTTCAGTTAAGTCAATGTCATAAAATAAAATAGCGAAATAAAAAATATTATTCCTAAAAAAATGGAACTGGATCCAACATCCAAGGACCTGGAATCGGTTCCGTCACATTTGGAACCGTTTACGGAACCGTTTTTATCACACCGCCAGGAACCAGAATCGTTAAAATCCGACCTAAAGGATCCCAACCCTAGTAAGAGGTGGAGAGAAGCTCAGGAACTCCCTTGCTTATGACGTCCTCCGCTGTGCAGCTGTTGGCAGATAGAGATCGCTAATTAAATCTCCAATCCCATTTGAGAGAAGGTTGCTGACAAAATCCCTAGTGTTAACTTGTAACCCCAGCGGTGCACAAACGTAACCTAAATGGACCTATTACACTCCCGGATTTAACACTGAGGATTTTACTGTGTACACAACTCTACGCAAAAGTAAATAACAGTCAGCATTTTTCTTCTATTGATGTCCTTGATGACTTTTGGAGTTGGACACAGGTGGTCACTCCTCCCCTTCTGTGAAGTGTACACTTTAGTCTAGTACAGCTGGGGGTTTCTTTATACAGTAAGTGGCTAATGACTAAACCCAACAGTGGGATTCCTGCAAAAGCCTACAGTAATCGTGGATGGAGTGAAAACTGATGGCCATCTCCTTGAGGGTTTTATGCTGCGGTCAGGGGCGTCACAAGGGGGGGAAAAGTGGGACTGAGTTACTAGGGCCCAAGGTGGAGGGGCCTTAATTATTTTATACTTTAGCTATTGGAAAAATTGCAGTGCAGTGCTGAGAGCTTGTAGATCTGCTATTTTTGAAAAGTCGTGAAAATGTGTGCAAATCTTTGAATATATGCATTTTTTAAGCGAACATTTGTAACTAAAAGTTTGCTTCTGGGGCGTCCCAGAAACTAAATATTTTGAGATGGGGGTCCGTGGTTCAAATACATATCATTTTGGGGGTCCTTCACATGAAAATGTTTGAGCATTTGGGGGTCCTTCACATGAAAATGTTTGAGCACCACTGACATAGACACATAGTTTTTTCAAAAAACCTTAGAAGGATTTGAAATATTCAAAGACTTGCACAAATTTTCACTATTTTTCAATAGCTAAAGCGGAAAATAACGCGTAATAATGCGTTCCCAGTCTAAATGGGTTAAACCCCCTCCCCCTATAAAGAACATTCATGGGGGGCCCGCATGCAGTGAATCCTTGTACCCAGGGCCCAGAATTTGGTGCGACACCCCTGGCTGCGGTTTTATGTATACAGGAAGCGGGTTGTTTTCTTTTGCAGGTGAGAGATGTACAGACCCTGAGGACTCTGACACACTTAAGTAGCTTGTGGTGGGTGATTCCTAGAAGAGTGTGTGGGTTGGAGAGAAACAGCTTAGCTGTGCCGTTGTCAATATCAGGGGATTAATTTAACCACCTAAACCCCAGCGTAGCCGGTCGACAAGTGCTACGCGTACTTGTCGATCAGCTGTTTTCATCCCCACAATGACTAGAACAGTGGTTCTCAACCTTTTCAAGCCGCGACCTCCAAAATAATCATATTTTAACTGGGGACCCCCCACCCTGACGAGCACTGAGAGTCGAGGCATTACATTTTGTATAACACGGTTCTATTGTGAAAATAGCAGATCTACAGTACATACTCACAACGCCTCGCGTTGAGAGGCGTTGTGAGCATGTAGATCAGCTAGAGGTTTAGAAGTATTAAAAAGTCCTTTGTCACTTTAGAAATGTGCATATGATATACCCTATATACACTTGAACTTTAGGTTGGTTTGTTTACTGAAAACAATGTTGCACTTTAAGCTGATCATCTGGGGACCCCACAAAATAATTTGGGAACCACGCTGGGGGTCCCGACCCACAGGTTGAGAACCACTGGACTAGAAAACTGAAAAGACACCAGTACAGAGCAGTGTTGTTTTTGACAGCAAATTATGATTTTGTTTTAGTCATAGTCTTTTTTCATAGTCTAATTTAGTCACCTGAAAGGTTTTAGTTTTAGTCATAATTTAGTCACCTGAAAAGTTTTAGTTTTAGTCTAATTTTAGTCTACTAAATATCATAAGATTTTAGGCGACTAAATCTACAGTTGATTTAGTCAACTAAAATGTATTTTGGCAGGTCTTGATGACATTGTAATGGCTGATTTTACACTTGGTTGCATGCTTAAAATAGCATGCAACAACTGAGATCAACCAAACATAAAATGACTCTTCTCCACTAGTCCCTCCCTAACGTTTTAGTCTAGTTTTTATTTTGTTGACGAAATTGTCAGTGTATTTAGACTTAGTTTTAGTCATCACAGCTTAGTTTTTATTTAGTTTTCGTCAGTGAAATAAATGCAGTCGACAATACTTTTTTCGTCATTACTTTTAGTCGACGAAATCAACACTGGCACAGAGCCATGGACGCTGCCTGCCCTCGTCTCACCTGTGGTAGGAAAGATGCCCTCGCTGCCCTCACTGCAGAGGCGTGACAGCAGGCTGGTCTTTCCAGCACCCGTCAGGCCGATGCAAACCACGTCATACTCTGGTCTTGGCGGTGGAGGTCCTTTACAGCACAGTGCCCGGAAACACTGAAATGAAACACACAACATGCTCCTTTACTAAATGAAAATAAAATCACACCAGCGTGAACTGAACGGTGCAGTCTGCGCAACAGCACTCTGGGTGGTTGCAGCGGGGGGTTGCTACCTTTAAACGCATTGTAAATCTTTTTTTATGTATCCACAAGTTTCCGCGGGAGTTTACTGGAGACTATCGGGACCAAACTTCCGGGTTTAACAGCAGACATACAAGCTCACGTCGCGTCGCAGATGCAACCCGTTGTGAGCTTGTAAATCGGCGCCGGAAGCTCGGTGCAGACGTCTGCGCAATGCACTATGGGGCGTTGGAAACTCGTGGATAGTATTTGTGCTGCAACCGTTCTTCCGAGGGAGGGGGCTGTGTGTGTGTGTGTGTGTGTGTGTGTGTGTGTGTGTGTGTGTGTGTGTGTGTGCGTGCGCGTGTGCGTTCAACAGAGCCACTTGGTCGCACACGCACACACACACACACACACACACACACACACACACACACACACACACACACTCCACTATTGCAGTGAGTATGCTACAAATAGAAAGACGTAGCTAGCTACAGACTCACTCCTAAGAGCGATGTATGCACAGCTCAAACATAGAAATGATAGTGGAACAACACACAGTATGTGAAAAATAACATTTTAACACAAAACAATCCACATCCAATGGGGGGGGGGGGGGGGGGGGTACCCTTTGCATTTCCTCTGACTATGCACATGACAGTTGTTCCAGGGTGAGAGGAGACACCGTTTCCTTTATCAGCATCTTGGTAACAGAACCAGTACACCAGTCTCAAGCCTCTGCAGCCACAAGCAGACACGTTAAGGCCAGCATTGAACCTGGTCAGAGACTTCTCCTGGTCTATGCCGAGGCCCACTCAACCCTCTCCGGACCACCCACCCTGACGAGCACTAAGAGTTGAGGAATTACATTTTGTATAACACGGTTGGTTCTATTGTGAAAATAGCAGATCTACATGCTCACATGCTACATGCTACATGCTCACAGAGCATGTAGATCGGCTATTTTCAATTGGCCAATGTTTAATTTGTCATTTTAGAGTAATTAAAAAGTGATGTAATTAAAAAGGGATGTAAACAAAAGAGGATCGTCTTCTCTTTCAACCGGAAAAGAAAATGTGTATCTGAGACCATTGAGCCGGATGGAAAGAAACATTTTGGTTTGACATCATTTCCGGTTCTATGTCTCGACTGGCAACCTAGCAACATTCATACGTTGGCGAAGAGCGCCCTCTGTCACAATCACTGAAAACCAGGGTTTGACATACAGATCACGAGGTAGATCCACGTCGATGGCGGTGATTGTGTTAAAAGTATACAGAAGTTTTCCAGGCTTCTTTTGTAAAGGGGTTTCAGGCGCATTCAAAAGATTAAACAATTTGTGGGTACGGGAAGGGTTGGGTCTGATTATGTGCAAATTCCATATGAAAGAACGAGTCACTGAGAGTGAGAAAAGGTCTGTTACTCGGCGTTGGCGCTTGTGTGTGCTTGACAGCGTGTGTGTGTGTGTGTGTGTGTGTGTGTGTGTGTGTGTGTGTGTGTGTGTGTGTGTGTGTGTGTGTGTGTGTGTGTGTGTGTGTGAGTGCACACACACATCTGACTGCTGGCGTGACGTGTTTGTGTCTGCACTCAGTGTGTGTGTGTGTGTGTGTGTGTGTGTGTGTGTGTGTGTGTGTGTGTGTGTGTGTGTGTGTGTGTGTGTGCGTGTGCGTGTGTGTGTGTGTGTGTGAGGTGGGGGGGAGGGGGGGGTACCCTGTCTGATTGGGCCCTCATGGCAGCCACAGGCAGACCTGTCAGTCCATGAATCACAGCCTGGAACTGGGGGCCTGCTGTGAGACATTAAGGGGCAAATGCAGTGTGAACCGTGAATGAGATCTTTAAAGCTTGTGTGGAGAGATCAGTATCCAGAACTAAAAAGAGATCTCTTTTATTAGCAGGACGGGGACCAGTCTGGACAAGGCAGGGCAGAGACCCTGTTTGTCTCTCCGTGTCTCTCCCTCTCCCTCTCTCTCCCTTTTCCCCATCAACTGTATCAGATTTCAGGTGGAAGAGCACCACCAGCGCAAGGTTGCATACTGCTCTTGTCGGCAGAGAGCTGTTCTGCTGTTCAGCACAGCACAGTCCGACTACGCTCAATCAAGGCACTCCCATATAGGAGAAAAAACACGCACGCACGCATGCACTCACCGGTGCATGAGAAACTGACAGTCACAAGCACAGTCTCCAGGTGTGCTTCGGCATGCCATAAAAAGGCATACCTTACAAGAGAGAGGATAAACAAACAAAGTATTTTCGTCTCACTGTCAAGTATCGTTTGGCAAAGCGTGCTGAAGTTGGGCTCAGGGGGTAAAAGTTGAGACTTTTATCACCTTCCGGCTTTGTGCTCTCTCGATAAAAAAAAACGCACTTTCATTTCGTTTCCTGTCTCGACTTGAATTAGGTGGCCCGATTGAGCCCACAGTGTTTTCCTTTTTTGTTATTAGGTAGCGTTGCTTCTGCCAGACTGGGGATGGGGGTGGGAGGAGGGGGCACAGAACAGGAATACAGAACACAGAAGTGGCTCAGAGGGCACGGTGGACTGGAGTCTCCCCCAGGCCCCCAGACGCCAGTGACCACCAGGGTCACTCTTCAGAGCCGTGCCAAAACAGCGCTGCCGTTTGATGGAGATGTGGGGAATCTGCTTCAACGGAACCAGACGACGGTCGAGCAACCCGACCCCCCCGACTCCTGCTTGAACCCGTCGGGTCTGCTCAAACAGGAAACATTCCCCTCCCCAGAAGAACGGGCGAGATCAGAAACACACGCGTGTCAGAGAGGGGAACACATGTAAAAGTTTGGTCTGATGGTTTGATGAGGTCATTCTGTTTCTCTCTCTCCATTGCTGTTGTCCATGTCTGCCCCTGACCCCCCCTACACACCAGTGTCAGTGTGGCCCATGTACAGATTTGTGTGCTGGTTGAAATGTGCCCCTTCAGCTGTCAATGATCTGAGGGGTCAGGAATCACCGTCCGATTCATCCCCCCGGAGAGACAGTGAGGGTTGAGGTGAGACGAGAGCGGTGCGAGGTAGAGGTTGGTGGGGTACTTGTGGTGAAAGGAATTACAGCATCCACCCCTGCACCCCCCCAACATGTCTCTAGCACAAGGGTTTTCAACAGGGGGTCTGGGACCCCTAGGGGGTCCTCAGAGTTACTACAGGGGGTCCTTCAAATCTTTGTTTTATATTAACCACTTGAACCCTAACGCCGCGCAAGACCACACTAAGTACAGAGTGAAAGGTCAAGTTTATTAAGTATTGACGGTTCAAGGTTCAAGTGGTTACATATCTGAAAACACAAATTGACATGAATCCAAAATACACTGATGATTGTGCCGTCAAACAATGAACTAACTATATGGTATCTGGGGGTCCCTGCTTCATCTCTCTCTCTCAGCTAAGGGGTCCTTGGCCTGAAAACGTTGAAGACCCTAGCATATTTTCATCACGTTACCTCTCTGACTTGGCGATGGAAGAGGATCCCCCCCCCCCCCCCACCAGCAGAGGTGGTGGTGGTCCGACCGGCTTTGTGTGGGCTTGGAGCCAGAGGTGCCAGCGTTCCCATGAGCACGGGAGGTCGGGATGACTGCCCCCACCGCTGCCCCCCCTACCCCCAACCTGCCGACGCGCCTCTCCCTCCCCGTACAGTGCAAACTTCACAACAGTTGCCGAAGGAGCATCCAGGGCCTGACCCCGGGGCCCCCAGGCACACAGGGGCCCCTGTGAGAGAGAGAGAAGAGAGGTCCCACCTCTGGCCCTCTTTGACAGCGGAAGATTGACGAGGAGCGCTCGGTCAAAAGGCTCACAGGAGAAAAATAAATATGTCCAGAAGCCCTCCTCGCCGACTTCAAGTCCTGCCCCTCCCCGATCGGCCACACTTTGAAGGATCTGGAGAGTCCCTGCGCCATGTCGCTAAAACAGAGAGCTGAAATGAGACAGTCCTGTGGCGAGCACTTCTATTGACCCGGTGAGCATGCAGCCTGGCAGCTTAGTGCAGGGATCTTAAACGTTTTCAGGCTAAGGACCCCTTAGCTGAGAGAGAGAGAGAGATGAAGCAAGGACCCCCTCTACATATTGTATAAATGTGTGATGGAGATTTCATAGAAATATTCATAGACTTGTTTGACAGCACTGTCATCTGTCTATATTGGATTCTTTTTTTCCCCCCAAATTAAATCGGCGATACTTAGTAAACGTGTCCTTTCACTCTGTACTTGGTCTGCTCTTTTTTACCTCTACACCAAACCTATTTGCCGAAAATAGCCGATCTACAAGCTCTCAGCACCTCGCAGCGCGAGGCGAGGGTTCAGGTTGTTAATTTAAAAATAATTATCCTATCACACAAGGATTTGGCGGCCCCCCTGTAGTGACTCTGAGGACCCCCTAGGGGTCCCAGACCCCCTGTTGAAGACCCCTGACTTAGTACATTCAGACTAGACAAGCTACTGTATACAGTTATTCAAATGTCGTTTGAGCTACTGTAACATTCAAAGCATGTGCAAATGACAATGATGTTTGAGGGTGTGCTCAAACCTACGGTAGTACAGTATGACTATTTGCCTTCACAGCCTCTCGTTCAGCTCTAGTTTTTGATCGAGGCTACTCAGATCTGTCCATGAAAAAGAGGGAAATCTTCAGGACAAAACAAATAAAACCCAATAAACCCCTTGGCAAGATGCTCTCCATAAACTTCGACCAAATCCCAATGCTTAATTGATTGACTGCCTCTTATAAGATTGGACAAGTTTTAATTGTGCTTTCCTGAAAGACCTCGACGAGACATTACCTCATTGTTGTTGTGAAAGCTGATTAGGTAGGTTTTATGTAAATGAAGAACACTGCTGGGTATAAATATCCGCCGTGACACGGTCCGGCTGCATTTTCAGATGAAATGTCTCCCTAAAAAAGGTGCATGACATAAGGAGAGTGAAAAAGGCAGGCAGCCCCCTCAACCTTCAATTTGAAAAAGCTGTCAAGACATCAAACGGGTGATATAATTAGGCCTCTTGGCGGAGGTCCAAGCCTGGCAGAGAGAGACACATTGCTGGTAGCCCACTGGCCGCTAAGGGCTAGGCCAGGGGTCTTCAACAGGGGGTCCGGGACCCCTAGGGGGTCCTCAGAGTTACTACAAGGGGTCCTCCAAATCTTTGTGTGATAGAAACCTTTTTTCTTCTTTTTTACATTAACCACTTGAACCCTAGCGTTCATATCCAGAGAACTTTAGCCAAAAATAGCAGATCTACAAGCTCACAGCGCGAGGCGTTGTTAGCTTGTAGATCGGCTATTTTCGGCAAAGAGCTTTGGTGTAGAGGGGAAAAAGAGCAGACTAAGTACAGAGTTGTTGTTGTGAAAGCTGATTAGGTAGGTTTTATGTAAATGAAGAACACTGAACACTAAATATCATACCAGACTTGGACTAAATACAGAGTGAAAGGTCAAGTTTATTAAGTATTGTCGGTTCAAGTGGTTAAATATCTGAAAACACGAATTGACATGAATCCAAAATACACTGACGATTGTGCTGTCAAACGATGAAACTATATTGAAGACCCCTGGGCTAGGCCATGCAGCCGCATACTGTAGCTGGGCCACAATGTGGTGGAAAAGGCTCTCACAAATAAGGAACCGTTCAGCAATTAAATTACTGGAGCACTACAGGAGAACATTAAAGCATGCACCATGCATTATAAAAAATATACTTTTTGTATAAATATTGGCCCATATTATGTTTTATACAGGTTTAAGTCTATACAACTACTCAGATATTTAATTTTCATGTTCTGTCTGTCTGTCGTTCCAAGCCTTTTCTGCTGCAATACCAAAATGCCCTTTGTTGGCAAAGGGACGCTATTGTGGCTCTGTCAATCCCCGATCATGAAAATTTGAGCAAATCTTTGAGTATACTATGTATATTTATAAAGCAAACTTTGCAACTAAAATCTTTGCTTTTGGGGGGGTCCCTGGAACAACATATTTTTAGATGGGGGGGGGGGGGGGGGGGTCCGCGGCCCAAAACATATCATTTTCGGTGTCCTTGACCCGATAAAGTCTGAGAACCGCTGATGATAGAAAAAAACTCAAAAACCTCAGAAGGATTTAGAAGACATTTTGACGAATCGGATCCTCGGGTCTTAATGGGTTTAAGATGTAATTGGAAGAAAGGACTGGAGCAAGGCAGCTCTGCCCGGGCCATGAGCCATCAGCGGTGCTTATTCACCTGACGCGGCTGTCAAGGAGCAGAGCCAGCCTCTTTTTAGACAACCACCTTGTATTTTTAGAGGTAATAAACGTGGGTTAGGGGGAAGCCACCGTCGCAGTTAGGCCAGTTCACGTTTCACTCTCTCGTACTCTGGCCACGGCGGAGACACCTCTCTGTAGAGTATCAGCATGACGCCACCTTCCAAATCCAGACAGCTCGTCAAGCACTCTGCTGCCACACGTACGCAGAGCGCTGGTGCATCCGTTAAGGCCACTTCACATTGAGCCGATCCCGGGGCCGAGGATCCCCGATCAGATTTCGGGAGGACCCCCCGGGAAAATCGTTTGGTCGGCCCCGGAATCGGTCTTGGGCTTGAACAGTACCCCGACACCATCGGATTATGTTAATTAGCTTTTTTATGACCTCGGGACTCGTCGGGAGCACTCACGATAATATCAAAAAAGCTTGATATTTTCGGGTCATCGGGTAGGAATCCTTTACAATTATTGTCGTCTGAATGAGCTCACGGGATTGCTTCAGATTATATGAAGCCAGCTCCTCCCTTTTTTTAGAGTGTAGGCTATATTCTGTCACCTCACAATAGAACAGCCTACACTTTTATTATTATTATTAGCCTACTTACTTTTTACTTTAGCCTACTTTCTCTCTAAAATGTTGTAATCACTTGTTCAAAAACGTTATAGCCTGTTCTTTTTTTTTCTTCTTCTTCTGCGCAGTCATTTGGCGACAAGGCAGTGTATTCTATCAACTCACGAAAGCCTTTCCCCATATATAGACCTATATATAATATATGTTTTATATTTATAAAAGATAATACCATAAATCACCATTTGAAACGCCTGTTTCAAATAAGCGCACGGTTCGTATAAGCGCCTGGGCCGTTATTTCTTATTTGCAATTAATATTATCCTCATTATGTTTTATATAAGATCCCGGGCTATTATTTGTTTGGTTGTTTGGTATTATTTGCTATTTATTCAACTGGTCATTTATGTTGCATGGCAGTGGTGCGCTGAAAACAGCAAATCTACAAGCTCACAGCAGTGCTGTGACAGCACGTTGCAAGTGCAACGCACCTCGCTAGGGTCATATGTTGCATGACGGTAGAGCGCTGAAAACAGCAAATCTACAAGCTCACAGCCCTGTGGACAGACACTTCTAAAAATGTATATGCTGCCCAGCCCAGCCCAGTCAGCCCAGTGCTACGCTACTATGTGCGTCGGGGAACAGATTGCCAAAGGACTCCAAAAAAAGAGAGAGGAAAAAAGAGAGAGTCTGCTGCTCTCTGCCACTGCTGGATCAGAATAACTCATTACCTGTTGTTGCTGCCTCTTTTTATCCAGTCCGCATTGTGAAGAAGTAATCCATTATTTTGAGGTGCAAGGGATATGTCCCTTATATATAAGGGAATGTCAGGATAGTCCATTTGGTTACCATTTGGTCTCCATCATTAAGCTGGGGATCACCTGGAACGCCCTCATTGTCAAAACATTAAACAATGTCCCAGAGAGAGAGAGGTCCTGTCGTGTCCAGCATTTTGAGGTGGAAACATGGAGAATGCACAGGCTGATCATACATTTGCTGACGCGTCGTTCGCTTCACGCTGTTGGTTATAGGCCTATATTCATTATTTATTTATTTTGGTCGGCAAAGCCCATGTTCAACTTCAAGTTCAAACTCTGTCACGCAACATGTCGCTTTGATGTCATGCAGATGTAATGGGCAATTTCCTATTGATCAGATACACACCTGAAAGTATTCACGCTGATTAACAGTTAATTTGAGCAGTGATGGTAAAAGTAGGCCTAATCAGTGAGAATGCTTTCAGGTGAGCCTTTCTCCGCGCTCAAAGGCCAAGTAAAAAAAAAGAGAACTTGAACTCTGTCGGTCTGACTGTCCCACCGCCTCATCCAAGCCTTCAACCAACTGTCCAAAAAGGAAAATGGACATGTAGGATTCATTTAGTTCCATTACACTGTCAGGGTATTGCATATCACCTAAAACCGGATTAATTCTTCAAAATGTGGACTACATCACATCACAGATGCAGCACTCAAGGTAATTAAATGTCAGACCAAACCTCACCGTTGTGACTCCGACCAAGCCAAATATATTATTAGCCTATCTTATATAAATATAATAACGATATTATATATCCCCACGTGTGGGGAAAGGCTTTTTTGAGAGGTGATAGAATAGGGTGGTAGAATAGGGTGGTTGGGCCCATTAAATATTAAAAAAAAACTCTTTAAGAGGCTGCGCAAACGAAGAAAAGGAAAAAAAAGCAAAGGGGCAAATACACGTTATAGCCTACACAGTAGGTCTATAGGCCTATGTAGGCTGGTAACGTGTCCGTTGGCTTCACGCTGGTCGCAACGACTTCACTTTTAGCGTTTCTTGGTTATAGACCTATTCATTCTTTATTTTTTATTCTATTGGTCGGCAATGTGCGAGCCCATGGCACCATCCGCGACCCCACGTTGGGTCGGGACACACAGTTTGAGAACCGCTGCCACTTTCTCAATCCGTGGAGGCTGTAGCCTTGTTTCTTTATTCAATCAACTGCCAGAAAAAATAAAAGTGAGTGAAGAAAGAGAGAGAGAAAAAAACACTCTTGATTTTATCCCTCTTGAGGGGGCGGAATTTTCATCTAGTCGTGTCTCTCATGGCACCACCCCCCCGAGATCGTGGGTGGCTAGAATCGCGAGACGTCGGTCTCATTTGTAATGGTCTGAGATATTTCACTTGGCACAGCGGGATATACCGGGCCCGATCGCAAGACAGAGGATCGCTGTCGTTTGAAATGAACACCGATAAACCCCCGGGCACGACATCTGATTGGATCCAACATCGCAATTCGTCTGGGAGGCCTCTTACGGAGCGTCTCGTGAGCGGGAATGGTCTTCAGGGGCTAAACCACAGTAAAACGGCCCAAAACAAATGTTCTAGATCAGTGTTTCCCAAACCAAATATCACGTAAGGAAGAGGCAAACATTTTGAAAATGAGAATGTTCAAAATAATAATTTAGGGAACTTCTTTTCCCCACTGTTGTGATGTACATTTGCACTCACGTGAAATGTGTTACCCATCCTAACATCCTAACAAAACTCTCAGAGTTACAGACCTGGAGGGGGTCCATTTGGTTCCTATCAGTCATGGGGACCCAAGGACTCCTGGGGGTTCGCAGACCCCAGAATATTGATATTGTATTGTGCCAATAGGATCTTTTATTCACATGAGGATTTTAATGTGATTTTAATCTGACGCCGCCTTGTAATGCCATTAGAAACCTATACAGTATCAGCAAAAAAGGCTTGTGCCTTTGTGCAAGCACGCGTCACTAGCGTGTAGCTCTTCTTACACAATCACAATCATGCATATCGTCTCTGTCGGGTGGAAACCTCATATGGCCAATACT
This sequence comes from Nannobrachium achirus, assembly GCF_963921795.1. Taxonomy (NCBI): domain Eukaryota; kingdom Metazoa; phylum Chordata; class Actinopteri; order Myctophiformes; family Myctophidae; genus Nannobrachium; species Nannobrachium achirus. The sequence goes on along the minus strand of NC_137832.1, from coordinate 47,095,091 downwards.
TTTCAGGATTCAAATTAAAAAGCATCAAAGGTAGCAGATCTACAAGCTCAAGACTTTGAATCTGCTACTTTTGATGCACTTGTGTGACGCTGTAGTGTGATCAAGTAGGGCGTTGATTTACGAGAAAACACACAAAGTTAAAACATGGGTTTAAGAGGTTTCCGCAACGATATGCACACACACACACACACACACACACACACACACACACACACACACACACACACACACACACACACACACACACACACACACACACACACACACACACACACACACACACACACACACACACACACACAAGCACAGCCAGGACACTTGCGATGAAAGACAGTGCAGTAGGTCAGTGGTTCTCAACCTTTTCAGGCCGCGACCCCCCAAATAATCATATTTGAACTGGGGACCCCCCACCCTGCACAAGCACTTAGAATTGTAGGAGTTGGCAATACTTTTAGTTTGACTCAATTAATTCCATTGTGAAAATAGCAGATCTACATGCTCACAATGCCTCGCAACTCTAATATTTGACACTTTGACCAATCAGACCAGAGGTACTAAAAAGGTCCGTAAAGTCCTTAAATTGTCACTTTAGAAATGGGAAGATACCCTGTATACATGCTGTATGTTGGTTTGTTTACTGTTGAGTGAGAAAACAATGTTTCACATTAAGCTAATCATCTGGCGACCCCCCAAAATTATTTGGGGGACCCCTCTGGGGGTCCCGACCCACAGGTTGAGAACCACTGCAGTAGGTCACGTCTTTGCCCAGCACGCCCGTGGCAAGGCACACTTCCCCTCACAAGCTGGGCCACGCATCAACCGATATGCTTGAACTCCTCACACTGGGGCTCGGTGGAGGCGCTAATCAGTGTAGCGATGGCTGTTAAGCGGTGGTATCACTTGTTTTCTTTCCCTCCAGGCAACAACTACCCACGGTTAGACATGCCAGAACCCCCAAACCATGACTTCCTCCAACGGCTGCCAGATTACACAAGCCCCCGGTATCTTGAGTTCCAGCAGGCGGTAAAAAGCTGGGGCGAAAAATGGGGTGGAGGGGGTGGTGGAGAGGGGTGGCTGCGGGGTTCGTTGGGGGAAAGGGAAAGGACACTGGAGACAGGGAATGACCGCCACCACAAACAGACAGACAGACAGACAGACAGACATAGGACACTGGGACAGGGACGGGCAAACAGCCCTTTTTTTCCAGACCTGGTGTCGGGACAACACTTGTGTGCAGGGCTCACTGCTGACCTTTGGAGATGACAGTCCTTTATATGGGCGTCCCCGGCGGAGCAGCGGCGCTAACAGATATGTGTGTAATACACACCGGCCACAGTCATAACACAGGCCTGCACACATCAGGGTGGGTGGGGGGCAGTTAGGCAGGGATGGAAGGAAGAAGGGAAGGGATAGGAGGGGTGGTGGAGTTAAGGGGGGGAGAAGGACGGAGGGTGGAGTGGTGGTGGTGGTGGGGGGGGGGGGGGGTGGAGGGGACTGGGGGGGTGGCAGGGGGCACATTCATTCATCCTCATTCATCTTCTACTCCCACCCCACCCCTTCAGTTGTTGTTGTTATTTGCCGCTTTGAAGCCAGGCGGGGGGTGCACGGTGGGACACATAGCAGAGCTCAGTACAGTGAGGCCAGTGGGTGGGGGGGGGGGGGGCTGTTGGGAGTGGAGTGGGGGGGGGGGGGGGGGGGGCACTGCATGCCATTGTCGTTAAGGGGCGAGAGAGAGAGAGAGAGAGAGAGAGAGAGAGAGAGAGAGAGAGATGCTAGACACATAAGGCTGCTCACTGGACTCTTCCCGTGTGCTCGGTTGTTAACGCACCAACCGCTAACCATTTGACCACCCCCATCCCCTACACCAGTGGTTCTCAACCTGTGGGTCGGGACCGTCCCCAAATTATTTTGGGGGGTCCCCAGATGATTAACTTAATGTGCAATGTTGTTTTCTCACTCAACAGTAAACAAACCAACATAAAGTTTAAGTGTATAAACAGGTATTTACACATTTCTAAAGTGACAATTTAAGGACTTTTTAATACCTCTAAAATGACAAATTAAACATTGACTAAATTGTCAAATATTAGAGGCAGAAATTGTGAAAATAGTCGATCTACATGCTCACAACGCCAATTTTCACAATAGAACAGTGTTATACAAAATGTAATGCCTCAACTCTTAGTGCTCGTCAGGGTGGGGGGGTCCACAGTTAAAATATGATTATATTGGGGGTCGCGGCCTGAAAAGGTTGAGAACCACTGCCCTACACAACCACACACACACACACACACACACACCGCCTCTTTTCCACAATTCAACGAAAACATACATATGGGTGCGAGTTGTATCAGTGTTTTGATAGCATCCCCACCCTCCACCTCCACAGTCACCTCTCCTCACTCTGCGGCGTATTCTCCTCCCCTCCAAAGAGGGGAGAGCGAGATGACACCGGAGGCGCGAGGAGCGATGCTTGCCGTTACAGGCCGTGATTGACTGGCTCCTAAAAGCCTTAATTGCGAGATAAAGCGAATGCAATGTGGCTTTGGCAGCCGGCGTGGTGCTGCGCTTTCAAGTGTGGCTGCAGGGTGATGAAATCCAAGATTTACTGCACATTCAAAACGATGGCCAACTAAGGACACTAAGCAGGTGCCATTCATTATCCCCGACATCAGAAATAGATCCGCACGCAGACACACCCACACACACTTGCACACTTGACGCTTGCGCAGGCAGTGCACATGCACAGACACACACCGTAGCGTATCGTAGTGTCTCGGGAGATACTTTTTTAGGTCTGTGGTTCAAACATACAAATGAAGCTGTGTGCAGAATGTTCACAGGATGCGGGATGCGCCCACTGTGGACATCCACAGAGTGGGGATGCCCTGCTGGGGTGAGGTGACAGACAAACGTACGGCAATAACACCATGACCCCGTCTGCAGCGGCCGTCTGGTGAAGTAGACCGTATCTTACTTAAGTTGGCAAAACAACTCGCCATCCTTTGTGCGGGCGGGCGTGCATGCGTACGTGTGTGTGTGTGTGTGTGTGTGCGACGGTGTGCGTGCGTGTGTGTGCGTGCGGGCTGTTTAAAGCTGATTTTCTTGTCACTGTTTTGCAGGCACAACATCACCCCCACAACCCAAAGCAATATCAACTCTCTCTCTCTCCATCGTTCTGTCCCTCGTCCCTCCACCCTCTCTTACCCATTTCACTCATCCCTCTCTCTCTCCTCTGTCTGGCTCCCTGTTTCAGAGTCTGAACACTACTGCTGTGACGCTAAGGAGTCTGGACAAGGAAACAAGCCTGAACACACACACACGCACAGTCATCCATGCATGTGTGCGCACACACACACACACACACACACACACACACACACACACACACACACACACACACACACACACACACACACACACACACACACACACACACACACACACACACACACACACACACACACACACACACACACACACACACACACACACACACACACACACACACACCATTGAGTAAAGCTACAGCGCCCCCCAGCTTTCTCTGTCACCACACAGCAATCCAGAGGCTGGGGAATCAGAAGCTACACATTTTCAGGACTTGAAAATCTAAATATCCTTTGGGGGAAACTAACTAAAACCATTTAACCAGGTGAAACCTTTGTTTAACACAGTACACAGAATGGTAACTGTCTGTGAATGAAACATCATTCACCAGAACGACCAACAACAGCCTATCGAGCTCTTGACAATCAAAACCAGAAATATCACATTTGAGCCCATGTGCACAGTGTTGACATTGTTTTTAGGCATGGTGACCCGATATTCGTGTGGTTAGACCCACTACATGGGTTCTAAAGCATGACGGTCAGTTCCCGGTTCATTTCCCAACCGGCCTGACCATTTGATGCAATGACACATTGTTTTTCGGCCATAGAACACCCAAGTCTGATCATGCATCTGAGAATGTTTCGGTCTATTAGACGTCTAACATACATCTAAAAGCTTAAATCGGTCTAATCAATGTCTAGAAATGAAAGTTTTTTTCTATATATAGACCGTCTATATTTTAGATGTCTAATAGACGTCTCTATATAGACCGCCTATATATATATATATATATATATATATATATATATATATCCGTTGACATAACGTCTAATCAACATCTAGTCTAAGCTTACGATGTCTAAAAAACTTTCCTTTCTAGACGTTGATTAGACCGATTTTTTTTATTGCTCAGTGGGTCATTTACACATCCTACCTCCCGTTTCTCCCCCATTCTGAATTCACATAGACTTTTTGAGCGGTGGTCACACCGTCTCCTAAGAGGGACTTTGTCCGTTCCAGACTATGCATGCATGCATGTTTCCGACTATGTCTGTAGCATGAGCTGCAACTGCAATACCGCTGGTGAACAGTGAAGGCCAGGCATACTCCATTACAAGTAAAAGTCCGGAATTCAAAATGTACTTGAATAAAAGTATGAAAGTATTGGTATCAAAATGTACTTAAAGTACCAAAAGTACAAGTACTCATTATGTAGAACGTCCCATTTCCAAGTTTTCAAATGTATAAAAATCTTTTGAAAATAGACGATCTACAAGCTCACAATGCGTCACATCGCAACTCATTGTGAGATTGTAGATCGGCTATTTCAAATGGCCGAAATGTAGTGTTTAATGTATGTTTTGTATTAATAAAGGTACAATATTTGGATCCGAGATGTAGTGGAGTAGAAGTAAAAGTATTAGAAATTGGAAATACTCAAGTAAAGTACAAATACCTCAAAATTGAACTTAAAGGGGCACTCCACCACTTTTCAACCTATCTTCATATAATAGGTCCTCACTAATGTTCATGATAAAATCATCACAATTTTTTTCTACTCAGTTTGGGTCTCATAGGAGAGCTGTGGCTGAGTCAAATCCTTCCTACCGGTGACATCATCAATGGGAAATGCAAGCTAATAGAAACTGCAGGCTTTCTATTCCTGAAAAAGTTGCAATGTTAAAGTGGAAGCCATTGTTCTCGTGATAATAAAAATCTTTAATATGTTTTTTTTTTTTTTGTCAAACGACAACGTCACCGGTAGGAAGGATTTGACAGCTCTCCTATGAAACCCAGACTGAATAGAAAAAAATTGTGCTATTTTATTATGAACATTAGTGAGGACCTATTATATGAAGACAGGTTGAAAAGTGGTGAACTACTCCTTTAAGTACAGTACTTAAGTAAATGTACTTAGTTACTTTCCACCACTGACAGACACGCGCGCACACACACACACACACACACGCACGCACACGCACGCACACGCACACACACACACACACACACACACACACACACACACACACAAACACTGATTAGTTGGGAAACTTAACTAAATGAACTGCTCACATCCACCATGGCTCATACTTCAAACATGGGTTTGATTTTTTCATATTGCGTCATATAGCCTAACAAAAATAAACAATGATCTCAGCCTTTTGACTCATATGGATGTGAAGAATCAACTGACGGCGAGAAAACGCTAATGTTACAGCTGCAGAATTAGTTAAAATGTTGAAACAGACCGTCAAATTATGACTGACTGACTATCGTAAACGATACAAAGCCACTTCCCCGACAATATCGCAGAGACCACCACGATTCTTATATGAGACGATTTAAAGATGACCCAATGTTATATTCTCCATAGAGAAATTACTTCCGGGGACCAGCTGGGATCAACGAGTGACGCCAGGACTTCGCTACTCTATACGGTAGACAGTGTTTATGTCGAAGTGCTCCTGAAACAAGCAAGACAGCAGAGGTAGAGGAACGGAACAACAGCCTAATAATAGTAGTGTAAAAGGGGAGGCCAGGAACAGGTCTAGACTCTGGGGGGAATGAGGGGCAAGACTTGGAAGAAAGAGAAAACAACAAAAAAGAAAAAGGTTGAGACCTGGGACACCCCACCCACCCACCCCCCTCTCTCTCTGTCTCTCTCTCCCTCCCTCCAACCCTTGCAGTGAGAAGCTCCAGCGTTGGCCCTCTCTTCCATGGCCTAACATGGTAGCTTGTGACCCTGCGTGGTGACTGGATGCCAGATCAAAGGCGGAGGAGCAGCCCTGGAAAAACATTTGGGCCGAGAATGGACGGGATATCTGTCAGGAAGCCTTTCCCACTGGGCTCACTAGCGCCAGGGCTCGGGGATTGGGTTACGTTCCGAAAACGCCAACATGAAAGAGGGGGGGATGCAAATCCACGTACATATACATCCCCCCCCCCCCCCACCCCCGCGCCCCGCCAAACACACACACTCACCACACCGCCACTAACATACACTCCATCCAACCTCCGCCTCCCGTCAAGCATCCCAGCTCGCAGCAAAATGCTCCACCATAACCACCCTATATACTTAGTTGACGTGTTATTTGGAAACGCACATGAGTTTTGAGCAAACCCTGCCAACGGAAGCTTCTGATTGGCTGAACCAGAGCTAGGGAGGGCTCCTTTGTGTTCGCTTGGACCGTGCGGAGGTGCGACCACCTAAACCTAACCTTAACCCTAACTAACGCAGGTGAATGCTAATCTGGTGAAATTCTAACCCGCCGACGCTGGTGAATGCTAACCTGGTGAATGTTAACCTGGTCTCCGTCTTGGTCAATAGAAAACGAGCGGCTCTGCCCAGAACTCATGTGCGATTCCAAATTGCGCTTAGTTGACCAGTGTCCCCCAGGGGTCCATGATGGGTCCGCTCCTTTTTCCTCCCTGTCTAGACCAAATCTCTTCACTGACATAGCCGATCTACAAGCGATCAGCGCGAGCGAGCTGTGTCGCGGCATGCTGTGTCTGCGTGTCGTTTGCCTATTTTTTCCACTGAATGTTCACCCCAGCATAGTTCATATGGTTAACCATTCCCCCAGTAAGTACTCCCCCAACTGTCCACTGTCTCAGCCCATTCATCGCACAAACACTCCAACTTCATCACAGAGGATTAGCAGAGAAACCCATTGTTGTGGAAGGAGGCTGGTGAAAGGGGTCTTTGGGTGGTTCTGCCACCCCATGGAGCGCGGGGACATTTCACAGCCTTGGGATCTACCTGGCAACCTTGCCGTTACGCATGCACCCACACATACAGGGCGCTTTTCGACCGGCAAAGAACCGGTTCGGGTTCTTTCTGAACCCGAATGAACCAGAGGTGAGCTTTTCCACCGAGAACAGAATTGGTTACGAACCGTAAAAGTTGGTCCGGAACGGGAACCACAAAATCCTTGGTTCAATCTGGTTCAATCTGGTGGAAACGCAAGCCGGTTCGCAAGAACGAACCAAGGTTCCAAGAAAGTTGAACGGCACTGGTTCTCGCACCAAGGTTCTTTTGGTGGAAAAGGCCCCACAGTGTAAACCAGTGGTTCTCAAAGTCGATTCCAGGGACTCTGTGGGGGTCAAAATTGACCCGTACAAGTCTGTAACTTTGGCAGTGTACACTGCCAGAGTTAAGGGGAGACCTCGAAATGTGAAAGTTTGAGAAACCCTGGCATAAACCACCGAGTGTTGCTCAGTAACATGGGCAGAGAGGCGGGAGTAGGGAGGGACGGCGGCTGGGAGCAGGGACGGGTGTGTGTTTGCAGGGGGCAGTGGGACGAAGAAAGCTCATGGAGTGTGGGGAGATGGTGTGTGGTGGTGTGAATGTGCGTGTGTGTGTGTGTGTGGGGTGGGGGGGGGGGGGGGGGGGGAGTGGGGGTCAGTGCTGTAAATCTTGATGTCACTGACAGGAAGACTGTTGCGGACCATTACCATAAATCTGACAAACGCTAATTTGATGGGAGGCTGTATCTGTCTGGTCAGGGGCCAGTCTAGACGGCCCTATTGAGGGTTCCTACAGCGTAGCCCTGTTTGTTTCCAGCACCATCTGGATGTGGCAGTAAGTGCCCGCCGCCACGGTTCACATACATACCCATATAAAACACTCACACGCGTGTGTGTGTCTTTGTGTGTGTGTGTGTGTGTGTGTGTGTGTGTGTGTGTGTGTGTGTGTGTGTGTGTGTGTGTGTGTGTGTGTGTGTGTGTGTGTGTGCGCGCGTGCGCGCGTGCGCGTGTGCGTAACTGTGTATATATACGGCATCCAGACCTACTGTATACAGTATAAACAGAGCTGATACCTTTAAACACGTTTTAAATGTTAGGCTTGTTTCTTTCCCTTCATTTGTATGCTATTGAAATTGTATTGAGAAAAAAGAAATGCTGATATGTGTTCCAAAAAAGCTTCATACCCAGTATATACATAACGACAAAATGTGACATAGCTCTGTTTACACAATGCTGTAACTCCTCCAACTGTATATATGTTCCCCATTTTCAACTGTTTTTATTATGTTTTGATTCGTGCTTTGGCAATGTAAACCAAACGTAGGTTTTCTCATGCCAACAAAGCTCCTTTGAATTGAATTGAATTGTGTGCGCGTGTGTGGGTGCCTGCAATCTGCAATCCATGCGACTGAATTGCATGTTGTTCAATACAACAGAATCTATAGGAGTTGGGGACTACAGGATTTGCAGACTTCACTAACGCACTAATGTGCTTGCTTGTAAAAAAACCTAGAAAAATTACTGAGGAACCAGAACTATTACAATAATTTTACTCCTACACGTTTACAAGATGTAACAATACAGAAACATTGAACTAATATGATCACTAGATTAACATCATGTATATTTCTTTTGCATACTAAGACGTGTGAAAGGAAGGAAAACAAGGGGGTCGAGTGTACTAGTAGCCACGTTTGATTCTGCTTCAATAACCTCTTATCAAGTACATTTACTCAGTTACTGTCATGGCTCTGTCTGAGCTAAAGGAACCGTGAGCCTCAGGAAGTCACTCGAGCGTAGGCCTGTCACAATTACAACATAATTGTCTAATCGCAATTATGTTGTCATAATCGTCATAATCGTTTCCATGTCGAAAAACTTTCATATATTTTCAACCCTTTTCAAAAATAGTGGAAATAGCGATCTGCAAGCTCACAACGCGTTGCATTGCGGCTCGTTGTGAGCTTGCAGATCGGCTATTTCCACTATCAATGTTCCTTATTAAGTAAGTCAAATGTGACGTTTTAGCGGGACCCAAACTAGTGAAAATAGCAAATCTACAAGCTCACAGCGTGTCACTTCGCGCACATGTGTCGTGTTTGCACCACTTACTTCGCACTGTTGCGATTTTTCGATGATAAACCGAGAGTTTTTGCGTATTTTTTTACTTTTATATATGTATTGATTAACTTAACCACTTGAGCCCTGTTTATCTACTTCATCACACAATATAAAAATATTGAAAATAGCAGATCTTCAAGCTCAAAACGAGTCGCATCGCTATTTTTTTCCACTATTTTTAACCTATTAATGAAGAGATAATCAATTGAATCAATTAGGTCCGATATATAGGCAGATATGGAGAACCCGTTAGAGAACCGCCAATCTGACCAATATGCCCATATACAGGCATCTATGGAGGTCTGGTTGTCAACTGCAAACTTCCAAGATGTCCAAATATAGAGATATGGATCATGTCATCAAAACTAGATGTCATCTGATGTTTGCCATCAAAGATTCTGCGACCGACTTCAAACTGCATGCGTCGGCGAAGACCCAAGAGAGATGAGGGTGAGGTCGCGCCACAGTGATGTGGACATCAGGGATGTGGACATCAGGGACCTCCATATATGGGCATAAAAGAGATTTGTTCCGCTGGCATCACAGGGATCTCCATATCTCCATATATGGGCATAAAAGGGATTTGTTCCCCCTGGCATCACAGGGATCTCTCTAACAGGGCATCATTAATATTGATGACATCAGGGAACTCCATATACAGTATGGGCATAAAAGGGATTCTGTTAGTGTGACATCACAGTGACATCAGAGCATGATGTCAGAGCGGCAAACCCATAGACCGTAAAAATGTGTACACGTCTTACACAGACGCGGACAAGCTGTGACGTTTCTCAAAGTAAACTGCAATTCATTATTGCCACAGAATTTGGATGTGTACTTTTTGTACTGCCCATAATATACTTTGTGGGTGTTTTCAGCGAGCCCATGCAGTTTCTCTAGGAACTGCATTTCTAGTTTCATGAAGTGTCCCGCAAAGCTTTCCCAATGAGACCCTGGCCATACAGTCATGTTTAAAAGTATTGGCGCCCTTGCATTCGTTAAAAAAAAACACACAATCATCTAGATTGTGCACAGTGAAGGAACATCAAGGTCTCTGGAGATGGACTTGGAGCCTTCAGATTGTCCATGTTTGGCTACAATCTGAACTCATGACAATTCTCTCCTTTTTATTTGGTCCATGCTCAGTGCGTGACACAAAACAGCAGAATGAGGGATTTACTTCATTTAAACTGGGTGGATTAAGTCAACTTGGACTCACCACAGGTAAGTTCCAGGTGAATAGCCTGCTTGAAATTCAATTACAGTGTATTTAAGTATTTATGCAAAATTGCAAATGTCTGTGTAGAAGGAGCTAGGATTCTGTATTTATTCTAGTTTTATGTTGTGTTCCTCTGCAAACCAAATATTGTATGTTGATGCAAAATATGTTTTCTTTTGCCAAGCTTCTGGAAGATTTTTTCTTTTTTTTGTTTTACAAATGCAAGGGTGCCAATACTTTTAGCCAAGACTGTACATACAAACAGACACCAATTGACCAATGACAGTCCGGACAGACATCGAACAAACAGACAAAGCCAGATGTAGGAGCGGTTAGCACTGCTAAAAAAAAACACTCAGGAAGAGTTGACCTGAGGAGAACCTGGGATGGACACAAGAGCCCTGGGAGCTCCAGCCAGTGCTGCACAGGCTCTGTTTATGCCGTTGAGCCAGGCCAGAAGCACGAGGCTGGCTAGAGCACTGGTTCTCAACCTTTTCAGGCCATGACCCCCAAAATAATCATATTTGAACCCCACCCCGCACAAGCACTTGGAATTTTAGGAGGTGGCATTACATTTAGTTTGACTCGATCTTGCGAGGCGTTGTGAGCATGTAGATCAGCTATTTTCACAATTTCTACCTCTAATATTTGACAATTTGACCAATGTTTGACCAGAGGTACAAAAAAGGTCTTTAAAGTCCTTAAATTGACACTTAAGAAATGTGCAGATACCCAATATACACTTACTGTATACTGTATGTTGGTTTGTTTACTGTTGAGTGAGAAAACAATGTTAAAATTTAGCTAAACATCTGGAGACCCCCCCTCCCAAAATAATTTGGGGGTCCCGGCCCACAGGTTGAGAACCACTGGGCTAGAGCAAGGTTACATCTTACCATACGTTACTTCTCAGCCCAACCAACTCTCCCTCAAACTGAGCAAAGAGGCACGATCTTCATCTATGTTTTGCCACATCATCACAAACACGCACGCACGCACGCACGCATGCACGCACGCACGCACGCACAACTTTGTAAGAGATTGAAAACCAGTAAGACTCCCTAATCGGGAGATAAGCGACCGTCAGGTTGCATACACAAACTTTAGAAGGCAATGGTAGCCAATCAGGAGGGAATATGGGAAATGGGACTGATCCATGTTGATGACATGACTTTAGGGATACTGTGTACCGCTTTGTGTGATTTTAGGGCAAAATCTTTAGCAGTGTCCAAAAATGTGTTTTGCAAGAATCGGCCTCATGTTGGCGCTAGAAGAGGGCCATGTGAGAAATGAGGGGTGGAGGTTGTGGTTTGGCAGCCAAGGAGTGTGTGTGTGCGAAGTTTGGCATGGATAGGGGCAACGGTGGCGGATATATGAGTAGGGCGAAAGTGTGACGTGTGACAGACAGACAGACAGACAGACAGACAGACTGACTAACTGACTGACTGACTGACTGACTGACTGACTGACTGACTGACTGACTGACAGACAGACAGTCGGTGGAGCTTTTCATAGTAACTTGCGACCTGACAGTCGCAACAAGCAAGAATGTGAAAAGGACAGGAGATGAGCAGCAAGCAACTGCATTCTCACAGTTGGTGTGGGTTGGCCCGTTTCATTGCAGAAGTTATGAAAGCGCTTGTATGGAGTGAGACCTCAAACCGGGTGGAGGTGGCGGGACGTTAGATGGGTGGGTGGGGGAAATATTGACAGGAGAAATATGATCCAAGCAGCAGGTTTTACAGACAGCCAGAGGGGGTTGCAGAGCCGTGACTGTTCCCCCCAACAATGCTTTAACATTTATCTGTCTGAAGCCTACCTTGGAGCCCAGAGTGCGCTTCAGGACATTTACTGTTGAAGTACATTAGATAAAGAATGAGAGGGACGGCAGCAAGGGGGCCCACCCACAGGAATGTTTTCATGGTACCCTCTCTCTTTATAGAAGAAAGCGAGGGGCGAGGTGGCGAGGCAGCTGCATTCACAGACAGAGAGATACCTTTACGCCACAGGAAATCCAGAGGGTGGATGGGGGGGCCACCGAATGGAGGGAATTGGTGGGGGGTGCATGCCATTGGACGCCATTGCAGAATATAAATCTTGTAATTGGGACGGGTGATTAGCTCGGCTGCATTAGCATACGGTGGCGGCAGATATTTTGGCTTCCTGGGCACAGTGTAGGGCAAAAAGATGTTTTTCCGCACCCATATAGAGGATCAAAGCCTGAGGGGCCCCCTTTTGAAGGCCCAGAAACCAATGTGCAAGAACCAAGGGGGGTGGGGGGCGCCCCATCTCATAGACATAAAAAGGGTGGGTAGATGGGGGAGCACTTGTCCCACTTACATCAGTTATCACACATTTTCATACAGCATCTATCGACGATGGACTCGATTTTTAATAAAAACAAATCTTAGGGCCCCCGTTCTCTCTGAAACAAGTGTGGGAAAGTTTCCTAGCTTAAGAACATTTCCATTAAATGTGAAAAGCCCCTCCCTTCGACTATTTCTAGGCCCCATTGAGACAAAAAAAACTGATGGGGACCAAGTTCTGAACAATAAATCTGTTTTTATACATTGTGCAGTGGCCGAGAATTAGGTTGACAAGTGGGGGAACGCACTGGAAAAGCCTTTTCAATTCAAACGGAATCTCACAGGATATGGAAAGGCTTTGATTCCTTAATGGAGGGGTCCATTCTTTACATCACATCATACGAACAAGGCTGGCCGCCGCCATCATTCTCAGCATCCCCAGTGACCCCACTGAACACATCTAGTGTGCAGTGTAGGAGAGGAGAGGAGAGACCAGAACAGCCTTTCCCCTCTTTGTTTTTGGTCGGTTTATGATGAACTGCTTTAAGGCAGAGGAGACAGATTTTCCTTTTTTTTAATCCTCTATTTTCCAGACCCAATAGAGAGGAATCAAACAGGGAAGCCATCAACAGGCCTCAATGATCACCCGACCTGCTATGATAGCCCGTTCAATGGAAAGGAATTACATCCAAATCCAATGTTTCACACTGACGCCAGGGTGGAAGACCAAACAAGTTCAGGAAAAGGAAGTGAGGAATCACAACCATTGAGTATTATTTAATGTTGCCCTGAGCAATACTCAATGGTTGTGACGCCTGACCTCAGTGGCATAAGTCAGTGATTCTCAAACTTTTTACTTTGGGGTCTTATTTGGTTGCCAACTATCCATCATTTAGCTGGAGATCCCCTACGCCCTTCAAGGATCCCTGGGGGTCCCTGGACACTACAATGAGAACGAGTGCCATAAGCAATAAAAACACATCAGTTTAGTTACCTGCTCAGGCAACTTTGCTGTTGTATTGTTTATCTTATAGAGTATCTCTATATTTAATCTACACGATATCTTGAAATAATTCAACTACTATAGGCCTATACATATTATTCCTGGTTGGCTATGTGGAATTTAGTCTAAATTCTTTCTGCAAGTTATTTTGAGTGTAAATGGTGAAAGTTTGTAACTGATTAAACTCCATGCAGTCCTGGATCATGTCTTACTTTGTTTTACTGACAGCACATTTACACAGAAGGCCACAATTGGCAGCAGCATCTCCAAAGTGCAAATTACCTGAGATAGTAGAGATACTGTACATTCTTCTTGTGGGTGGGGTGGGCACTGGGCATTATCATTCTTTACACAGACATTGTGGGTGCTTTTGTATAATTGCCTACAATTAGGTTATACTTTAATACTGTATGGTGACAGATTTCACTTGTTTTCCAGAAATATCACTGCACACAGTTCAAGCATTTTCATAGTCAAATGAGTGCCAATTATATGATAAAGTTCAGATTTCAACCTGGAACAGCTTTCTACTCTGCTGACTGCCAGTCACATTTTACATGGGGACGATGACAGCCATGAATGAATGTATTTACAAGACTGCATCAAGGGATCACGCATCACGGCCCAGCGCTAAGTGGTAGAGATGGGACGATATGAAAATTTCACATCACGATTATTGTGACAAAAGAAATCGCGATTTACGATATTATCGCGATAATCAAAATCCATTATCCTGGGGGGCGTCACGCGTTGTGAGCTTGTAGATCGGCTATTTTTTGGCAAAGACATTTGATGGAGAATGAAAAAAAGACTATCAAGTAGGTATATTATAAGTACCTTTTACAGAGGGTTTAAACGGTACCTGATATGCAGCTCGACAAATAAAAGGTGAATTGATCCCAGTGCATGACGGAGGATGATATTACGATAAATTAAATCTCCACGATACGATTATTTTTTTATCATGATAAACGGTAATATCGCGTATCGTCCCATCCCTACTAAGTGGTCTGTTAGGGTGTAAGTGTGCATGTGTGTGTTTCCACACCAGTAGGAGCCAGCAGCCCCCTCCAAACCACACACCTTCAGCACATACAGGTCCACTCTGGCCTTTTACTGGACTGCTGGTGTTTAATGGTCAAACTGTGGTTGGTTCCACCCTTCTCTCTGATAATGGAGTAACACATGTGCCTCTCACAAAAGATGTTTACCCCCAGAAGGAGCAGCTTCGATATATGGCTTATAGACTGTGATTCTAGTGGACCCAAATTGTGTCACATACAAAAAAATCACACCCGTGTGAACTGAGCGGTGGTTTACCCACCAACCCGCCCCCCCCCTCCCCCCTCCCCCTGTGTGTGTGTGTGTGTGCGTGTGTGTGTGTGCCTGGCCTGGCCTGGCCTGAGAACAGCGCCCCTCCCTTAACATGTGTGGTCATAAAAGGTACAACACCACAGGCTTGAGGCTACATACAGACCCACCCACATACATACATACATACATACATACATACAAACAAACATACATACCTACACACACGGCCACGCTATGGAGACGGTGTGACCACCGCTCAAAAAGAAGAAAAAAAACAGTGATTTTTAAATATGAACAGTAACTTGCATTTCTCCAATTAGATTAATAAAATTTGCTGACCATGGCCTGACATATATGGCTTTGTCAATTGTCATTTGCTCTGCTGGGTCCACCTTATGCTTTTGGCGAAAGGTTTTTGCCTAAAGCGTTCCATGAGAAACAAACATTCCTGATTTGTGTGAAAGCAATTTTCCTCTGAAAACAGCACTTATGAGGCAGCACTTCAGAAAATCTCTCGGCGATCACAATTCTTTTCTCTCCCTCTCGTAGCCTTAGATGACCCATAGTGAAAACAATGTGTGAGGCAAACATGTTTTTCTTTGGAGCAGCCTATCTGTCTCAAATTGTGATATCCAATACCATACACAATGACCATCCACTTTCAAATTTGCCTGCTTGTTACGAAGAGATGGACGTGATTAAGAAAACGATCAAGAAACAAACAAACAAAGCCAAACATCTGGTGAACCCTCGGGTCTGGGAAATCGTGGGTTGTTCCGTACCGTAACCCCTGCCATTCAATTTGATTCTTTGGGACGTCGGGGCGTTTCGGCACGTTTGTCGGAAGTTAACCAGACACATTGTTTTAACCTTTGCCGGAGGAGCCTCTGTCTCATTCCCAGGGGCTGGCTGTGTAAAAGGGTCAGTGACTTCAATAGGCCTTCATTAACCACAGTTAGTGTCAACAGTTAATTATGCAAATGAGAAGAGCGCACCCCCCCCCCCCCCCTCCGTGTGGTTTGTGGGTCCCAGACCCTCCCCCCTTCACCCCACACTGCCCTCACACACATACATTGTCTTACAGCCACTGTACGGCTGGGATAGTTCGCATATTACATTTCCTCCTCACTGCGTCCATTTCCTGTCAGGCACTATCAAAAACAGAGTGTTATGGTGCCGATTCATAAATGGAAAACCAGTGAGGGCCCCTGAGGGCCCCCAGTGGCTTCTCTTGCCATCAAAGAACCTCCGGAAGGTTCTTGCTGGGTGAAGCTGAAAGCCCACCAAGTTCTTCGTCATCAAGACTATGGGGTAGAGGGTGGGGGGGCGTCGGAGCTCCCCTCCACGACAAAACAGAAACAAAACTTGCATCAAAACAGTCAATTAGACAAAAATGCATGACAGCCAAATTCTGCCATTGTTTCAGTGATGGTAATGACAGGCCTTTCGCCCCTCAGCCTCTGCCACACATCTGATGTCTGCGGCCCCCTGACTTTGAAAGGCTGGGAAGCCATCAGTAATTAATAATCACACGCTTTGGGCCCCTCCAACTTGACTGGCGGACTCTTTGTAGGGCCAGCCTCATCTCCACCTCAGATCAACCAGTACCTTCCTCTCCCACCCAGCGTTTTTTTTGCCATTTTAGCGCCCGTCTTCCCAGGCGAACGTCTACTGCGGCTACCACCACTGGGGCCCAGGTGCAGCGTTTGTCCACGGTTTGAGGGGCGCCACGGCATTTGAAGAGGCACTGTTGTGGATGGCATTATATCCACCCGCCCTCACACTCAACCAACCCCCCCTCTAAACCCGTTCACCTCCCGCTAATTGTCGAGAAGACGGGAATGTGGGGTGCAGAGGGTTAAAATGGCCTCTACTGTGAGCTGAGAGCCAATCAAACAACACCCCCAGAACTGTTTACATGCCACATTTGCTTTTGGAGCCTCTCTACTGTTTGTTATTTTATTTTTCTTTGCTTTTTGCCTTACTTTTTTTTTTCTTCTCAAAGCAAACGTCTCAAAAACAACAGTGCCTTGAAACGCTTATGTAATAGCAAATCAGAACCAGATTGCGGCCTTTACTATTCCAAGCCCACCCAACTGAATCTCTGGGAGCCGAGTTCCTCTTGCCCTCGCTATGTGATACAGGTGTTCTGAGATCAAGGCACTTTTGACGGAGGCAAGGACAGGCTAACAGAGCAGAGACCGCCGTCAGGATACATGCACAGCCACACAATTCGACGGGTGCTGAATCAAAAATGGAAATACTGAAGGGAAGAAAAGTAGATCTGAAGGCCGTCTTATGCTCCCAAAATAATTGTATTAACCAAGCGGTAAAAATAAAACACAATGTTACGGCCTGCGTCAGGTGTGTACACCTGGCGAAGGCCGTCAGGTGAATTTCCCAGTTTTACAGTAGCTGTACTGCACTTAATGCTTCCTGTCAATTTCAGAATAGATTTGAAGCTTCTTTTCTTTACTTTGCACGGCCTGGCCCCTTTATACTTGTCTGAACCTTTGGAGCCCTACACCAGTGGTTCTCAAACATTTTTGTCTCAGGGCACCCCTGTAAATAACTTTTTCATCCACCTCACCCCTGAATTACATTGTTACTTAGCACCTTGTGCCATTACGGTACTTAAATATGTCAATCTTTAAGATACAGTTGGCTATGTCACAAAGAAAACTTGAGAGAATATCCGTTTCCATTAGGACAGATTTTATACTTGCCGTTTAACCACTTAAACCCTAGCATCTCTATTCTGGGACAATGTGTGACACGTTGTGAGCTTGTAGATTGGCTATTTTTGGTGAAGAGACTAGGGGCCCTATTATGATCCAGGTCTTATGCATTATGCCTTAACTTCTTTACCTTTTTTTCACTATTTTGAAAAAACATTTTTAAATACTTCAAATGCTGATCTACATCTGCACGTTGTGAACTTGCAGATCAGCTATTTGAAATATTTAAAAAACAAAAACAAAATAGTAAAAAAAGGCAAAGAAGTTAAGGCATAAGGCATAAGACCTGGATCATAATAGGGCCCTTGGTGTACTGCAGTGCAAACTGAAAAGTATTTTGAGCCACCCCTGGGCCACCCCTGGACTTGCATCAAGGCACCCTTGGGTTGAAAAATCCTGCCCTACGTCCCACACAGAGCACTGAGGTAGGCCAACCAGTTGCTCTTACTGGTTCCCAAAACCGGTCTGAGGAGACATCGCCTTTGCTGCAGCCACTCCTAGGCTCTGGAACAGCCTCCGCTTCCATATTTTAAGTGCAAATTCTATTGAGACTTTTAAGTCCCTTCTTAAAACACACTTTTCTTCTTTAGTGTGTTTACATTTACGTCTTGATCCGTTTTCTTGTTGATTTTTTTGTTTAACCTTGTACAGCATTTTGGTCAATTTCGATTGTTCTAAGCAAATGAAATAATAAATAAAGTTTGATTTGATATACTGCATTTAGCCTGGAAACCAGACGAATCTGCCAGTGTGAGAGATATTAGTCTGGCCATGTCAGACTAGCCTCAGGTCCATATACAGTACTGTATGTAGGTCCTTTTCAGATGGACCGACAGACACCAGTGGGGAGTCAATATTTTGGACCCGACTGGGTTCTGGGGCTCTGGTCTTCAGGGCAGACCCGCACTGCCCTCTATTGTGTAGAATGATTCAGGGAACGACCCCCCCCCCCCCCCACACACACACACGAACAATCCAATCACACTGTAATTTGTGTATATTTATTCATAACACCAGGATTTTTCTCCTTACATACTCTGTCATACAGCATCATTCTCCAAAAATAGCAGATTTACAAGTTCACAATGTTAGCTTGTAGATCAGCTATCTGCGAAGATTTTGTGTAGAGGGTAATAGGAGGGAACCCACCATAGACCCCTGGGGGACCCCTGCCAACTATCTTTGGTCTGTACTAGACTTTATCCAGAATAAATCCGCACGTGCTCAGTTTAATTTATGGGTGTTGCATGGTGCAAATCCATGACTTCATTGCTACTATGGTCCAACACAAGCACAGAGTAAAAGTATTGAACAAATCAACAATTGGATGTGCCAGAATTTACTTCAATTACTGTAAACAAAGACAAAACTGAAGTAAGAGCCAAGGAAGAATTATTAACCACATGAACCACATCCCTATTCAGGGCAGGTCATAGTAGCCAAACATTTGGCAAAAAATAATCTTTGCACTCAAAGGACCACAGTGGAAATAAGCTCTTAAAGGGGAAGACCACCCATTTTCAATATTGAACTGTGTCATTAATATACCTTAGAGGAGTTGGGTGGAAATAGAAAAAAAGTTCCCCCCCTTCTGTGTTGCCTAGAACTGGAGGATTGATTTTGGGGTTTGTATTGTAAAGTGCAACTTGATGACATCACACATTGTACTTTACAATACAAACCCCAAAATCAATCCTCCTGTTCTAGGCAACACAGAAGGGGGGGAACTATTTCCACACAACTCCTCTAAGGTATATTAATGACATATTTCAATATTAGAAATGGGTGGTCTTCCCCTTTAAGCATTTTTCTTCTTTTGTGTTTTATCCTTTTGGTAGTTATGTACAAATATACGTTCATATATACATTTTTTTTCAATCAATCAATCAATCAATCAAGTAATCAATCAATCACTCTACAATACAGCGTTATGAGCTTGTAGATTGGCTTTTAGCGGCAAAGGCATTTGGTGTAGACCAGGGGTCTTCAACAGGGGGTCCGGGACCCCTAGGGGGTCCTCAGAGATCCTATCACACAAATCCTTGTGTAGGATCATTATTTTAAATGAACAATTGAACCCTCGCATCCCTATACTCTGAAGAGAACTTCAGCCAAAAATAGCAGATCTACAAGCTCTGGAGCTTGTAGATCGGATATTTTTGGCAAATAGGTTTGCATAGGTGCGCATAGGTAAAAAAAGAGTAGAACAACGATTTATGATTGTAAGTGGTTAAAGGGGAAGACCACCCATTTTCAATATTGAAATATGTCATTAATATACCTTAGAGGAGTTGTGTGGAAATAGAGAAAAAGTTCCCCCCCTTTTGTGCTGCCTAGAACTGGAGGATTGATTTTGGGGTTTGTATTGTGGGGTAGTACAATGTGTGATGTCATCAAGTTGTACTTTACAATACAAACCCCAAAATCAATCCTCCAGTTCTAGGCAACACAGAAGGGGGGGGAACTTTTTTTCTATTTCCACACAACTCCTCTAAGGTATATTAATAATGACACAGTTCAATATTGAAAATGGGTGGTCTTCCCCTTTAAAAGTGTCAAACAAGTCTATGAATCTATCTATGAATCACACGTTTATACAAATGTAAAGGGGGTCCCTGCTTCATCTCTCTCTCTGCTAAGGGGTCCTTGGCCTGAAAACATTGAAGACCCCTAGTGTAGTAGACTACAGTGGAAAAAGTAGGGGGCCATGTACAGATCCCAGGGAACTCTGGTCAACATAGTATAGACTATAGAGTTTAAGTGGTTAAAGGTCAGTGCTCTGCGGTAATGTTAAAAACCACAACGTTGTGTAGAAATCTCTGTGTAGTCATGGACTCAGAACTGAATTTCAACAGCCACATTAAGAACAATTACAAAGTCATCCTACTGTCAGACACAGTACAGTGATTATTTTCTTTCTTTAAAATCACACGAAGCGGTACACAGTATCTCTAAAGTCATGTCATCAACATGGATCTGTCCCATTTCCCATATTCCCTCCTGATTGGCTACGATTGCCTTCTAAAGTTTGTGTATGCGACGTGACGGTGGCTTATCTCCCAATTAGGGAGTCTTTCTGGTAGAATATATGTTAAAAGAAAGAAAAACTCACACCACACGACACACGTGCATTCTTCTTGTATGGGCCGTTCTCTCCGTGTACATACAGTACATGGAGTTCCATGCTCATACGGACACTCATACATTCACACAAAGCCAGGCGTAGGAGCGGTTAGCCGGTTAGCACCACTCAAGAAACGATCAGACGACTGCAGTTGATTGGAAACACTGCTGCTCCTTAATAACACCAAGAAGTAGACCATATCACTCCAGTTCTTAAGGCTTTATATTGGCTCCCTCTTTGTCAAAGAATATATTTCAAAACACTACTGTCGGCTTATAAAGCATTGACTGATTTAAGGCCAAAATCCATTTCTGAGCTTGTACTACATCATGAACCATCCAGATTTCTCAGGTCGTCTGGGACGGATCTAATTTCTGAAAGAGTCAAAACTAAATGGGGAGAAGCAGAGTTCGGTTGCACGCACCACATGTGGAACAATCTCCCAGAAAGCTGCTACAGCTCTGTGTTTGAGCGGTGCAAACCGCGGACTACATTTCACTTTGTGTGTATTAGTACGGATCTCCATGTATGGATAGCCAAAATGTATTAGTAGATCTCCAGTGCGTATGGAGACACTTTATGTGCTCACTCACATAAAGTAACTGACATGTTAACCAGCTCAGTGGCCTTGTGGTTAGAGTGTCCGCCCTGAGACTGGGAGGTCGGGGGTTCAATTCCCCGGCCGGGTCATACCAAAGACTATAAAAATGGGACCCAATGCCTCCCTGCTTGGCACTCAGCATCAAGGGTTGGATTGGGGGGGTTGATCACCACCACCAATGGGGATCCTGTCTGTCTGTCTGTCTGTCTGTCTGTCTGTCTGTCTGTCTGTCTGTCTGTCTGACTGACCAGCTCAGTGGCCTTGTGGTTAGAGTGTCCGCCCTGAGACTGGGAGGTCGGGGGTTCAATTCCCCGGCCGGGTCATACCAAAGACTATAAAAATGGGACCCAATGCCTCCCTGCTTGGCACTCAGCATCAAGGGTTGGATTGGGGGGGTTGATCACCACCAATGGGGGTCCAGGGACTGCAGATGAAAATTAGCACGCGGCGGGCTAACTCTGGCTCATTTACATTGAAGTGAAAACTGACATGTCCATTAATGAGCACGGTCCCTGTCAAATAAACAGATCTTAACTTAACATCACGGACAGAACGGCCCACACAAGGAGATACTGTATGCACGTGTGTTGTATTTACACCACTCACTTCGCACAGGTGCAATATTTTTATATCATCATTCACTAATAAAGGCCTTTCTGTTCGCACCAACACATGGTGAAAATGTATGTATGTATGTATGTATGTATGTATGTATGTATGTGTGTAATATATATAAATATATATACATATACACACACACACAAACAAACACACACATGTGCATTGATAAGCATTTACAATAATAATCACTAGACCTGTGACAGCAACCAATCAATAGTTTAGCAATCAGTAGTAATCACTACTTTCATGGAGTGTTTTAAAGTACTTTGTGTTTTAAAGGCTTTGAGTAAATGATCAAAGCCTGAGCACAGGGGCTGCTAGTGAAAGAAGTGTCTATTCAGAGAGTATTTTATTGGATTATCCTGACACCTGCTGGATGGCCAGAGTTTCTCAAGTCTCTTTGAAATGTAGTTGCAGATGACTCTGAAGATATATATCGGTGCCTTCCGTGTGGAGACTTTAAGTCTAAGATTAAATCTACTGGTGAAACACTGTGGATTGAGGACAGAAAGAATCCAGCACAGTCGAGTCATACAACTAAATGGGAAACAAATGAGTGTAGAAAAAGGTTAGAATTGCGCAAAAGCAGCCAACAGGTCTGTACAGCATACAGGAAAAGGACTCAAGATTAATATCAAAATGATGGTTTAGTGACACACACACCCACAGATGTTGTGCGTATGGTAGGATTGTGCAAAGGGCCTTCACTGGAGCGAACACAGAGGGAAAGATTTAGTTAGTCAAAGACAGGAAGGAACCGACAGAGGCCAACTGTGTCATGAGTCATTATGCCTACATATACCGTACAATGAGATTTGGAGGTAGTCTAAGCCTTTTTTTCAGGAATGGCTTACTCTGGCTTACTAAATGGATAAGCCCTGCAATATGAGGGGGGAGATCTCTGTAAACAATTACTGTACTATGTACCTGCGTTGGGCTCAGGTTTGGTTTGTGCTTTCTGTAGCTTACCATACAAGAACCTTGTTATGAATATATAAAATATATATAATACTAATAACTAGAAAGGTGCAATTCTGAGAAAGTGTATGTTTGCATGCCTATATATTATGATGTTAACCGTGAAGCTTGACCAATCCTTAAATCCATGATATTGTCCAATTTGAAAAAGTTACATAAAAGGTCCACTGAACTCAATGGACTTTTGGGGTTTTGAGATTACTCTAGATGTGGTTGTCCTGTAGGCAAACACACTAATGAATTTGATTTATATACAGTAGCACATTTCAAGAACCCCAAGGACAAACCATACTATACACCACAGGCATTGACTACCTGCCCCTGGCAGGTAAATAAAACTTTCGGGCAGGGGAACTTTGCTTTCAGCTCATTTGAGAGGGGACGCAACCGTCTATAACAGGGGTGGGCAACATCTCTTTCCAGGGGGCCATACTGAGTTTGATAAAGCGAGTGAAGGGCCACACGTTGGACAATTGAAACTTGAAACACATAGTACTGAATTAAGTTAAAACGGTATGAATTTGAAAGACACGACAGACAATCATATTGCCTATTTTGCGTGGTGTCTTTAAGGCTTATGAATTATTTTATGAATATGGATCCATGTGTGGCAGACTGTTTCACTGTTACATTATAAACATTTAACATTTGAGTGCATACGGATGGAATATGGAATGCAGTATATACTACTCAACTGGTACATAGGCCTACGTATTAATTACTAATAATTAATTGGAGTTGCGTTAAATTGATTTCCTTAAAAGAACATAATGCTGCCTTTTAACATGTAGATTTTATTGGGGTAATTTTATTTTTCTTGAGGACTTCGAGGGCCGTATTGAGATGGACCACACAATGTTGCCCATGTGTGGTCTATAAACATAACACCAGATATCTGTCTAAACACCTGAACATGGCCAGCACGCTCTGTTTTCTGGTCTGTGGAATGTAAAATAAGAGCACGGTTAACCTATAATGTGCTGTTTTTACTACAAGGATTCACTGTGGGGCCCCTGTGCTTTAACTATTGGATGTGCATGTCATATTAGTCTTCCCACAAAAAAGATTAAACCCAGGAATAACCGACATCAGACGTAAGATCTCCCTGTTATAAAATCTGAAATAAAAAAACGTAAAAAGCGAGACCTAGGTAGTCATGTGCACTGTTCGCAGTTTTTAAACTGTACACTGTTACACTGTATGGTTTTTGTTGTTTTTGGGTTGTCTTGGGTGACTTGTTGTTGTCTTGTTGTTGTGGGTTGATGTTTTTGTGTGTAATAAGGCTGAGAGTGCTCCTGGCACAAGCATTTCATTGTATGTCTGTACCTGTATGGATATGCATGTGACTAATAAACCTAAACCTAAACCTAAACCTATTGAAAAATAGCAGATATACAAGCTCACAGCGCTGTGAGCTTGTAGATCTGCTATTTTTGAAAAATCATGACAATCTTTGAATATTTCAAATCCTTCTAAGGTTTTTTTGAAAAACCTATGTTTCGATGTCAGTGGAGCTCAAACCTTTTCATGTACAGGACCCCCAAAATGGTATGTATTTGGCCACGGACCCCCATCTCAAAATATTTAGTTCCAGGGACCCCCCCAGAAGGAAAGATTTGAGTTACAAATGTTTGCTTAAAAAATACATATATTCAAAGATTTGCACACATTTTCACGACTTTTCAAAAATAGCAGATCTACAAGCTCACAGCGCGGCACTCGGTGCCGCGCTGTGAGCTTGTAGATCTGCTATTTTTCAATAGCTAAAGTATAAAATAATTAAGGCCCCTCCAACACCTTGGGCCCTAGTAACTCAGTCCCACTTTCCTAGCCCTTGTGACGCCCCTGCACAGATGGATAGAATTGTAGGTGAAGTAGTTTATGTATGTGACAGTGGTGGAAAAAGTACTCAAATGTTTTAATTAAGCAAAAGTATCAATACTGTAGAAATACTCTGTTACAAGTAAAAGTCTGGATTTCAAAATGTACTTGAGTAAAAGTACAAAAGTATTGGTATCAAAATGTAATTAAAGTACTAAAAGTAGAAAGTAGTCATTGTGCAGAATTTCCAATTTCACACGTTTCAAGTGTATAAAATCTATTGAAAATAGCCGATCTACAAGCTCACAATGTGTCGCATCACGGCGCGTTGTGAGCTTGTAGATCAGAGTTTTGCACATTCTGTCCCCACGGCCCGCCCAGGGCTTTTCTAGGTACCCCGAAATAGACTCCATTGCAGTAGTCATGACGGGAGGTGGTGAAGGTGTGAATGAGGGTCACAACCACAGAGTCCGTATTAAACAGATGGCCACCATATAAGGACTGCAAGAGAGCTAATTATTCCACGAAACTAGAAAAACAAGGACAGGGGGGTATCTGACAGTTACCTGCAAGGAGAGTAATTGAGGAATGGTGAGGTGTGCGACGTGCGTGCCTGCGCACACACGTGCATGTCATATTAGTCTTCCCACAAAAAAGATTAAAACCCAGGAATAATCGACATCAGACGTAAGATCTCCCTGTTATAAAATCTGAAATACATTTTTTTTTAAAGTATTGTCCTACACATGCAAGAAATACACAGTCTGTCATCTGTTTCTCTCTCGTGAGTCGTTTTAATTTCTCACACTGAAACGTCAAGTGAAGTCAGGCAAGGAAAGCTGATCTTATGGAAGTCTTCATGAGTATAAAAAAGAGACCATGATGAAATGATCATTGGCTGAAGGTTTTAATAGAGTGTGGGGGAGAATAGTTCCAGTGTTTAGTCATCTATGACAAAGAGGGTTTTGAAACATTTCATATTGTTTGGCCCCAGGCGCTCCTCCTGCTTTTTAAGAGCAAACACAACTTCACATGATGAACGACTAACTATCATGTTTAATGAGTCAAATGCCTTTCACGCTCTGAGAGACTACCTTAAACACACCACAAAGATTTAGCATTGTTGACTTGCCCTTTAGTGCATTTTACTTCCTCCTATGACTTCCCTTGTTAGTGCCTTGTTAAAAGGAACCACACATATATAAAACTATGATTTAAAATATCCATCAAAAGACAGAGGAATTTCCTCCAACTGGGTTAAGTTACCTCATTTGACCTCTGGAATGGAACAGCATATGGCACATGTTTTAAACCTTCGGATCCCAGGGCCCCATCCAAAACTTGTGAAATTATGACATACTAAAGGCAAAAACTCTAATTTCTTTAAGCTCAGGAAAACTACGAGACAAAATAACTGATGCCTATCACAATTATAATTAAGCATGTTCTCTCCATCTATCTGCTCAACTTATTTCAGCCTCATATAATGATTATATGTGCTCAAGTGATGAGTAAAAATTATTTGGGACAATTGGAGACTAAAGAGCACCACCCGGAGGGAATATGGTAAAATAGCAATAGCACATTGAGCACAGCCTCAATGAATTTAGGGTATGTACTGTATTTCTATGCACAGCCTCCAGTTCTGTCACAACTAACTTTATGAGAATGAAGGGTAATCCAGAACCTTTCATAAAAGATGAAGTTCTGTGATAGTTTCACGTTTACGTTTCCATTTATAGCTTCTAACACACCTGAAGAGGAAGTAATAAAAAATAGCTCATAATAAGCTTGAAGTTTTTGCTATTTTAAAAACATTTTGAAAGTATAAGAGAGAGAGGGAGGGAGAAAGAGAGAAAGAAGAAAGCAAGAGAAAGAAATACAAATTTCTATGAATTGTATTCGATTGTTGTGTAATGTTGAGTACTAATGTGTTGTAGCACCGCCTGAGCAGGTCTGAAATGAACTGCAGCGTATGAAAACGAACCCAGAACATGTGATGTACATAATACGTTAAACGGCACGACCCGGTCCTTGTAGTTGAAAAGAGCCGTTAGATGCGCTTGGGTGGCGCAGTGGTAAAGTCCCTGCCCACCACCACCATGGAGGTTGTGGATTCAAATCCACCGTGGTGCATCCGGCTTTGTCGAGTGTCTACTCTACACCACGGGTCAACAGGGGTCCGGGACCCCTAGGGGGTCCTCGGAGTTACAACAGGGGGTCCTCCAAATCTTTGAGCGATAGAAACTTTTTTTTCTTCTTTTTTATATTAACCACTTGAACCCTAGTGTCCATATTCTGAGAACTTTAGCCAAAAATAGCCAAAAATAGCCAAACTAGCGCAAGGTGTTGTGAGCTTGTAGATCGGCTATTTTTGACAAAGAGGTTTGGTGTAGAGGGGGAAAAGAGCAGACGGTTCAAGTGGTTAAATATCTGAAAACTGAAAATTGACATGAATCCAAAATACACTGATGATTGTGCAGTCAAACAATGAAAATATGGAATATCTGAAAAGGTTGTGGGGGGGGTCCCTGCTTCATCTCTCTCTCAGCTAAGGGGTCCTTGGACTGAAAACGTTGAAAACCATGTTCAGTGGGGGGAGGGAAGCCGAGCAGGGAGGGTGATAATTGTCATTGCATGTACTGTACTCCTGTCCTGCCGGCTGGACGGCACCTGTCAGCAGGGACTGGGAGTGTTGAGCGGGAGGAGTAGAATGAATGCTCTACGTCAGGGGTAGTACAGGCACTGGTGCCAACACTGGCACAGGGGAGGGTGATCACTGGCACACCGGCTTAAGTGTGAGTGAGAGGGTCTCTCTCTAGGTCGTCCTCATGAGAGTGAGAGGGTTATATACTTTATATTCAAAAAATAAAAATAAAAATACATCCTGCACATAATTCTACATTCAGACTGGGGAGGGAGTCTGGGAGATGGTGGGTATGCACGTGACATCATCATCATACCCGGAAGTTATGCGGGAACGCCTACTGAGTGGCAAAAAAAACAACTTTCTGGCCTTGACAGCCCATACATCCAAACATATAAAAGTCCTATCTGATTGCATTAAACAATGTTTAACGACAAACACTTTGCCACTCGATCTGCCATTAACTTTATGCATAGCCTCTATTTAGTTTAATAATGGTTACATCCTGGTGCGAAAGAAGATATTTTTAAGGAGGAAGAGAATAAATAAATGTATATGGACAATCCAAATCTGTTATATTTATGATGTGGTGTCATAAAACTAAATGTTCATAATGGCACACTGACTATAATCAAGATAATAAAAACATGGCACTTCATGTCAAAAAGGTTGCCGACCCCTGCTATATGTCCTCCTGGTGGGGGCTCCGTAGGACAACACAGTGACAACAGTGAGTTCTGAGGGGAAATTTAACCCATTTATACCTGAGGACCCGATTCTACAAATGTCTTCTAAACAGTTCTCTGAAAAACATGTTTCTATATCAGTGGTGTCGAGGACCCCCAAAATTATATGTATTTGGCCACGGACCCCATCCCAAAATAATTTGTTCCAGGGATTTGAGTTAAAAATGTTCACTTTAAAAACACATAAATTCAAAGATTTGCACAAACTTTCAAGATTTTTCAAAAATAGCAGATCTACAATCTCGTATGAGCTTGCATATCTGCTGTTTTTGAATAGCCAAAGTTTAAAATGATGGTTAAGTGGTTAAAATGTAAAGTGACTAGATTTTTTACCCTTCTCAATGCACTTGCCTTTATCCAACAGTAGATGGCACCATTACACTTTACTCAAATGCGCCTGTTCTTCATTATCATCAAATAAGTATGGAATTGTAACCAGTGAAGCAACCCTAGTTGTTTTTACTACTAAAACTAGGCTGTGTCTCCTAATTCAAATTCAACAGGAACAGTATGCATGGTAACATACAGGAAAATGAGCTACATCTAGTTTAAGCTTAACATGTCTTTACACAGTAAGATAATAACACGAATAGGAATAGGAATAAGAATATGAAATATAACTTGTGTTAAATAGGAAATTTAAGTTAAATTTAAGTTAACTGTCCAACTTTAGTCGGACTTTAAATTACATTTTCTATTTTCTTATTTAAGTTAAAGTCCGACTTAAGTTTTTAATTCTAAAGCTGGTGTGTAGCCTAAAACAGCATCCAAAGTTTAAATAAATATGCTTAGGACCACAATGGAGTCCCCAGGACTTTTTATCCTTTTAGCCTTAATGTCTCACTGTACCACGTGCTGTGGTACAGTAAAATGTTTGACTAATAAAGTATTCAATCAATCAATCAATCAATCAATCAATCAACAGCTATTTCATCATATACTAATCATAAATGATATATCAGGGATACTAGAGACAGGCACTGTGCTACTGCTTATGGTATGTGAATGCTCACATGTGGAACTTTGTTGCCTGATACTGGATTTTGGGGGCAATGCCTATACCAATATTAAATAATGATACTACTGCCAAAATGAATATCAATGCACTGAAACGTTAAATAAAAAATGAATAATTTAAATTACCCCAAGCCTCATTTTCTGTGTTATGTAAATACATACACAGATATACACTGGGCTCTAGGCCTGTATGCTTCTGTTTGCAAACAGACCCAAGTGACATGCTCACTGCATGGTGTTCTGTTGTATGAAGAAAAGAAGAGGAAAACTAAAATCAGGCTAAACTATCTGCTCTCATTAAGGAAATCCCTGTTCTATGGGATTGGGTCTCACTTAAAGAGGATTAAAAGCAGGACAGAGGCTCACTGGTAACAACATTGCTGTGATTCACAAAAATGAAAACTACCTTTGTTGTTTCTGCACCCTGTCGGAGTGATCTAAAAGTCTACAACAAGGGTTCCCAAACTTTTCAGTGCCACAACCCCCCCAAAAGAATCGTATTTAATTTGAACTGGGGACCCCACACCATCCTTACAAGAAATTGGAATTGTGGGCATTACATTTAGTTTGACTTTTTTCCAGGATAAATATTGTGAAAATAGCCGTACTACAAGCTCACAACGCCTCGCACTGCAAGGCGTTGTGAGCTTATTGATCGGCTATATTCATAATGTTTGTCTCTTTCTTACATCATATTTGACAATTTGGCCAATTTGGTATTAACTCATACAGTGCCATCCGGCCACAAGGGGTGCTAGAGTGCCAGAAATTTCTCCATAGACCTTCTTTATAGCTTTCGTCGACCCTCTCCCAACTGGCTTGTGTTTTCACTCCAGCCAATGCTATAGAGCATCGCAGCGGAAGTGGATTCCTGGGGTCACTACGTCATTCCCCATTCATTTTCGCCATAGACTTTTACAAAAATATTTATAACAATTATGTTAAGCCTCGAACCAAGCCATCCAGGATGGAGGTGAATCATGACCATATAACCTTTGATCCTATGTGAAAACATATTTTAATATTACATTATTTGATATACTACATTTAATAACTACCCTTTGTTTAGCGATTTTCAAAATGTTCTTTTCATAGAAAAAAAGGTTATATGGTCATGATTCACCTCCATCCTGGATGGCTTGGTTCGAGGCTTAACATAATTGTTATAAATATTTTTGTAAAAGTCTATGGCGAAAATGAATGGGGAATGACGTAGTGACCCCAGGAATCAACTTCCGCTGCGATGCTCTATGGGTGTCGAGAGGAGGAAGCTAGCTGACACGTAGCCAAAATGCTAACCCATTGAGAAGCCCGATCTAAAGCTATTTCAGCCGCAAAAAACTTTCTCCTTGGGTCTGGGGACACAATCCGGAGAAAATCCTGTCTAAAGATGTGATTTATTATTGGAGTGGGCGGCGCGATCCGGCCGTTAGCGCGAATACGGCCCGTGGATGGCCGAGTCTAAGTCCCGGCCAAGGACGGACGTCTAGACCGGGGCTTCGGTGAGGCCTCCGATAAAATAATTAATTTTATTAAATATCCCGGACTAGTTCGGGATAGGCACCCTGGAATACGTCGCGCCGCCTACAATGAACATTGGGTGAACATTGGGGGGGTCTAAACTTTATTTTAAACCATTTTCAATGGAATAAATCGTCGGAGCATCTAGCGTCTCTCGTTGGTGAGCGCTGGGCGAGCCGGGACCACCCACGTTGCTCCAAGCAGCTCGGGGTAAGTAAAATAACAAATAAAAAATTGTTTTTGATCCCGAATATCCCGAACTAGTTCGGGATAGGCACTAAAAGGGTTAAGAAGGTCTTAAAAGTCATCAAATATGGGGTGCGTTCGGAGATGCGCACTCAACGCACTGGTGTGCCATGTTGTCGTTCGTTTATTCGGTGCACTTGGTGCGTTGTCGTTCGGAAATCCAGTGTGCGGTGCACCGGTGTGCTGAGTGCACGCACTGACCGACCCTACTCAGAAGATGGGGTTTGACGGTGTGGTGCGGCCGTGCGGTGTTTTGATTGGTTGGTTTTCATGGCCGTGTCTCGAGCACTTCTCAGCTGTGAACAATGGAGGAAATGACAGCAGAATGCAGCATTTGCAGCTTAATTGGTCGTTTGGGCTTGATAGTTTCACACGCATCAACGTGTAAACTAACAGCAGGTATGCCAATGTTATGAATTACATCTCCTTTCACTGCTGCTTTTCAGAAAGTTTACCTTCAGAGTTCAGAGCTTAACTGGTCGTTCGTAAATAAGCCACACTGAACGCACTCACAATGTCACCGCCCACTGCCCTGACTACACTGAGTACACACCCAGTGCGCATTTCCGAACTATTTTCACTAGTCTGAGTCCCGAGCAAATGTCAAATTTCTCTTTTAGGTCACAGGCTAAAAGGTTTGGGAACCGCTGGTCTAGAAAACCCTCTGCTTTTCCCTTAATTATGTGACCCGGTTTTGTGGTGTGAGATTATTGGTAGCAATCATTGCCTGTGATTACCGAAAAAATCGAACCTCTGTTCGAAGTGGAGCTGTGTGTGTGTGTGTGTGTGTGTGTGTGTGTGTGTGTGTGTGTGTGTGTGTGTGTGTGTGTGTGTGTGTGTGTGTGTGTGTGTGTGTGTGTGTGTGTGCAACAGCGCCCCTCCCTTAACATGTGTGGTCAGAAAAGGTTACTGCAGGCTACAGACAGACAGACACGGAGACAGACAGACAGACAGACAGACAGACCCACACACACGGCCACGTATAGGGAGCTTGTGTTCCACACAGCTCCAAAAGGGTTGGGTGTTTCAACATGCTGCTGAAAACGGAGCTGTCAGAAAGTGGAACAGGAGCATGATCTGTGTCAACTCCATTGTCATAATTAGGAATCCTTCAGAGACTGCATTGTCAGTGCATCTGCAGACCGTCATTACAGCACACTGCACAGTGAAAGACTTATGCAATTAATTAATTAATTAATCAAAAATTATAAAACACATAATCAATTGTAATAAAATGTTGATTTTGGTTGGGAAACTATCAAAAAAATATCAGCTCTACAGGCTTCTAAAAAAAACTGATACAATTGTGAAAAAAAAAGATTTAAGTTAAAGTGGTCAAGTCTGTCTGTGGGTTTTGTGGGAATGTGCCTCATATTTAAATACCTGTATTATATGCTTATTTGATTGATGAACGGCCAAATTACAAGTGAGAGAACCCCCCTCCATTCTCTGTCTGACAGCCTTGCCAGCGGTCTAATACGACAGTAAAATGATTAAATTACATCATTACTTATTATTAATAACTATAACATTTTAATTAAATTTGCTATAAACAGTTACAGTATGTCGGAAAAAGACTATTGAGAGTAGATCATGATTTCCTACCTATCGTCATTATGCCAATTAATTCCTCCCTCACACACATTTCTGTGTGTTAATACTGCTGTTGTACCTTACTGGCCCACCAGCTAGTGAGGAGGCCCCACTGGGAGGATGCCTCCGACCCATTCCTCCCGCCCAACAGTCCCTGCTGACAGGTGCCGCCCCAGCAGCCCGCAGGAGGATGTGCCGTACAGTGACAAATATCACCCTTCTCGCCCGCTTCCCTCCCACGAATATGGGCCAGCTGTGTTCATATCTAGATGCTCCACAAAGCCGGGTGGACTGCAGTGGATTCTAACCACTAGACTTCCCTAGAAGTTTAAATAACTTTTTATTGGAAGCCTAGCAGTTGTGCCACTTACACAAACGTCTTGTTTTGGTTGTGTGCCTGCGTGCAGTTACTGATGGCACCAGATTACATTCACTGAATTAAAAGTCAACGCAGGCGCAGGTGGGGCTAAAATGTAAAGTGTACAGTATTATTATACACTGTGTGAACATGGCAAGAGGAAAATGTAGGTGGTTCAAAGGCCACCCATGACCGATGCTCGTGTCAATTAGACTGGTCTGCTGGGAGAAGGCTCCTTGAAATATAAAAAAAGAAAACAGATGAATATAGTAATACGAAAATATTGTTACTAAAACTAATGATGTCTTGTTCAGTAGTTTTGACAATAAAACTTTCCAATGAAGCTTTAATGTTATCTTGTGAAACAACTACAAGGTGCATGTGGCTAATAGGACTGATGCTAGTGGTCTCTTCAGGACAGTCGTAACACATACATTCACCAAACTAAATAGCAGCAAGCCATTTAAAGAACGCAATAAGCCACATTGACACACATCTCTAAATGCTTGCTGGAAAACACACATGTACCAGCCTGTGAAAACAGACAGCCATGACTCAGTGCTGCAGCCTATGGACTTGCAGATCCACTGTCAAACTGAAACGATCCAGAAACAGAGAGTGCCCCCTGGCTTAGATTATTAAAGCAAATTTGCAATTCAACAAATGTCTGCTAGATAATCATATTCCGAATATAGCATAAAGTTCAAAGTGACTGGGGTCCTTGATGCGTCACTGTAACAAGGCCATGTTGTAGAATACGTACAAAGGCTCATCGTTTCACAACAAAAACCTTCATAAAGGCCAAGGGTTTTAGCTGAGGCAAGAGGCCATTTTGAAGGAGGTCTCTCAAACTACAGTGAAGCAAATGTATGCAACCAGGTAATGTATGTATGGCCACTACCACTAATAGACATGATAACGGCTAAGTAAGGATGAAATCAATTATGGTCATTATGAAGTCACAGACTTTGTTCCTGAGCAATGTGGTTTTGCAATATGCCAGCAAACTATGGCAGCGCTTGTTTGCATATTTTATTTCTTTGTGGCATGGCCTTTTTATGTAATTTCTTGATGAAATCCCACAGAAGAAATGTATGCTTGTCCTTTAACCTCCAGTTTAAAAGAGCTATTACCAGCTATAACTGCAGTTAATTCCTGCATCCACCTGCTTCACTAACTTTAGTAACAACAACTTCGCCAGACAGGTTGGACTCAGCCTCAGCACCTCCATAATGCAACGGGCAAGCTCATCAGTAAGGACAGCAAGACCCCAAAAGACATCAAAGTAAGGCTGGGAAAGGCTGAGGGTGCGCTTTGAATGAAGATCTTCTTGTATAACAGAAACGTCAAGTCTGTTCTGCTGTATGGTTCAGAGAGCTTGCAAGTGGTCAAAACAGACAGGTGCGGAGTGTATCTTTTTACACAATGGATACCTCATACAAATATGCAAGATCTTTCCAATCATCAATTTGTACAAGAAAACGGGGCCAGGGTTAGGGTTTAGGGTTTGTTTTGTCTTAGATTTTTGGTCCTTAACCACTTTTCAATGTTTATGCCCCAAATGTTGGATTTAACCGGCTGGCTACTGTGAGACTAGTCCCAAGTTCTCCAACATAACTTCTCTACAATTTCCTTTTTGCCTTCCCTCTGCCTTTGTTATGTGGTGCACCCAACTTATAGTCACAACCAGTGTGGCTGGCAAGAAGGATGAGAACAATGTACAGTAATCAAAACTCTTGACATTACAATGTGATTCCGAACAATCACTCATGTTATGCTGAACTATTCTGTGCGTGAGATACTTCATATAAATGGACTCTACCCTGAAGGAAATGCTTAGTGCAAAGTGCATTCATTCATGATCAACTCAACAGGATGAGGTCACAAAATAAATCTACTCAGGATTCCTGGTATATGGTACACATAGTCCCAAAGTTGCTCTCCAGTACAAATCTAGCAGGAAGTTATCTTTCGTCCAAGAAGCTTGTTCCTTCCTTAAATGCCCTTGCTGTGACGATAACAAATTGGTCTGGAAGGAAGCTATTGTTATCGGCTGTGGGGAATTGTGGGGAACCTTGCTGGGTGGTGCGTGGGTTGCCCCTGGAGATCCCTCAGTCATCACGGCACCAGGTCCTGTGGTTATTTTAAAGTGTGGGACATTCATGTCCCAGGATGAGGGCAACGACTGCTCCCATCCTGCCTTTCAAAAGGACGGAAGCAGGTTGGGAACATGGACTGCTCACATGCTGGGAGGAGGGGGACTTATTTAAGGTGCAAAACATTTTCTATAACATACCAGGGATAACATAAATCAAATTCAGTAACCATGAATCTGACAGGAAGATAAACAACTATCTATTTTAAGCTTGTGGGCCGGCCAGTTGTCTCCGCCAGACCGAAGGCGTGGCCGAGACTATGTTTTCGTCTGTGAGCAGCTAATCTCCGGCACTGTTGAACCGATCACTGTGAAACTTTGCACGCACACTCCCCGAAGGGCAAGAAGAAAACACTTTTTGCTTTTGATTTTGTCCAAAGTATCTATGGAGTCATGTGATCAAGATGTCATCTGATTTTTCAGATTCCAATTGGCTAAGACTGCCTTCCTAAGTTTGTGGGCCCTGGGTAGCAGTGATGTCATTACGTGCGCATCCCGCATCAAAAACTCATTCAAGTCACCCAGGGACTCATTCATGTCATGGTCCTGGGGTCCCGGGGATGCGCCTCCATTGGAGTCCATGTTAAAATAATTTACTGCGTCGCGGTAAAAGAAAAAAATAAATGTCCACAGACACCACCATTGTTCATGGGTGAAAGCATCCTACTTTACCCTACGTTAACACAAATAAAATCCACGTAGAAAGTCTTAAACAGGCAATAGAAACGTCAATGTTTTGATTCCACCGTCGTCCAACGCCATTTTGCGCGCGTAAACTTTATATTGAGGACTCATAAAACTTTTCTGGGACCCATTTGAATGACCACCTGTGGGTCCCGGGACCCATTACATTGAAAACCTAGTACCGGTAACATCACTGGGGTAGGCAACCCGACCTGGTGGAGATCTGTGCTCCAAGATGCACATTTCATCTTCTGGCTTACACCCCATTGATCAAAAACTGACCATTCTGTTTTGCAGATGTATGCTAAATCTAATTTCCAGAGCCACTTTAAGTGAATAGTATATCATTTTATTCTACCTAAAATGTTATAAGATTATCACATTATAATTTCAAGATGTATTACTTTCAAGATGTATTACTTTCAATACTGAGTTATCCCCTGTTCATTTCCTTCCCTAGTTACAGGAACACTACAAATAGCACTAGAATAACAGGATGACTTGTGTTTGGTTAATAATATCCCAAATAAGAGGCTCACACATTATAAAGTTCTGGTATTAAAGCAAGTGGAAATTATGTACATACTGTATGGACAGGGGCGTAGCCGTAGCCATCATTTCAGTAGTGAGAGGAGCAGATTGTTCAGGAGTAAGACAATTCTTATTGAATGATTTATTAAAAAATACCATTTGAGTTTCACTACCAGTAGGACTCCCTAATCGGGAGATAAGCGACAGTCACGTCGCATACACAAACTTTAGAAGGCAGTCGTCGGCAATCAGGAGGTACTGTGTACCGCTTTGCGTGACTTAAGGCCAAAATCCGTAGGAGCTGTATCCAAAAATGTGTTTTGAATAAATCTGCCTGATGGTGGAGCTAAATGGGACAGATCCATGTTGATGACATGACTCTAGACATACTGTGTACCGTTTGTGTGATTTTATGGCAAAATCTGTAGGAGCAGTGTCCAAACATGTGTTTTGCAATAATCGGCCTCTTGGTGGCACTAAAGAAATGGGTGGAGGTTGTGGTTTGGCAGCCAAAGAGTTTGTGTGACAAAGTTTGGCATGGATAGGGGCAACGGTGGCGGAGATGAGTTGGGGAAAAGTGTGACTTTATGGACAGACCGACTGACAGACTGACAGACTGACTGACAGACTGACAGCCGGTGGAGGTTTGATAGTAAGTCAGGCGTATTCATGATGAATACGCCTGTAATTACTATCAAAACCTCCACCAGCTGTTCTGAGATGATGAATAATTCATCATCATATACACAAAATCTATAGCCCATAGTTTTGTGTTAAAATTGTGATGGATGAACAAAATCCTCAGCTACCATTCAACTAAAACAGGCCGTGTACCACAATAAAAATCTCCAAGTTGTCAGTATGTCATAATTCTGAGACCTTCATTTCCTTCCCGTCCGGTGCACATGCATCCCTATTGTGATCAAAACAAAAGACGCAGCATGAGTTATGAGTCGCACTTTTACCCTGCCCCTGCTTATAGCACACGAGTGTACAGATAGGCTGGAGTTAAGGCTGGTGTGTCACACGGTCAGCCTTCCAATCTCGCTCCACTCCGAATGGAGAGCTGGAGAAACTCTCACTCTCCCAATTTAAAAGACAAAAAAAGGGTCATGTTGTGAGCTTGTAGATCTGCTATTTTCACCCAATGTTCACCTGAAAGGGACACTGCCCGAGGTACAGTATGTACACCAGTGTTGCCAGACGTACGATAATTATCGTATTTGTACGATAATTTGACCCTCTGTACGATGTACGATCAATAATTCCAAAAATGCCCAAATGTACGATACTTTCGGCATATCATCAAAAAGAGCGTGAATTCACTATTTTCCCTGGCTGCTGATCTGGGATCTGGTTTGGCTTCTCAAAATAATCCAGGAAATCAGTCAATCTGACCCTAGATCTGTACTTAGAGGCATTAAAAACACTGGTTGCATCTTTCCAGACCAGTTTCAGGCTTTTATTTGTGTAAACTCCAAGAAGTTGCCTGCCTCCACACAGCATATCTGATGCGTTTTTGTCACGCAGGAGTCTAAAACGAGGTTGTTTCTTACACTAAAGACGCATTTTTTGGTGAAATTACGTTTTTACGCGAGTGATTTCTCTTTTTTTGCCGTGTACGATAGTTTCATGTCAAATACGATAATTCTGAGCCTCCGGTACGATAATTCAACATTTCCCATCTGGTAACACTGATGTACACTGTTCTTTTCAAATCTTTTTTATTAAAGCACAATGTCATAATGAGGCAGGTACACATATTGATGACACCCCAAGTCCCATTCCCATCACAGTAATCATAGGTACAAATTAGCACGAGACCTGAGGCCATCACGGTACATACAAATTTAGTACAAAGAAGAGAGACCCTACCCATGAAAGACAATAAAAGAAAACATTTTATCCCCTCCATATACCCAATTTAGTTAAGCCAATTCCCCCATTCCCCATGCTCTACGCTAGACCATCCCTGCTAATCCCCATAGTACTCATTGGGAGGGTGAAGACAACAACGGGTCTCCTCCGATACCCGATCCGTCATGCCACCATCTTCTTTTCACCTGACATTAAGGAGCATCACCGGGGGGGCGTAACGCATGCGGAGGTACACGTTATCCTCCCCAGTTCCACCCCTCTCTGAACAGGCGCCCTGACCACTGTCAGTATGTACACTGTTGATCAGCACACCTGGGCGAGCCGCCGAGTCCATCCATTCCCTAGGCTTTCTTTCCGAGAAAGCAAGTCTGGGGGCAGAGGTTAGTGCTGCTGTGTCAGTACCCTTTTTTTGGGTTGCTAAAACTAACTAATTGTCACAAAATTAGCACAGAATGTGTGGGACAGAGACAAGGGAACTGTGTGTCATGTCCCCCTCCCCTGTTTGCCTCATCTTGTCTGCAAGGGCCTTGCACATGGGAGTGTGTAAAGCTACCAGCTGCTGTCAGTGGTGTTTTGGCCAGATTTTATTCCACGCCAATGTTGCTTTTGACAGCAAAATTTAGTTTATAATTTTAGTCATATTCTTTTGAATACAATTCTGTTTAGTTTGTCATATTTTAGTCACCTGAAATGTTTTAGTTTTAGCCTAGTTTTAGTTGATCATATCATAAAATTGTTGTCGACTAAATATAATCCAATCTAGCGAAGAACTTGTCATTTTTTATATAAACAAGGCGTGTGCGCACCTGTGCATGTGATGTCATTGAAATACCGTACCTCCAGAAAAAGAAATCACCATTACAGCACCACTTCACCAGGTATGCCAAAACGATGGAGTTAGCTTGCACAAAAAACAAATTTCACACACTGCTATACACCTGTAAAACCTGGGATGTGACCATAAAGTTCATTCTGATTCAAAGTCTCAGGTAAAGTCCCACTCACACAAAACATTGTGTGGCTCCTGAAAAAAAGAGCCACACAAGAAGTCACAAATCTCAATTGCTCTCTTTTTCTCGGTATGCAGTGTCTCTAGCCACATATTTTGTCTCCGACAGGTCAAAGGCATGGGGAGACTATGTTTTGCACCCTGTCCATCCATCCATGCGTGTGTCCGTCCGTCTGTTACCAGCTAATCTCCGGCGCCACTGGCCCAGTCACAGCCAAACTGTGCACACACACTCCCTGGATGCCAATTCAGAACCTCCTATGTCCCACATTTTTCACATGGGCCTGTGCTAGCACCACCATTAGGCCGATCTTTGCGAAACACAGTACAGTAACACTGGACAGTACTCCTACACATTTTGTCCAAAAATCACACAAATCAGTACACAGTATCTCAGTATCTGTCATGCAGCGTCCGATTGCCGTGCAAGGCCGAAAAGACATGGCAACCTTTTCACATTGGCCTATTACAGCGCCACAAGGAGGCCACAATAACCTACCCGACCTGGCGGAGACCTGTGCTCGGAAGAGCAGTGCTTCTAGTTTACGTTTCGCTGGACCGGACACCAGATTCAGCTACTGTAGGCCTATATCATACTAGTTTGTGTCTAAAATGTCAGTGATTTTAAAGTATACTGCCTAAAAGAATTAAGGAACTTTACAAAAATTCAAAAAACATTACAGTTTTCGTTAGCTCATGAAAACTAAAATTATAATCTCTTCATTCTTTGAGCAGTAGATTTTAAAAGGTGCACCAAGAAGCAATTCGCCGCTTAGCAACTATAAAAACAACTTCCAAAGAGCAGTGTTTATAAGTGACATTGTTCCTCTGAAGCTGAGTGTTTCTAAGCTACACACTGTTCCCATAACCTGGAGAGGACGGCTAGTACACACTGCAAGATTAAGCGACACAGAAAACAAGAAATGCACAACACATGGGCGCAAGGAAAAGGAGGGTCAACTGGTTGACCCCTGGCTGAGAGGTAATCATCATTCCAACTTTATTCTCTGGTTTTAACACAAACTCCTAGATGCACACCAAAACATCCCTCTCAACCAATCCCATGAGCTTCATGCTGATAATGTACACTCCCTCCCATTGGCCAGCTCTCAGCTACAACTCTGCTATAAGTCCTGTGAAATGTCTTGCAATGTGGGATCCCTTCTCGGCGATCAACCGTGCAGTGAAAACCACAACGATATTATGACAGCCGATTTCAAGAAAGACACTTTAACGATCTGATGACTTCCCGCCCACTTCAATATCTTGCAGTGTGTACCTGCCTTAACACTCGGGTGACTGAAAATAAAAAACTTCCACTCTGACTGCATTTACAGGTCAAATTGACAAGTAAATTATCTCCCTTTTTGTCCAGGAGAGCAACACCTCCTCCCCTGATGCCAGCGGGGGTTCTATTGTCTTCTAATAGAACCCCCGCTGGCAGCAGGGGAGGAGGTGTTGCTCTCCTGGGCAAAAAGGGAGAGAATTTACCTGTCAATTTGACTGATAAATGCAGTCAGAGTGGTATAAATGTATATTATTTCATACTTAGGAAATGTTTCAGAAGGGGAAAAAAAACGAGAACATATGTCTTGAGTATTTAGGAAAAGTCATGGAAGGGGAAATTTCTGAGACCTTCACGGGGAGAGTTATTGCACTTTGCAATCTCAAAATCACCCATGTGTTGTGACGTCATTCCAAAACCCTGGAGCAGGGGTGGGCAACTGTGATGATGGTGAGGGCCACTATATTTCCACCTTCACTCCAGAGGGCCACATTGCATATTGCTACAGTCTACTTTGTCATTCTAGTATCTCATACAAAAGAAGCAAAAATAGCAGATCTACAAGCTCAAAACGCATCACGCTGCGATGCGTTTTGAGCTTGTAGATCGGCTATTTTTGCTTCTTTCGAATTGGAATCCTGAATCATTTTTTGTTATTTTTTAATTGGAATCCTGAAATGTAACATTTTAATTTAATTTCAAACACATTTAGTTATATAGTCATGTTAACTTTATGTACCAAAAATACAAAGATAACATGTCATTAGGTCGAACACCCTTTGGATCGACCACCAAACTCTAACCCAAACCCTAATCCTAACCTCAGTAAAACTATGTCTAACTCTAACCCTAACCCTAAACCTAACCTCAGTAACCGTGACGCGGGTGATTATCTAACCTGCCGATGCTGTTCGACCCAACGGGAGTTCGACCTATGGGGCAGTTCCCAAATACAAATACATTGGACATAAAAAATACATTTTAATACTACTATACTAGTCATTAAGCTACCAATATAGACTGACGGAATTAAAGCAGGTCATGTTTGGAATTGTAACAGCTGAAATCAATAATATGTCAGTATTCCGGTATTAACCTGCGGGCCGCATTAAGTGGAGGTGGGGGCCGCATGTTGCCCCCGTGCCGCCAGTTGCCCATGTATGCCTTGGAGGAACATGTTGGGATAGGCACATTGTAATAGTCTGTTTGGGTGTTAGATAACTGCTAGGCCATTATGTAATGATTAAGTAGTTTAATCTTTTGATACATTTCTGAAAGAATTACAATTTTTACTAAGTTATATTTCATGCTACAGCCGTACAGGAACTGCTGCTGGTTAAATGACACTCAAAGCCACGGTAAGACATTAAGACTCCCGAGCATGGCACGAGTCTGACTTGGGGTCATGGCCAGCTGTTGGTCAAGCAGCCATTTTCCACTCCATTGACAGCATAATGAGATGACCGTGGCGTGCAGCACCTTAACGAGTTCCTTTAAACTCCTGCGCAGTTGAAAGCCTCTTGCCTAGATACGGTCCATGAAGCAGTACTAGCCATGGTATCCACAGCACAACATCCCTCCTTTTACCGTCTAATGTTCTGCACAATGTTCCTCAAGTCAGGACCAAGTGTTGTCTCAAAATTGTGCCCTTGGGTATGGATGCTGCTGTACAAGCTCTCAAACGATTTACTGTAGCAGGTTTGTGTTTATTTGTACTTTTAATTGCAACTGTTACACATTAGAAGTACTGTAGCTGAAGACACACGTATGATCAGCGGTGGAAAACATTAGAAGTACTGTAGCTGAAGACACACATATGATCAGCGGTGGAAAATGTCCTTACTTTCCACCACTGAATATGATGCGCAGACAATTTGGCAGAGACTACGTTTCCCGTCCGTCCGTCCGTCCGTCCGTCCGTCCGTCCGTCCGTGTGTGTGTGTGTCCGTCCGTCCGTCCGTCCGTCCGTCCGTCCGTGTGTGTGTGTCCGTCCATTCGTCAGTCATTCCGTCCGTCTGTTACCAGCTAATCTCCGACACCGTTGGCCCGGTCGCTGTCTATCTGTGCACACACACTCCCTGGATGCCAATTCAGAACCTCTGCCCGACATTTTTCACATGGGCCTGTTATAGCGCCTCCATGAGGCAGATTTTAGCTAAACATATTTTTTAACAGTACTACAGATTTTTTCCAAAAATCACGCGAATCAATAGACAGCATCTCTACAGTCATTTGATCAACATGGATCTGTCCAATTTTCCATATTCCATCCTGATTGGCTAAGATTGGCTTCCAAAGTTTGCAGGATTGGTCCGTTTTGAACGAAATGCCTCAACTGAATTTTCTCAAATCATGA
Source organism: Nannobrachium achirus (assembly GCF_963921795.1). NCBI lineage: Eukaryota > Metazoa > Chordata > Actinopteri > Myctophiformes > Myctophidae > Nannobrachium > Nannobrachium achirus. The sequence goes on along the minus strand of NC_137832.1, from coordinate 47,052,139 downwards.
ACGCAGCTTGTGCTTTCTGTGAAATGTTGCACGCACATTCCCACTAGGTCAAGGAACACATACCACCCTTTTCACATTGGCCTGTTATAGCGCCTACAGCAGGTTGACTTTAGCAAAAGACAATTTTGGAACAAAATAATGCAAGCAGCATCCGATTGCCGTGAATGGTCGAAAAATAAATGGCACCCTTTTCACATTGGCCTATTATAGCGCCACCAGGAGGCCACAATAACCTTCCTGACCTAGCGGAGACCTGTGCTCGGAAGAGCACTGCTTCTAGTTATTATTTGTATTTGTATTATATTAATATTTTATGACATTTGATTTGCATTTATTAATAAGCACACTGGTACAATATAATATTTAATTTTAAGTGACATTGTTCCTCTGAAGGGACGGCTGCGTGTTTAAGCTGTGGGCCTGATATTTAAGTGTTTTCAACTGTATACTTACAATGCTATAATACAAAATGCCTTTGCTGTTATACAAAATTATAAAGGAGAGCTTTTAACATGGTCATTATTCAAAATCAACGTGTATTGAGATACATATTCTATCTGTGGCCTCAGTATCGTGATACGCGCTGTATCGCAACGTTGTAGGCAATACCCAGCCCTAATCGCCAAGTTTGATGTCGATCGGTCAGACGGTCCTCGAGGTACACAAAGAAGAGATACAGAAGAGATTTCACGCATAGATGGAACTGCAATTCATGTGTTATCTGACCACTAATGTGAAGTTGAAATTGAAGTTCAGACAAATCCGCTTCCTCTGCCTTAGTACAACGTTATCTGACCAGCAGTCAGTCAGCACCACAAATAAGGATACTGAGGCTGCAACTAAAAATCAATTGTAACAGGCTTTTAGAGTTCCACAAGTGACTAAGGGCAAAATAGTATCATTATGATTATATAGAACTAATTAAAGCCTTTCATTTAAGTGAACACAGAAGCTTATCATCTGCTCAGGAAACCCTAATGATCCTCACATGGCATTATCTGAAACCACCCCAAGTAAAGTCAAAGTCATTCCACAAAACAGCATGCCATAGGACCTTTAAACCAAAGCATATTGTTGATATGGTCTGTAATGAAGATGCCTAAACTAGAAAGATCTTTAGACATAGATTTATTTGCAATAAGCCAAAAAAAAGTAGCTCATAGTTTTGTTTTGTTTTTTCGCAAGTTGCATAATTTCAGGGCGTTTCTAATGTTTTTCTAATCTATTGACGTTAAATATTATACATTACAGCAGTAGGACACCACATTATAAAGTTTAGACTGTTAGAATGACTTTGTGATATAGAAAATAGGATTTTAATCTGCTGCAACCGATGCAACCGATGCATGCATGACATTCGTATACCAAAACATTGCCTGTGCTGTAATGCTGAAAGGCCACACCACTGCACACTTGTTTTGTTATTACAGCGGGACTCTGCAGGAGACTGGACATCTATTAAGAAGGTCGTTGAGGTTTCTATGGTCGATTAAAATCTTAATTGACCATTAAATATTAATATTCCTGGCCACCGTGGTCAGTTTGAAAAAAGTTTTGAAAAAATCTAAAATATAGATTTTAATTTTTGACCATACATTATCTGGCAAATCGTCAGTGTGGTTTTCAGAGAGCCTGCTGTCCTCCTGCGCCATGCCTGAAACACAATGTTCAAAGACAGGCACTGCATCACAGCAGTAGCTACTGAAGGATAAAGCCAAGGCGTCATCTTCAGAAAGATACACTCATATTGCAGCTCAAAGTTGTACATGTCACTTAATGACATCAGTCTTCAATTTGTTGCAATGACCAGGTTGCTACGATCTGTAAAAGAATCAAGCAAAGTGACATGGTCTTGGAGACGTTAATGGACCAAGTGATGTTAGAATTTGCTGAAACATTGCAGGCAAGTTACTTCCTTGGCATCATGAAACAGCACACATGACACAAAAAAGGCAGATTATAAAGCTACAAAAATCAACAATGCAAAGCCCGAAAAATGCTCAAGACTAGTTGATTTATATTCTGTAGTATGGTGTCACGTACGACAACGAGCAGATGTACAAGCCAATACCACACAAAATACCACACGTAGTAATCTTGTTGATCTATTGATAGCTTGTAGATATCGCTTGTCTGTCCTGATTACTTTGTTCTTTTTGGCAAGCGAAACCCCTCTATGATGGAGAGTAGATAAATTATGCTTTAGGAAACTATTAACACATCGACTGCCCACAAGGTGGCGCCAGAGCCCCAGCTAAGTGCCCAGAGAGACTCTATTGACTTCCAAAGAAGAATACAAGGCCCTGTTGCGTCAATGCATGCGTCATTACGTCACTTGGTCACATGAGCGCAGACAGGATGTTATTGTGTAACTTACTGTACACTTACAGTATACACAAAGAGGCCTGTAAGTGGCATTGGTTCCACCCACAAGTTTGTCCGACAAACGGTTGATGAGTAAAGCCAAATAAAGGTTCGGCCAATCAGAGGAGGGGGTGGGGCAAAGTTAAGCCAATTAAGGTGAAGGACTCTTAATGAAGTTAATTGACACCACTGACAAGTGTGTAGGACAAACAGTTAATGAGTAAAGCCAAATAAAGTTTGGGCCAATCAGAGGAGGGGGCGGGGCTAAGTTAAAGCAATTAAGGCGAAGGACTTTTAATCAAGTCAATTGACACCAGCGACAAGTTTGTAGGACAAACGGTGGATGAGTAAAGCCAAATAAAGTTTCGGCCAATCAGAGGAGTGGGCGGGGCAAAGTTAAACCAATGAAGGTTAAGGACTCTTAATCAAGTCAATTGACACCACCCACATAACAGGTTTGTACGACAAACGGTTGATCAGTAAAGCCAAATAAAGTTTTGGCCAATGAGGGGAGGAGGCGGGGCAAAGTTAAACCAATGAAGGTGAAGGACTGTTGGAGCAGCAGAAGTCATGGTCCCTGGGAATTCCCCGTGAGCAGCCCAGTTGGGGTGTTGATTTGGTCATTTTTGCACTATTTGGCGGCGGTGGCAGGGGGTCCCTGGGGGGTCCGTGGAGGTCCGGGGGTCCTGAAGGTTGTGGTTTGGCAGGCAAGGAGTGTGTGTAGAAAATTTCACATGGATAGGGGCAACGATGGCGGAGATATGAGTAGGGCAAAAGTGTGACGTGACAGACAGACTGACGGACTGACTGACTGACGGACTGACAGACAGCCGGTGGAGGTCAGTAAATGCGACCTGACGGTCGCAAATATAGCTGATCAATTTACCATTTTCCCTGAAAAATAGAATCTTGCAGTCACGTTGGCTGGCCATAAAAGTGCCAAATTGAAATCCTGGTTGGTCTGTCTCTCTGTTTGTGTGGTTTTTCCAGAGCTAATCTCGCACCAAATTAGTTAGATAACTTGGTACCGGCACAACTTCTTTTATACTTTTGAAAAATGTTAGTTTAATTCTATAATGTATGTCAGTGGGGCTCAGATCAGGCGGGCACCTTGACCAAATCACTGTCATAGATGGCTGATCACATTCACAGGCTGGGCACATTGGAGCCATGCCGTTCCTCATATCAATCCTGAGATCCACATGATTCGATTAGATTTTTTTATTCTTTTATTTTACCAAAAACTGATTTGGCTTTCAATATTTAGGTTACTTTCTTGGTCAGCTCAGCTGTACCTTTCATTTTAACTAGAATCCAATTCAAAAGTGTGATAAAGATTTGTTTTCTCATGTTTGCTGTTGCTCAAGGTGAGTATATAATGTATTTGGTCAATTGGGGGTAATGCAAATTGCCAATCATTTCATATTATGCCATAATTTGTGTGCAAGTACCTTTGCTCTAGTGCACACATTTCTATATGCTGTAATTTAAGGATTTTAATTTCCTTCTAAATTTCACAATCTTATTTGAACCACATGAACCCTAGCATCTCCATTCTGTCCATATTATACAACCTTGACAGACACATTACAGACCCTAGCAGTGACTGTATATGTTTTAGCACCTGGCATCACAAAGGCTGCTCATTCCTAGTATTCTAGAGATGTTGACCCACATCAACAACACTGACTGATGGAACATGACATTAATTATGAACAACATGAATTATTTTTCACACTATGTACAGTACAGTGTGGGCGAGTACATTTTACAATGGGAACCTAGTGTCCCAAAGCTATAAAAAATGCAGGGATTATATCCAGCCAAGTGTGCTTTGTTGTTCAAACAGAGCCAGATCAGAGCATAAATGGAAACGTCTATTTCATCACTGTTGGAAATGTTGAATAAAGACACATAATTATAGCATGTTGACTCTTCGCACCTAAAGCAACTCTCCGGGACTTATCTTTGATGAATAAATAATGATTTGAACTTGATGGCAGACATTATAACTAACTACATCTGCAGTGGTTGGAGGTGGTCTCCCTGCTTTTCCACGGAGATATTTCGACCTTGGTGCTGAGAAGGAGTAGGACACCTCCTGGTTGAGTATGTCAATAAAGTTATTTGAAGCGGACAGCTACTCAGATTGGACAATAGGAGCTATATTTTTGTCCATGCCTTACTAAACTTCTTTGCCTTTTTTTTTTTTTTACTATTTTGAGAAACATTTTAAAATACTTTGAATAGCCAAACTACATCAACACATTGCAAGTTTGTAGATCAGATATTTGAAACATTTAAAAATGTTTTTCAAAATAGGAAAAAATAAATAGGAAAAGAGTTTAGGGATAAGGGGTAAGGCATGGACAAAAATAGGGCCCCATATGTGCATGTGCGATGTGCCGCCCGCCACCTTTATTGCAGTTTGGACATTGCCATCCCCATCAGGAAAGGATTGTAGCTTTAAGTTCTCAATTAGCCTACATTGTATAACACTGCTTTAGGTGATTCACTTTTATATTATCAGTTAAAGGCTGTATTTTAGGCCTGTGATATTTCATGTTGTCAACAGGAAACAAATATTTGGGTTAATAAATCACAATGAACGCATCATCTATGTAGGCCCAAGTCATTGCTAGATTGTGAACACCACTCTCCATAGACAATATTAATTCAACAAAGAATCTCTGTGTCGACAAACCAATAAAAACAATCACTCCTTCCAGCATCCCCACAGCAGCCTTACATTGATCCCATTGTAATCACTCAGTAAGCCTCTGCAAATATTTGCACTGGGCATGAAATTAAACACTTACTTTTTGTTTTGCATTTCCAAAAATGAGCGTAAGGAGGAATACACTATTTTCTTGATGTCAGATTTACACTGTTGTGTTCATGTTAAACTGAATAATAATAAACTATTACTATATTATTATAAATGCAATTATTATTACAAAAAACTAAAAACTAAAACAAAAATCTAATCAGAGTTACAAAGTGATTTACAGATAAGCAAAACACTATAAATTTAACATGCGCAATATAGCAATAGACAGATTAGACACACAAAGCTAGTCTGCAAAAATGGGATTTGAGAAGTGATTTATGGTAGAACCTTGGACTGTACAGCCTGGGCATGAATAAGCCCAAATATTGTCCATCTTACCAGCTCAGTGGCCTTGTGTCGGGCTGTCGGCCACAGACTTGGGAGGTCGATTCCCTGGCCGGGACAAAAATAAGACAAAAATAAAAATGGTACCCAATGCCTGTCTACTTGGCATTCAGCATCAAGGGTTGGATTGGGGTTAAGTCCCTGCGACAGCGTTTTTGGGCTTTTATGCCTTTAGTAGACTGACAGGAAATGGTGGGAGAAACGGGGAGTGACATGCGGCAAAGGTCGTCCGGATCGGGAATCGAACCGGCGATGCCGCCAGTCATCCATGCCTATGTGGCAATGCCTAAGTGGTATGTGCCCGGACCAGTAGGCCAGCAGGCGCCCTAATAATATATTTTCATATAGAAATTAACTGAATCCAAAGGCTTCCTCAACTAAATCTAACAAACTGCAAATGGTTGTCAGTATACCTGAGTCCAAGTGGGTTAAACATGCCAGAGTCAGACCACCAGTACAGTCCTTTATAACGGGAAATCAAGGCAGGAGCCAGACTCTGATGATCCTCTAGCCTTAAGTAATCGATCCGTCTGTATACATTTTAAATCAAGCCTAAAACTAACCCAAGGTCAGTGTAAGTGTAAAAAGGCAAAAATTGGGGTGATGCGCTAATATACTGATATTGACCCCAGTGCAAAAAAACAACAACTGTAAAGGCAATGAAAGTTAATCAGCTTGTCTCATGGATTACCCAAAACAAATGGGAAAAATATCCTATATATAATAACTTAAGGCAAATATCAATAAGATGCAGGCTTAAACTTCAAGAGATCCTGAAACTGGGCTGGAAGCAAACCTATAGATTCTTGAGGATGAAACACAGTGTGGATCACTGAAACAAAATAAATCTGTGTTGTGCTTAGACAGATGATGCTATTGGAAACTTGCCATATTGCCCTGTATTTAATTACAATGGGAATGATTTATTTCAAGGCTGTGTTAACTGCCATGAAACAAAACTTACATTAAAGGCGTAGTTCACCCCCAAATTTGACCTTTTTTCTATCGATTACCCACCCCATGGAGACTTGAGTTCAATAATATTTTTTGTTTTTGTCGCTTTCCTAAGCCAATAATTTGAGGAGACTCTTTGTAGGCCCATTGATTCCGGATGGGGAACAAATATTATTGAACTCAAGTCTCCATGGGGTGAGTAACTGATAGAAAGAAATTCATTTTGGGGGTGAACTACTCCTTTAATCTTGCCCACATTTTTACATTGCAGATGATCTAGCCAGCATAGGCAGTACTGGAAAAAGACATGGGAGGAGGGATGGCATTCCAGTTGGTGATGGTTGAAAGGTAAAGAAGGTAATAGAGTTATCTCCACTTCCAAAGTATTCATAGATAGTGTAGTACAAGTCTATTAAAACAGACTGGGTGCTGTAAAGCTTGTGTCAGGCAATACATTTTCCTATTCCTATTTCCTAGTCACACCCCTATCCTTCATATCATTTGCTTCATGTAATTTGCTTAATTACTAGTATACTTTGTTGGTGGTACCAGAGGGGTCTATAATTGATCTCTTCCTAGAAAACAAAAACATGAAATGATAGCTTATTATGACATGCCCATGCAGAATCAGGACGCTAGGGTTAATAAGACACCATGTGGACCTTAAGTTGTCCACAACATTAGCAGAAGACCTACAATGCCATGACTTGATTCAACTCATGTCCTATACTATATCCCATTTACAACACATACTATACAGTGCTATCAGAAGAGCCAAGCAGGTAGCACTCCACAGACGATAGATACCCCCATGGGAACTGGCAGGAGCACAGGTCTGCCCCATAGAGTTATAATAAGAATAGAGAGGACACCGGATATCCCCGCCCGTCCACTTGCATTGAGTTGCTCACCTAGCGCATGAAGCGTACTTCCGCGTTTGAGACGCCTCTGAAACGTGACGTAGTGTCTATTTTGCTTCTGTGACGCGTTTTGCATCATAGTTTGTGTTCATGGACGCGCCGGGGCTCTAATTCATGAACGAGCACTTCCGGTATGAACGCGCGTCAATACAAAGAAGCCTAGATGCGCGTTCATGATTAGAAGCCCCACCTGCAGTACCTCAAACGGCCACCATGTCCATTTTGTTTCAGAGCGCCCCCAGGGTTCTGGGGGCTTGGTCTGCCCACATATCGTTGCTGTTGGGCAGAAGTCTCACATGTCCAAAACAGTTACTTTCCAGGAAATGGAAAAAAGAACCTGTGTTCAAATGGATCCAGTGTAGTTATTATTTAGTCACAAGCTCTTGTTAACACTTGTCATTGGTCAAGGGGCAGACTAGGAACAACGTGCATATTTTTCCTTTCCGGCCTTAGCCTGGTGTGTTTGTATCTGCTGTGGTGGGCCGAACACATTTATCTGGACAATATCCATTCATGTTTTGAAGCCTTGAGAGAAATGTAATACTAGGGCCGGGCTGCTGGCCTTGCGGTCCGGCACCTACTGTAGGCTATAGTGTAGCCTGCAGTGGCAGTGCATCGCGGGTTCGAGTCCCGTTCTCCACGATCTTTACTGCATGTCTCTCCAGATTTCTCTCTCCCCGTTTCCTATAAAGGCAGAAAAGACCCCAAAAATATCTATATAAAAAGCCTAAATTGAGATGCTCACAAGAGCTAGAGTCTACTATAAGTCCAAAGTCTCAACTAGTCTTTGGTCAAGAGTCCAAGTCAAGTCTCTTACAGTTGTAATGAGCGTTTTATCAAGATTGATTAGTTGTTTGGTATGTGATTTGCATTAAAGAGGCATTAAAGAGGCTATTAAATGCAATATAAAAACTCAATGAATGCATGAGGCTATATTAGCCCTGGGCGATATACCGGTTTTATCGTATATCGCGGTATCAAATGACAATATCGATATTAAAAATTTATACCGTAAATATCGTTTTTTTTTTTTTTTCGTTTTTTTTGCAAAACAAACGCCCAACTACTTTTTTGTTAAGCACTGTATCTGTAAATTTGATATAATTTGATGTGTCTATTTCAGTTCTATTTTAAACAAGACCCTCTTCTACACATGTGAGGAGAAGACAAGCTTTATCATTGGGGAGCGGCCGGGTGACGTTGTGCCCTGACGCTGTTAAGTAAAGCAAAGCACACCGCATACACTTACTTTCTTATTGTGGGCAGTCTCTGTATCAGGTCTGAAGAAGTCATAATGTTCCGATGGAAATGGTTGACCATATCATATGGCATGAATAATATATAATCCAGGGGACATCAATATATCCGTAGTGTATATGGACAGATGATATGTGTCCATGGCGAGAGATGTCAATATCCAGGTTTGATTTGCTACCAATGTGCCACGCACATTATGAGTCCACAGTCCACTGTAGCAGTGGTTCTCCAAATGTAAAATTTCAAGGACCCCCGTAACTCTGAGAGTGTATAAATGGAACGATGGCTCTTGCAGAGTCCTGCGTGACTCCTCCTGATTATATAATCCCAATCATAGTTGAATTAGTTCTGTCGGCTCCATAATAACAAATGGAACCAAATGGACCCTTACAAGTCCATTTGGTTTGCATTGACTCCTAATTGTCTCCTGATATAGTTTCTATCATGTTCTGTTGAACTTGTTCTGTCGCTAAGTTAGCAAAACTGCTAAAAACAACTCCCAGCCTTCTTTGAAGCCCCGTAATAATACCGTTTCAAGGGCTCGCACGCAGCATTTTTCATCTCCTGTGTGTTTTGCAGTGGACCGCTGCCCCCTCTAGTGGCGTAAAAAACAAAACACTACACTTAAAAAAAAATAATAATAATAAAAAATAATATTTTTTTAATAGACGATAATATCGAATACCGCGATATTATTTTTAATATCAAACCGATATTTAAAAAGGAATATCGCCCAGGCCTAGGCTATATCACTATTATTTTCTGAATGCGATGGGTATTAATGACGGGTCCAGCTGGTCACTCTCAGAGTTAAATTAAGACAGAGGATTTTACTGTGTCATTTGAAGCCGTATTAAAGGTGGCAGCCAAACACAGAGTTGATAGGCTAACAGACTGGGATATCATTATAATGCTTCATGCATTCAGCTATGAACAGTAGGCCATTAGCCTATACCAGTAAGACTCCCTAATATCTCCACAATTACACCAAAAATGTGTTTTTCCAAAATCGTCCTGATGGTGGCGCTAGATGGGACAGATGCGTTTTGATTACATGACTGTAGAGATACTGTGCGATTTGCGTGATTTGAGGGCAAAATGTGTAGGTGTCCAAAAATGTGTTTTAAAAAATCGGCCTGAAGGTGGCGCTAAATGGGACAGGTCCATGTTGATGAGATGAGTGTAGACATACTGTGTACCGATTTTTGTGATTTTAGGGCAAAATCTGTAGGAGCAGTGTCGAAAAATGTGTTTTTAAAAATCGGCCTGAAGGTGGCGCTAAATGGGACAGATCCATGTTGATGAGATGAGTGTAGACATACTGTGTAGTGATTTGCGTGATTTTAGGGCAAAGATTGTAGGAGCAGTGTCCAAAAATGTGTTTTAAAAAATCGGCCTGAAGGTGGCGCTATATGGGACAGATCCAAGTTGATGACATGAGTGTAGACATACTGTGTACCGATTTGCGTGATTTTAGGGCAAAAATTGTAGGAGCAGTGTTCAAAAATGTGTTTTGCAAGAATCGGCCTCATGGTGGCGCTAGAAGAGGGCCATGTGAGAAATGAGGGGTGGGGTGTCCGCGCCGCCTTGGCGGACGAATAGGTACCGGCCCCGGCTCTCCCGGACGCTCCTAGCCCGAGTTACGGCATTTTATGTGAGCTGCAGTGGAGGGGGTCCTCCACTGGGGGCGTCATCACTTTTGCATCCGTTCTGGAGCACCAGGAGTCGGTGGTCCCCGGGAATTCCCCGTGAGCAGCCCCGTTGGGTTGGTCATTTGGTCATTTTTGCACATTTGGTCATTTTTTACACCTGGGGGTCCCCCAGGGATCAGGTAAGGAGTGTGTGTGCCAAATTTGGCATGGATCGGGGCAACGGTTGCGGAGATATGAGCAGAGCAAAAGTGTGACGTGTGACGTGTGACGAGTGACATGAAGGACAGACGGAGGGACAGACGGAGGGACAGACGGACGGCCGGTGGAGGTTTGGATAGTATAGGAGTGCAAGTAACTGCGACCTACGGTCGCAATAAACATTAAACATTCATGTGAATGTTTAATGTTCATGTCTATGGCCTAATTGTCAATAACAGTGCAACCATATTGTGACAACTAATGATAGTTCCTTGCGACCGTTAGGTCGCAAGTTACTATGAAATTTAACCTCCACCGGCAGTCCGGCAGTCCGTCAGTCAGTCAGTCAGTCTGTCTGTCACGTCACGTCACGTCACGTCACGTCACGTCACGTCACGTCACGTCACGTCACATCACACTTTTGGCCCTACTCTTATCTCCGGCAACGTTGCCCCCATGCCAAACTTTGCACACACACTCCTTGGATGGCAACTCACAACCTCCTCTTCTAGCGCCACCATGAGGCCGATTTTTGCAAAACATTTTTGGACACTGCTCCTACAGATTTTGGCCTAAAATCATGCAAAGCGGTACACAGTATCTCTAAAGTCATGTCATCGACATGGATCTGATTTCCCATATTCCCTCCCGATTAGCTACGACTGTCTTCTAAAGTTTGGGTATGCGACCTGACAGTCGCTTATCTCCAAATTATGGAGTCTTACTGGTAATGTACTGTCAAATGTTGTTAACATCATCACTCTCACTGCACTGACTCTCATTTGCACGCACATGATATGCGTGTGCAGGCACACACACACACACACACACACACACACACACACACACACACACACACACACACACACACAGCCCCGTTGGGGTGGTCATTTGGTCATTTTTGCACATTTGGTCATGTTTTACACCTGGGGGTCTACGGGTGTCCTTGGAGGTTGTAGTTTGGCAGGTAAGGAGTGTGTGTGCCAAATTTGGCATGAATCGGGGCAACGGTTGCGGAGATATGAGCAGAGCAAAAGTGTGACGTGTGACGAGTGACGTGACGGACAGACGGAGGGACAGACGGACGGCCGGTGGAGGTTTGGATAGTATAGGAGTGCAAGTAACTGCGACCTACGGTCGCAATAAACATTAAACATTCATGTGAATGTTTAATGTTCATGTCTATGCCTGGCCTAATTGTTGCGACCGTAGGTCGCATTTACTATCAAAACCTCCACCGGCTGTCACACGTCACACTTTTGCCCTGCTCATATCTCCACAACCGTTGCCCCCATCCATGCCACATTTTGCACACACACTCCTTACCTGCCAAACTACAAACTACCCCCGGAGCTCCAGGGACCCCCAGGTCCCTGGGGGACCCCCAGGTGTAAAAAATGACCAAATGTGCAAAAATGACCAAATGACCACCCCAACGGGGCTGCTCACGGGGAATTCCTGGGGACCACCCACTCCTGGTGCTCCAGAACGGATGCAAAAGTGGTGGCGCCCCCAGTGGAGGACCCCCTCCACTGCAGCTCACATAAAATGCCGTAACTCGGGTTAGGAGCGTCCGGGAGAGCCGGGGCCGGTACCTATTCGTCCGCCAAGGCAACGCGGAGACCCCACCCCTCATTTCTCACATGGCCCTCTTCTAGCGCCACCTTCAGGCCGATTTTTAAAACACATTTTTGGACACTGCTCCTACAGTTTTTGCCCTAAAATCACGCAAATCGCTACACAGTATGTCTACACTCATCCCATCAACACCAGTAATACTCCCTAATCGGGAGATAAGCGACCGTAGGTCGCTTATCTCCACAAATAGGGCAAAAATGTGTTTTTCCAAAATCTTCCTGATCCATGTTGATGACATGAGTGTAGACATGCTGTGTAGTGATTTTCGTGATTTTAGGGCAAAATCTGTAGGAGCAGTGTCCAAAAATGTGTTTTTAAAAATCGGCCTGAAGGTGGCGCTATATGGGACAGATTCATGTTGATGGGATGAGTGTAGACATACTGTGTAGCGATTTGCATGATTTTAGGGCAAAAACTGTAGGAGCAGTGTCCAAAAATGTGTTTTAAAAATCGGCCTGAAGGTGGCGCTAGAAGAGGGCCATGTGAGAAATGAGGGGTGGGGTCTCCGCGTTGCCTTGGCGGACGAATAGGTACCGGCCCCGGCTCTCCCGGACGCTCCTAGCCCGAGTTACGGCATTTTATGTGAGCTGCAGTGGAGGGGGTCCTCCACTGGGGGCGCCACCACTTTTGCATCCGTTCTGGAGCACGAGGAGTGGGTGGTCCCCAGGAATTCCCCGTGAGCAGCCCCGTTGGGGTGGTCATTTGGTCATTTTTGCACATTTGGTCATTTTTTACACCTGGGGGTCCCCCAGGGACCTGGGGGTCCCTGAAGCTCCGGGGGTCCTTGGAGGTTGTAGTTTGGCAGGTAAGGAGTGTGTGTGCAAAATTTGGCATGGATGGGGGCAACGGTTGTGGAGATATGAGCAGGGCAAAAGTGTGACGTGTGACGTGTGACGGACGGAGAGACAGACAGACAGACAGACAGACAGCCGGTGGAGGTTTCTGTAGTAAATGCGACCTACGGTCGCAATGAATCTGTCCCATATAGCGCCACCTTCAGGCCGATTTTTAAAAACACATTTTTGGACACTGCTCCTACAGATTTTGCCCTAAAATCACGAAAATCACTACACAGTATGTCTACACTCATGTCATCAACATGGATCAGGAAGATTTTGGAAAAACAAATTTTTGCCCTAAGCATGGATCGGGGCAACGGTTGCGGAGATATGAGCAGGGCAATAGTGTGACGTGTGAGGTGTGACAGACAGACGGACAGACTGACTGACTGACTGACGGACTCACTCACAGTTTGTGCAGGTTTTGATAGTAAGTGCGACCTACGGTCGCAATAACGGGCTGACTGCTGGTCCATTTTAATCATCAGCCACTGTGCATATACTATGTAGGCGAAGACTTTTTAACTTTTGGCAAAAATAGCCAATCTACTAGTTCACAAATGAATGCAACACTTTTTATGTGTTGTGAGCTTGTAGATCAGCTACTTTTGTCTTCTGTCGTAAGACGAAGTATAAAATATGAGCACATTCATTTATGAAAAAAATAATAAAAAGTCACCAAGGGCTGACTGTTACTTTTATACAGTATATCGTTAAAGCCCAAGTAAACTAATGACCATCTGAAGCTTTCCTAACCATTTGATCATGACAGGATGAGCCATGGATAAGTTCTTATTGCTGTACATAACATTCTGCCATTTATTTTGAATTTCAAGGTGAAACTATAGCTTTTTGAGTCGTAAAGGGATTTCAAAATACATTAGTGGCCTATGCGTCTACGTCACAAACTACCTCCATGCACAAGCCCTTGAGTCAAGCCCATTGATCGAGGCAGTTTAGCTCGTTCATATTTTGGGCCAAAGCCTGCAGAACCAAAGTTAGCCAGTCTGAAACTTTTGCTTCAAAAAGACCTCCCAGTCCTGGGGGCTTGACTGTGTCACTGAAACATTCTTATTGCATGTTGACTCCCAACTTCAAAGTAAAGTTAGTTGTTGGAACATTTCAATCGTCAAGCAGAGAAACACCAAACAACATCAAACCACACCAAAACATTTCCATCTCTGCACCTGTTGCACAATATTCACTGTATGATACCATTCTCATCTACAATCTCTTCATATAGACCGATTCAGAACGGCAACCATAACTGTGGTGTCAAGCGGCACCTACTGTATGTGTGTGTGCGGCTGTACAGTGACACCGCAGCTACTGTACATGGCAGCGCTCAGGAAAAAGGTCTACTACAAAACACAGATCATTCTAGGAGCTGCAACATAAGTCACCAGTCTGTCATCTTTGCGGCCTTCCTTGATTAATAAAACCAAGCATTATCTCTCTTTTACACCTCTAATCCTGTTATGCTGTATATAAAGTTGTTCAATAGCACTCTGAAATTCTGCGCTCAAAAGTTCATGGGTTATTCATGTGTCTCTAATAAATGGGGATCCTTTAACCCATTTAGGCCTAACCTATAGTTAGGCCCAAATCAGAAATTAGCCTACAAAAACAAATATGTTGATACATACTGTACATGTACTGTAAGCCCCTCCCATACACTAAAATGTGTACCCGGCCTGAATGGGTTAATAAACATGAACATCTTCCCGTCACTATAGAGACTCCCTTGTTCCACTTCAATATTAATAATCATATAATAATAAACATTTATAATTTGGTCCCCACTCCTTGGGGGACTAATGTCAATGTAAATTTTGTGCATATTAAGTGAATTTGTACTCTGCTTTTATCCATCTTATAACTGGCCTACGGTATATTAATAGCAGCGAGGGCTATTAGTACACAGTGCTCAGTGAGCAGCTAGGGGTGTCTTGGCCAGGGACACTTCGACACTTCGTCCCTGGGATGCGAACCAGTGACCTTCTGTTTCCCAGGTGGTCTATCTACCATATTGGCTCTCAAAGTGGGGTCCGGGACCCCCATGGGTCCTTGGGGGTGGTACAAGGGGGTCCCCAGATCAATTTGTTAATGTAGTGTCACAAACATCTTAACCACTTTAACTATTATTTTATACTTTGGTTATTCATAAATAGCTGATATACTGTACAAGCTCAGAGGACGTCAATTTGTGCTGTGCTATGAACTTGTACATCTGCTATGAATGAATATACATTACATCTATTTTTTAAGCGAACATTTGAACTCAAACAACAATTTGGGGGTCCTTGGCATTAAAAAGAGAACTCAGCTACAACCACCCCAAATTAAATAGGACTTAGCAATATATCAATATTATATTGATATTGTGATATGAGACCAGATATCGTCTGGGATTTTGGATTCTTTTCTGAACACATAAGCCCTATTTCATACTTTCAAGACTTTAGAAATGTTCATGATAGCGTAACAATGTCAATTATCAAGGTATTTGGTTAAAAAAAAAAGATAATTGACTTTGTCCATATCACACAGCCCCAACATTAACACCCACTCAACTGAAAACAAGCGTACTCTCATCCACCGAGTCACCGACCAAGCAACAGTGCACACCTTTTGTGTTAAAGGGACCAAAATGTGCTGCCAAAACCTTCACACTCACAACACGCGCACCTTCTGGTAGGGCAGGCAGGCATACTAGTGTTTCCTTACCGTGTAGAGCCCAATCCTGCACAAGGCAAGGCAGAGCTGCATGTGCTCCGACATTGTGCTTCGGCGACAAGCGTTACCCCCGGCAACAAACAAGCCAAGCTAGCCTAGAGTAATTGAATGGGAAGAGGAGGAGGAGGAGGAGGAAAGGGGTAGGGGGGGTGGAGCACAACATTTTCAAGTCAACAACAGGAGACCAGCCCCCACCCTCACGCCGTTATTACCATCCAATAGCCACAAGCCAGTTTTCTTTGTATTGGGGAGGCGGGGGGTGCTCCTGTCAATTCATGAAAAGAGGGTTCAGCAGACAGCGAAGAACACAAGATAATTTTATAAGGATCGACAGAGACAGTGAGAGAGTTTGTATTTTGTGTGTGTGTGTGTGTGTGTGTGTGTGTGTGTGTGTGTGTGTGTGTGTGTGTGTGTGTGTGTGTGTGTGTGTGTGTGTGCGTGCGTGCATGAGCAAAAGAGAGAGAGAAAGAAAGAGAGAGAGATTACATGTTATACTGTAACTGAGGATTCAGAGTAACACAGCAAATTGGATTAGTCACTCACCATCTCTCTCACGCACGCACGCACGCACACACGCACACTATGTATCTGCGTGCAAATGTACACGCTCTAGGGCTACGGTCGTCAAAACATGTTACTTCCTAATTCCTAATACAACAGGAGCAATGGTCAAATCAGCTCATGATGGATTTTTTTGTGGGTCTGTAGTTGGATGAAGTCCTGTGAGAAGTCCTGTGAGAAGTCTGGCCGAAACGGCTTGCCTTGGTCAGTCATACTCTGTAATTAATGGCAACACTTGCTGCCATTCTTTAGGGATCAAAATATGTGACCTGTCCTTATCCCTTTGAAGTTCGCACCAAGAAAGAAGCTGTCAAAAAATAATTTCTTTGTATTTTCTATTCCCTTTAGGCATTAATAACAACAATCAATTGTTTTTTTACAATACACCCACCAGTTTTTTAAATATAAGCCTCTACCAAACGGTAGAGATGTACGTTAATGTTAAGGGTGCATAGCTAGAACAATGAAACTTCTCCAGTTGATTACTTACATTAAAACAAATAAAAAATGTATTACAAGTTTTCTGAAACTTTATTTTTAAATGTGCAAATTATGCATTATATGCGCAAAAATGCCTAATTTTCATGTATTTTGGGGGCATATATCTGAAGATTGGATAATGGCAAATTCAAAAATATTGTTTCATTCGCTTGACATATTAGTGACAAAATAAATATCAGATGATGAACTTTAGATAATATGTTGAACTTTGATAATTAGGGTTGAATAGGTGAACAGGTGTACTGTGTATGTTGATTGGACACTACTCTTTTACCACTAACAGACATCTCAACCGTTTGGTAGAGCATATTTTTTAAACAAGAATAAAATCTTACTTATAGAACTATTTCAGGATATATTATAATGAAAAAACATTCAATGTATCATAATAACAACAATGAATTAGTAGAAGTTGTAATTATTCATAGTAAATAGTATGTTTTTAATACTTTAGTTTTACTTGCACTACCTTTACCATCAACGGACACATCTACCGTTTGGTAAAGCATGTTTTCAAAAAAATTATTTGACCATTATTACATTTATTTTGATTGCACTTTGTTACATATGCATGTTCAGTAACATCTCTGAGATGATTATGTAAAAAGAATCATCATAGCTTTGAAATTCCTGCAGGAGAGAGCTCATCTGTCAGGAGTGTTTTTCTTGTGTCAGATTTCCTCTGTGTCACATGACTTGAAAAGCATGGTGTGTGAAGTCACTGCACCCTCAGGTGGATATTATTGGCCATCAAGCACCTCAACCAAATGGTAGAGTTGGCTGAATGAGGTTGAGTTCTTTTCACCAATATGGACTTAAAATGTGCTCTACCATTTGGTTGAGAAAAACATCAAAGGGAATCGAATGTTATTTGTCATGTTAAAATGTAAAAACTACGATATAAAATAAGAAATTCGTAGTGAATCCAAAGCTTCATGTGATGTCTACACTTAACCTTCTTACTAATTCATTGTCTCTTTATCCTACAAGGATACAAGCAAGAGTCTTCACAACAAGCCCAGTCTTCCAGACCAGTGGTTCTCAACCTGTGGATGGGGACCCCCAGGGGGTGATTTAAAAATACATTTAAAAAAATCACGCGATATGGGAAAAGAAGCCCATAAATGCATTTTACTGCAGCCAGGAGAAATACAATCCAACGGGCGCCGGAAGTCGCCGGATGTAGTAGTCTGCGAGGCATCAAGGGAATCTGAGTCTTTTCACTCACTCCCAGCGGTATAGCTATACCATGGTAACCAGTTAACACACAGGTAACATGTTAACAGGCCGTGGCACTTCACGGGGGGGGGGGGGGGGGACTCGTTAACACGTGTGGGAACGTGTTAGGCACTTCGGGTGTTTAAGTGACAATTAAAGGACTTTTAAAACCTCTTTAATGCTTAAAAAGAATTATACTATAATAAAATATTTGACACATTTTCAAATAATACAAGAAAGAGGCAAAACAGGAACCAGCCCACATGCCGTGATGTCCTCAAAGAAACACAAAGCAACCCCTCAAAAAAATCTGAATTGCTAACTAATTAATACTGTAAGTAAGTTATTTTTAACTTTTACTTTTTACACCCATTTGTCCCACAACACTTGTGTGACAACATAAAAGAGTAAAAGTCCTGCTCTGTCACAAACTTAAAGAAATTACTTTTACATGTGTTAGGCCTGTGAGTGATTAGAGAAGAGGGGAAATATTTACAGAAGGATGAACATTTTCATGTTTAGAAATTATCCATCTGATCAATTAGGATCGACCGCTAACAGCAAACTCACTCTGGTTTTGTTCGACAAAGCATCATTATTAAAACCTATCCCATTTTCAACTGCAACACTAATGCAGTTCTGGGATAACGCCAAGAGACGCTGTTGCAGTGGCATTATAATGCTCCATACAGGTATCATTGCACTAGCTAGCCAGGGAGGGAGAAATGAGGAACCATTTAGAACTGGCTGCAATCGATACACTACGAACTAGAAACAGTGCTCTTCCGAGCACAGGTCTCCACCAGGCCGTGCGTCCTCGTGGTGCTACTGTATAATAGGCCAATGTAAAAAGGGTGGCATATGTTCTTCACCTTAGATCTTTCATGGCAATCGGACGCTGCATGCATGATTTGAATCATTGTGTTCCAAAAATGTGTTTTGCTAAAGTCTACCTGCTGGTGGCGCTATAACAGGCCAATGTGAAAAGGGTAGCATTTGTTCCTTGACCTATAGTGGGAATATGTGTGGCAAATTTCACGGTAATCGCAAGCTGCGTTGATGATTTGAGGCATTTTGTTCAAAAACGGAGCAATCCTGCAAACTTTGGAAGCCAATATTAGCCAATCAGGATGGAATATGAACTAGAAGCAGTGCTCTTCCGAGCACAGGTCTCCACCAGGCCGTGCGTCCTGGTGGTGCTACTGTATAATAGGCCAATGTAAAAAGGGTGGCATATGTTCTTCACCTTAGATCTTTCATGGCAATCGGACGCTGCATGCATGATTTGAAGCAGTGTGTTCCAAAAATGTGTTTTGCTAAAGTCTACCTGCTGGTGGCGCTATAACAGGCCAATGTGAAAAAAATAGAATTTGTTCCTTGACCTAGTGGGAATATGTGTGGCAAATTTCACGGTAATCGCAAGCTGCGTTGATGATTTGAGGCATTTTGTTCAAAAACGGAGCAATCCTGCAAACTTTGGAAGCGAATATTAGCCAATCAGGATGGAATATGAAATATCAAACGGATCGGACTTGATCACATGACTATAGAGATACTGTGTACCGATTTGCGTGATTTTTGGATAAAATCTCAAGGAGTAATATCCAAAAAGGTGTTTTACATAAGTCGGCCCAAAGGTGGCGCTATAAAAGGCTGATGTGAAAAATGCAGGGCAAAGGTTTATCCTTAGCCTCTAGGGCAGGGGTGTCAAACTGCCATTTCGCGGGCATTTTGCGGCCCGCGAAGAGGTCCAATGCGGCCCGCGACGGACCCCCCGGCGGCCATCTTTGAAAGAAAAAAATATTAATTTTTTTTTCAAAAAACTTTTTTAGGACCTCCAAAAATGTAGTAGGCAGGATCGCAATCGCGAAATTGCATGTTTAACCCCCATACCACACCACATTTGAAGAAAACATAATGGCTTCTATCTCATGAATGCCTGAACGGATTTCCAAGTGGATTTTTTTGTTTGAAAGCTGTGAACAGCGTGCACACACATGGTGCATGATCTAGGCATGGGCATGCATGATCTGTGCACTATGAATTACATGGAAGTCTATGGAGACTGAGGCATCCTGGTACTTGGCAGCCATTTTGAAAAAGCAGCGAACTTCAAATTGAGTTGTTCTACTTTCAATGTTTTAATTGGGCTCCTTAAAAATGCATTGTTTGTTTTCAGTGTCTATAATTAAAGTAGCTACAGTAGTGAGTCAGTTACTGAAATACAATGCTGTGTAAAGGCTTATTCACACTGAGCACTATATACGTATAACTTTACAAATCTTATGTATAAATGTGTGTGTGTGTGTGTGTGTGTGTGTGTGTGTGTGTGTGTGTGTGTGTGTGTGTGTGTGTGTGTGTATAAACACCTTTGACACAATCTAATTGTCTCAATAGAAGAGCAGGAAAACTAAACACAATCATCTCAATTGTTATATTGTAACATACACTACCATTCAGATTAGTAATAAAATGTGATTTTATTGGCCAAGCAAAGTAGGCCTGCATAATACAAGTGTAACTATACAAGCTGAAACTCTGGAGTCTCAGGTGATCATAGCTGAAACCTCAGAGCAATAGCCACACATTAGCAACCATAACTACAGATAGCCACCCATTAGCTAAAAGAAACTGCTAATGTAAATGATGGAATGTTGGAATGTTAAAAAGGTAATCTCTTTCACTTCAAATTGCATAAATTAGCTATTGTTCATAAGTACTGTAGTTATAGAACTGACTGCCAACAGACTGAAAAACAATGCTGGTATTCACACTGAGTGTAATAGTTTGGACAATTGTTTGAAAATGTTCACTGTGTGTGTGTGTGTGTGTGTGTGTGTGTGTGTGTGTGTGTGTGTGTGTGTGTGTGTGTGTACATATGTATATGCATATGTTTATATATATACACACATGTTTATTATATATATATATATATATATATATATATATATATATGCACACTTAATGGCACTTAGCTGGATGTGTGTGCGCGCACGCGCGCTGGCTGCGGCCCAGCTCAAGTCACCTTTTGACCAATGTGGCCCTCAACCCAAAATGAGTTTGACACCCCTGCTCTAGGGAGTGCGCTTACAAAGTTTGAAACTGATCGGTGAAGTTATAGGTAAAACCACAAATCGGCCTGTTATAGCGCCACCATGAGGCTGATTTAAAAACATTTAAGTGGCATTTCTTCCTCGGCCTAGTGGGAACGTGTGTGCGCGATTTCATGATAATTGCACTTTGCGTTTGTGATTTGAGGCATTTTGTTCAAAACGGCTCAATCCTACAAACTTTGGAAGCCAATCTTAGCCAATCCGGATGGAATATGCAAAATCGGACAGATCCGTGTCGATCACATGACTGTCGAGATACTGCCTACCGATTTGTAGGATTTTTGGACAAAATCTGTAAGAGTAGTGCACAGAAATGTGTTTTGGGAACATCGGCCACTAGGTGGCGCTAGAAAAGGCCCATTTGAAAAATTTAGGGCAGAGGTTCTAGATTGGCATCCAGGGAATGTGTGTGCTCACTTTGGCAGCGACCGGGCCAACGGCGACTGAGATTAGGTGCACACAAACTGCGAGGACACACGCACGGACGCACGGACGGACGGACGGAGGGGAAAACATACTCTCCCCCATGCCTTCGGCTGGTGGAGACAAATATCAGACGGATCGGACTTGATCACATGACTATAGAGATACTGTGTACCGATTTGCGTGATTTTTGGATAAAATCTCAAGGAGTAATATCCAAAAATGTGTTTTACATAAGTCGGCGCTATAAAAGGCTGATGTGAAAAATGCAGGGAAAGGGTTTTTCCTTGGCCTCTAGGGAGTGCACTTACAAAGTTTGAAACTGATTGGTGGAGTTATAGGTAAAACCACAAATCGGCCTGTTATAGCGCCACCATGAGGCTGATTTCAAAAATTTGAAGTGGCGTGTCTTCCTCGACCTAGTGGGAACGTGTGTGCGCGATTTCATGATAATTGCACTTTGCGTTTGGGATTTGAGGCATTTTGTTCAAAACGGCTCAATCCTACAAACTTTGGAAGCCAATCTTAGCCAATCAGGATGGAATATGCAAAATCGGACAGATCCGTGTCGATCACATGACTGTCGAGATACTGCCTACCGATTTGTAGGATTTTTGGACAAAATCTGTAAGAGTAGTGCACAGAAATGTGTTTTGCGAACATCGGCCACTAGGTGGCGCTAGAAAAGGCCCATTTGAAAAATTTAGGGCAGAGGTTCTAGATTGGCATCCAGGGAATGTGTGTGCTCACTTTGGCAGCGACCGGGCCAACAGCGACTGAGATTAGGTGCACACAAACTGCGAGGACACACGGACGGACGGACGCATACACGCACGCACGCACGGACGGACGGACGGACACACGGACGGACGAAGGGGAAAACATACTCTCCCCCATGCCTTCGGCTGGTGGAGACAACAAACAGTTAAAAGCAGGGGTTCGAATTTTGCCACTTGCCAGGAATGTTGTGTAAGGTATTTCACACTACAGCTTGAGGCTATACACTTTTAGACAAAGGACAACCTTATCAGCTGTGACAAACTGGCCCAAATGCACGATATGGGATCTCAATTCACAGAGCATGAGTACCAACGCTTTCCAAGACAAAAGGTAGCTTTTCAGACCAATATTGATTCAAGGAGGAAGAACAACATTTTCAAGGCATTTCATTGCATCCCCTAGGTTTTTGCAAGAGCGTAAGCTTGTCTACAGTTAAGCTAAAAACTGTTCATGCTAATGCCAATCTACAGATCTTGTAGATCTATTTTTGGAGGATAAATGATAAATTAGGCTTAAAGGGACAGTTCACTGAACCTCAACCCCAAAATGACTTTTTTCTATCCATTACTCACCCCATGGAGACTTGAATTCATGGATATTATTCTTTTTAGTTTTTGTTGCATTCCTAAGCCAATAATTTGAGGAGCTTCTTTGTGTCTCCATAGGGAACAAAGTGGGCTCTTTGTGTCTCCATAGGCATAGGGAACCACTGCTGGTCATCAAATTATTGGCTTAGGAATGCGACAAAAACTAAAGAAATATCCATGAATTCAAGTCTCCAGTAATGGTTAGAAAAAAGGTATTTCTTTGGGTGAACTATGCCTTTAAGAAAGTTATTAGTAGTAGTACCAAAGAGGTGTTGAACAGTTATCAAAGATGATTGGGCTGAATGAGAAAGTCTTGCATGCCATCCTGTAGGTTTGCCAGCTGTGCTCACACGATGCCAAGAACGCTTCTTCAGCTCTCTGGCTTGACTGCTTTATCAGTGAGATGCTGATCTGTTGTAGCCCACTGTGTGCCCTTGAACACTGCTGTGTAAACCTGAAAGTCCTCAAACCTTTACCTGAGCATTATGCTGTCTCTGTCGTGCAGAAACCTTGTATATCCATATTTCATAATTCCCTAATTGGGACCGAAAGTCGCAGTATACCATGAGAAATGTTGCAGCTTGTCAGTCAGTCAGTCAGTCAGTCAGTACACATTTTTACAGTCTATGGGTTGGTTCCCTCGTCACTGTGACATCACAGGTGATATCACAGGTGACATCATCACCTATGTAAAAGTCCATATATGGGTATCCCTTTTATGCCCATATATAAAGATCCCTGATGTCATCGATATATATCACTGGCCAGATGGCAAAGGCAAGGCCCCATATCTGTGTGGCTGGTTCAGATAGGGATCTCCATGTATGGGCATAAAATATATTGTATGTATAGTGTATATGGATACATTATTATTATTAACCCATTCAGGCCGGGAACACATTTTGCTGTTTGGGAGGGGCTTACAGTACATGTACAGTATGTAGCAACATATTTGTTTTGTAGGCTAATTTCTGATTTAGCCCTATTCTATAGGTTAGGTCTAAATGGGTTAATAAAGGATGAAACAAAATAAAAAGACCATATATGGTCATTCCCAGAAACAAAATCCCTTTTATGCCCATATATGGAGATTTCTGATGTCATCAAATATTCAACTGCATGTGTGAATATCTAAGAGCTTGTGACTAATAACTACAATGGATCCTGTTGGAACACTCTTTTTCCATTTCCTGAAAACTAACTGTTTTCGACATTAGGTTTCCACCTGACTGCGGAAATGTATCCTCTGATTAAAAAGCTCTTGGATAAACGTTGCAATAATGCATCAATATATTATTTCAACTTTTCAAGAGTTGTGATCCCATAATGTATTATACAGTACATCAGCTGATCAAAACGCTAAGACTATTAGACACTATAGAAATACATCCAGGAATTGCACTAAACAGGCTAAACTCAGAGAGACACTGTTAGTGGGAAAATATAATGATACATGGATGTGTTTCATTGTCTCCATGTTCATGTACATCAATTTACAATTTAAGCATTTAGCAGACGCTCTTAGTCTTAATCCAGAGAGCGATTTAGAGTAAGCAAGGAAAAAGGTGATACATCAAATGAACTGAAATAGTCATCTAAGATCATACTGTAGGTAAACCAAGGACCTATCCTCAGTCTAACTATAAACAGTATATCAAGAAAAATCATTCATCTGTACATTAAAACTAGTGCCATATCTTTGGTTGCTTTGCAGGCCATGGATCCCCATCTGTAAAAATGTTCCAAAATGTACTGTTCTAAATTATATCTAAGTAAAGGGTCATTATTCCTATGTAGCAGAATATCCCCAATGAGGCCTGCAATGCATGCACAAAGAAAAAATCAAACCTCGGTTCGAAGTGGAGCGGTGAATTTGAGCAGCTGTACCCTATGTGAGTGAGTGAGTGAGTGTAAACTGTGCCTGTGAGTGAGTGGTGAGTGTGCCTGGCCTGCACAAAACAGCGCCCCTCCTTTAACTAGTGTTTTGTGTGTGGCCACTCAAGGTATTGCCAGACTACGGACACGGCCAGCCAGCCACCCAGCCACCCAGCCACCCAGCCACCCAGCCACCCACAGACATACCTGTTCATTGGGAGCGCTTTCACCGCTCCAAAAAGTTGCGTAAGACCATAGAAAAGGCCTACAGCGAGTGTGAAATTGCCTCCTCCACAACAGAGCACTTAATGCAGATGGAAGAGGTCTAGTTCACGAATCATGAATAGGATGAGTGAGAATTTAAGTGTCTGTACAGGACATCAACAATGCTTGCAAAAGTGGCCTACAGCGCTACACTTTGACACATACTGTATACTGGGCGGCCATAGCTGAGTGGGTAATGTGTGGTACAAAGGTCACAGGTTCGCCCCCCTGGCCTGCCCATTATAGTTGTCAAAGTGTCCCTGAGAAAGACACTTTAATTATGAACATCTGAGCAGCCATCAACTGGGTGAAGCTATAACTACATTTCCCAGCGGGATTAATAAACATCTCCTCTACTAAAGAAAACACACCAGAAGTACAGTATATCGCCTACACTGCTAAATCTATCGCCTGCAAAGAGATCAACTCCAAAGAGAGTACAAATGGAACCAAATGGGCCCATACCATTTGTACTCTCTTCTGAGTCATGGGTCCTTTTGGTTCTATTTGTACTCTCTTTGGAGTCACAGGTTCATTTGGTTCCATTTTGTACGCTCTTCTGAGTTAAATTAACACCAAGGATTTTACCATGCATGGCCGTGTCATGCTTGATTTTAAATACAGTCACAGTCTCACAAACATCTTGGAAGTACGGTAGCTGACAATACATATTCTGTTGACGACAGATTAGGGTCCAGGAGTCCTCCACGTGGCACACTTGTAATTTGGTAAGGCGGTATCATGGCAACAGCAAGCACAGAATTCCTCCCTATAGGGCAGCCGTTTTGTGAGTTATGTTTTTAACACTACACAGTCGCTGTCGCTGACCATGCAGCAGCGTGCATCTGCAAGGTGATCCTGGTCCCAACTGGAACCAAAGCCACTGTATATGCTCAATGTCATGCTGACGACATAGGCCGCCGAACAGACATGATCTCATACATACAGTCTATTGATGTTGCCCTCACTTATGTATAACTTGATTATTTCTATTTGATGTCTCTTTATTTGCACAAGAGACTGCGATATTCTGTCTAATCTTTATTTCTTTTTTGAGCGCTATTTATTTGATATTGATGTCTTGTTGTCACCCTGAGGTGTCTTACTAGTTATAATTGTTTTTCTTTTGCTTCCTTCTCTATTCTTATGACCTTGTCACCCATTCTCTTACACCGTTAAACTTATAGTCTATAACCTATGTATGTATTAGGGATGTCAAGAATTGACCTTTATCAAAATCGATTATTCTATAGCAATAATCGATTATTAATCGATTATTAATTATTAATACATTTTTTTTTTTTTACTGGATTGCAATGCACATTTACATATGTACAACATGGCTCTTCAGGTAATTGGTAGTCTAACTACTACTCTCTTCATCTTTCTTTTTAGTGTGTCAGTGTACTGTTCAGTGTACTGTTATTATTATTATTTTTCTATTTTCGATTATGAAATATTAAAATGGATTATTGATTAACACCTTCTAAGCCAAGGGGAGCCCCTTAATGTTAAAACCGTACTATATCGCACATCCCCCCAGGGACTCTCAGCCACGTCGTACATTCCCGGACTTTGTCTTTAAAACCGGAATAAAAGCTTTTGATCCGAAAATCGGCGATCGTCTAACCTTCCCTAGTCACCACTCGTGCACTGATAGCTCATGCAGACCGTGCATGAAGCAGAGGTGACGTCAGCGCCTCTCCTTCTCCAAGGCACCTTCCACCCATCCGTTTACTGTCTACACACTCGAGCTCCTCCTGCAGCCATGCTTGGGGCTATGCTAGCGAAACTTTTCAGTTCTGTTCTTCAGTCACACATGGACTATTTGCGGGGACATTTACGTGAAAGGATCGCGCACGCGAAACGCACGGGGACATCGACGATCGGCCAAAACCCCCATTCTATCCCAACGGAAATCGAGAAAATCATGGTGAGTTACTGGCCTGGGGGGAAAAAAAAAGAAAAAACAGCGGCGCTGTTCAAGATGGAGGGGCTGCGGGGTCATGTTTATAAACATAATATTATGTCTCAGATCACAATACAATAATAGAAATGTCACGGCTAATCTACCAACCACCATTCTATTTCGGACGTCAAGGTGTTAATCGATCGATTAATCGAAAATCGATTACTCGTTGACATCCCTAGTATGTATACGTATTTAGACTGTAGACATCTACAGTACCATCATGTCAAGTCAACATGCTAAACTGCCAAAGAAAAGCAATATAGAATAGCAAATAAGCATTAAAACTTTCAATCCTTGCCTGTGAGAAGAACAAAGCAGCAGTAGCCTTGGTCAAACTTGGGTTTTACGATGTGACAATAAACTTGAGGTTGGAGTTGATCCAATAGTGGTACAACTACAGTACCATCATGTCAAGTCAACATGCAATGCAGACAAAGAAAAGCAATATAGAATGGCAAATAATGGCAATAAAACCTTCAATCTTTGCCTGTGGGAAGAACACAGCAGCAGTAACCTTGGTCAAACTTGAGTTTTCAAATTGCAGCCATAGTTAGAGCCTGTGCTTTCTTTGTGCCAGGTCTCCAGTGCTGCGCAGCAGGAGAGGAGGCCCAGTACCTATTGAGAGCCTGACCTTTGAGGACAGCGGAGCACTCAGCTCCGACAGGCCACAGTTACAGCTGTGCTTTTTTCCCCCACCTCGGACTGGACCCATAGTGTGTCTCAGAATAATAGCTTAAATCTCTGAAGCTTGAAATCGTTTGTAAATGCAGCCCACCACCAAACCTGCCCTCATCCTTGGTGTAAGGTAAATGTACTGTACTAACAAATCTAATCTCAGACATTACATAATAATAATGGGTAATAATAATAATAAAGTTTAGGTGGAGTTTAAAAAAAATCGTGAAATTAAAATGAAATCATGCAATGTTAGACCAGACCAGTTCAGCATTTCACTGGTGGCCAACAGGACAATATGAATGAAAAGCAGCTATATATCTCCTCTTATCATGAGTCAAGGAGAGAGAGAGAATTTTAGTTTAGAATTCATGAGGGTGCTTATTTTGGCAATACTGATGAATATTTTCAGTTCCAACATCTTTGCATAAACATCTAACTGAAGCAATGAAGTAACTCTCAAACTAGGAAGACATTTTCTACATGGGACCCCCTTTCTTGCAATCTGTGTGTAAACCTAAGAATTTCACAACACAAACATAAGCCTGATTATTGAGAATAAATTAAGCAATATACAGTCTCAGACATTATTTAATCTGTGTGAACTGTGACAAAACTAGCCTATATGTTTTGCAAATAAATGAAAAGCATATTGCTCTACCATGTGAACTCAGCCAATGACCTAATTATGGAAAAGTTCAAAGTTCCATGTGTTGTGAGGCTCATTATAAACAAGCTGATAACACTGGGTGGGGGAACTCCTTAAAGAGGTGGTGCCATAATTTTGTAATTTTTCTGTTTTGTACAGTGTGTGTCTATGGAGTTAGCATTACTCTAACTAGCCCTTACCCGTTCAAAGATATGAGCTCCAAAATGATGTGCAGTGTGTGGGTTATGGGATGTGCACTGTGCACACAGTATATGAGGGATGGAAAGTAACTTTAACTGGTGCTTGCATGATGTACTGTAGGAGCATCAATGTAAGAAACCCGTTTCGTTTGTGGCCACAAACATAATTTTAACACTTTCTGTATATATATTTTGGGAAAAAATCTTCCTCCTAGTATAATCATAATACCTGATCATCATGTTTTAGGGAGGGAAAATCATGGCACCCCACAGTGTCTTATACTGTCTCCTTGCAATGTGACACCTAAAATACGTAATTATAGTACTCACTGACCACAAAACATGCGTAAATTACGTTATGTAACAGTTGCACTATGGGGCTTTTAACTCATTCCCTGCCAGGCCCGATAGTCCCGAGATTATTCCAATGTCTTTCCCCGCCAGGCCCGATAGTCCCGAGAATTAAAAAAAAAAGAAAAAAGAAAATTCAAAAATAAAATTTTTTCAAAAAATGTTTTTGACCCCAAAAAATGGAGTAGGCATGATAGCAATCGCGAAATTGCATGTTTAACCCCCATAGCAACCCCATCTTTCAAGCATGGCAGCCATTTTGGCAGCCATCTTTGTTAAACATAGTGGTTGTTATCTCATGAATGCCTGAACGGATTTCCATTCGGATTTTTTTGTTTGAAAGCTGTGAGCAATGTGGACACACGTGGTGCATTATCTAGGCATGGGTGTGCATGATCCGTGCACACCCAATTACATGGAAGTCTATGGAGACGAATGGCAGGTGGGAGTACGGAGGTATGTTAAAATGGCGGTCAATGTGTTAAGCCGTGACATCATTTTGTAGGCAGAGGAGAATCTGCCCCCAGAGCATTTTCTGTCCCTCGCTATTTTCAACAGATCCGAGACAAAAATAACGACTAAAGTATAATTCTAACACTTTCCTTTCAACAACAAAGAGAAGAAAAATGTGTAAATAGTAAAAATAGTAAAAAGATTCACGGAAACTGGGGGCAGAAATTCTCCTCTGCCTACAAAATGATGTCATACTTAACAGCCCCATAGATTATTACTGATTGCCACCATCGGTATGCAATGGTTGAACGGTGCTGACTGCTGAGTGGACATCGCACTGCTCGCGTGTGGGCACTCCACACCACTTCTGTAACACCTGCCTTGTTATTTATCTAATAATCATCACGTTTAGCTGCCACTGTATATTACGTACATTATGTATCTTAATACGTACAAAACATAATCGTATGACTACAGAAATGCGCAAGCAAGTACTTGACGTTATCTGAAATTGTCTTTAAAGGGACTACACCATGAATTTACATTTTTCCAATTTTTATGTATTTTCTTGGTGTCCCACCAGCAACTTCTATCCTCACAAAGTCCTATTTCTGACCATTGTGTCTTTCTCAGTTTATGGGCAGATCTATGTTAGCATGTCTCAGAACGGTCCTGATTGTGAAAGGTCAGATTTGTGATGTCACAAGGCCTGAGAAGGAGGCAGGAGGAGCTGGGAGAGGGTTGGGGAGGGGTGGGCAGTAGAGATGCAATTTATGGCTCTTTGAAGTGAGCCAGAGCCATGGCTCTGGCTCACTTGAAAGAGCCGTTCAAAAGAATGGCTCATTTGGCTCATTGCATATTTATATATTTTTGTTGAAACATGAATCCACAAGGTGGCACGGTCTGGCACCACATTCCTCTGCTGACAGTTGAGATCACAATTTTGTATTTACCCTTTTTATAAAACATGTGTGTGTAAATTAAGCTACCTTGACTAATGTTATTCATGCAACACCTTAAAAAAAACAAGCAGGCAACCATGAACTCGCTCCTCCCCTAGCGGTGTATATAGCCAGGATTTAACAACTGGCTAGGCCTGGCACAATGTGAGCTTGTACATCGGCTATTTTAAAATAGCAAACATTTAAATATTTACAGGGACATAATAATACAGTCATTTGTCATGGAAGTGGACTTCCTAAGCAATATGGAGACGTTTTAATTATAGAAATCGCTTAATAATTGTCTAAACTATGATCAAATCAAACTGTAGTGTCTTAATTTGCCTCCTAGATAGCTGCACATTGCCGCGCCGCGCCGCACCGCGAGCCAATTCAGCCAAATGAACGGCTCCCTACTCCGCGAACCGGATCCCATCGTTCACTTCAAAGAGCCGTTCAAAAGATTCGATTCGTTCGCGAACGTCGCATCTCTAGTGGGCAGGCCTGAGAAGGAGGCAGGAGGAGCTGGGAGAGGGTTGGGGAGGGGTGGGCAGGCCTGCTGAGCAGGAGGTGGGGAGGAGTGTGGGGCCAAAACTGGCTCAATAGCGCAGTCCTCCCACTCAGGACAAGGTGGTACTGCAGCTGAAAATGCTCTGAAAGCCAGGCAGAAATGACAGGGGCTCTGTATTCAGGAGTGGTAATTTAGCCTCAAACCTTTTCAAAAACGTTTTTGGGACACAAACAGTGTTATATAAATTATTTTTAAATGCATGGTGTAGGACCTTTAAGAATCCATTGTATCATGTTTTCTGATAAGACTGCGTTGAATATGATGACACAGCACCTATGTAACCTGTTTTCCCCCTCCAGCTCCATAAATTCCCTTCAGAAAAGCCTGGAGCCCTTGTCAGTGGAATTGCATTGCTAGGGAACAACTATAGGGCTAGGGAACAACTATAGGGTCCAAGTTGTAGAGGTCGACCAATGTTATTTAGAAATAATGCATTGCGACATGTTGTGAGCTTGTAGCAATTTTTTGGCAAAGAGATTTGGTAGAGAGTTAAAAAAATGACTGTATCAAGTATGTTATTTACAGGTCTCTTTTACCAATTATAGAGGGTTTAAGTGGTACCGGATATGCAGCCCGGACAATAAAAGGTGAATTGATCCCAGACGGAGGACGATTTCACGATAAATTAAAACTCCACGATACGATTATCTTGAGTGTTTTTATCACAATAAACTTATCGTCCCATCCCTACTAGTGACATGAAGATACAAAGACACTAGAAGCCGACATTAGAAGCTGCTCCAAAAACAGTAACTACAAAGCCACAATTACAGTAAGTTGCCATACTGTATGTACTGTATCTAGCGGTTAGGATTCCTGGTTTTCACCCAGGCGGCCCGTGTTCGACTCCTGGGAACACACATTTGAGGGGGCGTCAGTGGTTCAGGGGTAGAGTGGCCGATAGAGCGGCCGGATGGCAACTGCGAGGTTCGAGGTGTCCTTGAGCAAGTGTCCTTGCATGGTTTCCTCCACCATCGGTGTATGAATGTGTGTGTGAATGGGCGATTAATGCACAATCTATGTAGAGCACTTTGGATAAAAAGTAAGCAATTTACCCCGAGTGAGAGGACATTATGCTCTCATAATGTCCGCAGTGAGGGTGTTATCGGACGAGGCGCAGCCGAGTCCGATAACACACTCACTCAGGACATTATGAGAGCATAATGTCCGACCCCGAGTGGTAAATAGCTTTTCTACCACTTTTTCCCGTATACATGAAAGAAAACACATAGTTGTAACTTGCAAGGATCTTAAGTTACAATCATTATTGCCTATAAAACTTCCGCGAGACAGCAGATAGTTCCACCAACAACATCTTCTACTCACCAACAGATGGCGCCAACTCCATACTAATCCATGCGTCTAGCTTACAGCTAAGCTAACGTCAGTTAAAAGCACCGTTCCGGCCGTAAATAGAGGCTGTTCGCTTCCAGAAAGGCATAGGTTCAGAGAAAAGGGGCTTTAAAGTTGGCGGATTGCATTGGATCCAAATAAATCGGCGACGATAGTACGCACGTTAGTAAACATAGGACCGCTGCGACCTTCATTTGTTGGTTGGGGGACTACCTCCTGAAGTCCCCGGATGTACACTGAGGCGCATTGATCTCGGACACACAACTTTGCGGCAGTTGTCCTCTCATAACCTCCGGAATTTAGCCAATCAGAATCCAGTATTTGAACACGTGACTCGAAAAAGTGGTAGAATGCACCATTTACCACCTGATTCCAGGCAGGGATGTTCCACATTTTTTCTT
Organism: Nannobrachium achirus; assembly: GCF_963921795.1. Lineage (NCBI taxonomy): Eukaryota > Metazoa > Chordata > Actinopteri > Myctophiformes > Myctophidae > Nannobrachium > Nannobrachium achirus. The sequence goes on along the minus strand of NC_137832.1, from coordinate 47,019,518 downwards.
TTTTTACCTTGCAAGCACTTTAGTTAGATTTTCTGTTATGTGTTTACATTTTTTAAATTACTGTATCAATACAGGATAATTGAAATTTAACATATTATTTCAGAAATATGCATAATTATTAATTATCCATTTAGTAACAAACAAGATTTGGTACAAAATATGGTAAAACCTTCCCGCTATATCAGTCAAATAATATCGGAATCTATCTCTACAAAGTTTATTTATGACCAGCGGCAGCTACTGATATTCACAAATACAGCAACAGGAAATAGACTTAGAATGTTTATGTTGTCAAGTGTGAAATGGTCTATAGCTGCCACTTCCTCTCTATTGTTGCACTGTCCAAGCAGCGCCATTCCCATCCCTAGAATGTGGGCAAGGGCCCAAGGCTATACTCTCCCAGGCCCAGGTTGGAACTATCAACTGCAATGTAACACAGTGGTTCTCATCCCTTTCAGGCTGCGACCCCCAAAATAATCATATTTTAACTGGGGACCACCCTGGCACCTGGTGAGCACTAAGAGTTGAGGCATTACATTTTGTATACACGGTTCTATTGTGAATCCAATCTATACTCACCACGCCTCGCGTTGCAAGGTGTGGTGAGCATGTAGATCTGCTATTTTCACAATTTCTGCCTCTAACATTAGACAATTTGGCAAATGTTTAATTTGTCATTTCAGAGGTATTGAAAAGTCCTTAAACTGTGATTTTAGAAATGTGCAGATATCTCTATACACTTAAACCTCATGTTGGTTTGAGTGAGAAAACAATGTTGCACATTATGTTAATCATCTAGGGACTTTTTCCATATTTTTTACTTGAGTAAAAGTATCAATACTGCAATGTTACAAGTAAAAGTCTGGAATTCAACATGAGCAAAAGTACTGAAGTATAATTGGTGTCAAAATGTACTTAAGAGTACTAACGTAAAGTATTAAAGTAGTACTCATTATGCAGAATGTCCCATTTCAATTTTTCAAATCTTTTTGAAAATGGCAGATCTACAAGCTCACAATGCGTGAGATGGATGTATGAACACAGAGGATTTGACTATGAGTAGCTAGAACTGTGGGGTGGATCTAAATCTCATAATATGAGACTTGGAAATATGAACAAAGCCTGTTGAAGCACTGATAACAAGTTTAGTGGCCAAGCCAACTCCATTAGCTACTGTACTGTATAACATCATGCCAAATCAAAGTTGTCATTTTTTTTTTAATGTCATGTTTCAGATGAAAACATGGTAAAGAAAAGTCTTTACACTAAAATGTGGTAGCTGCACACAGTTCAACCACAGTTCAATGTGTGTGAACTGTGGTATCACAGGAGTCAACTTATGTGTGACTGTCAGTGTTGACAATGCGTGTCAATGTTGACTTTAGAACAACAACCTGCTTTATTGCTGACTTTGCAAGATGGTGAAAATGTACCAAACAATGAGGCTCGTTCTCTGCCATGGTTATTACAAGTTATTTACCAGCAAAACACGTGTAATTTATTAGGCCTATTATGCATTAACAAATTGTTATTGCACCGCAAATGTGTCAAAGGCTGGAGCCCTAATTGTGTTGAATTCAGTAAGCAATGATTCATTAAGCAATCTCAAGTCAATTAGGCTATTCATTTGGCGAATCTAGGAGTTTGTTCAATACAGACATTGATGTCACCTTTTTGGAATAGCTCTTTTAATTTGTGGCTGCTTGCTTCATACCTGTGAGACAGCAAACATAACATGAAAACACTTTTACTCCCTTCAATAATTGTAGCTAGTCTACATATTTTTGTTTTGATTGTATTGTTGTGTACAGGTTTATTTTGACAAGGTAAACGTATATTTTCTCAAGCCAATAAAGCCATTTGAATTGAAAATGCAATTGAATTGAATTGAACATTGACAGCATTGCCATTGTACCTGGATGAGGGACCAAAACAAACAAGAACATTCCAAATACTCACCAGATAATCCATGTACTACCGTTACTTCCCAGTCACGCTGCACGAATTGGGAGTTGTAGTAAATCCTGAGGTTTGTTGTTTCTTCTGCGACAGCAAAATGTAATGGATATGATATGGAACCACATACACTTGGCTTTGTATTCCCCGCCTTATGACACGGACAGCAACGAAGAGGATAGAACCAGTGTATATTATCCGCAGAAAAAACCGCTTGCTTAAAATAAAAGCAACCTTTTAATTCGGACCGCGGCTTCGAGGCATCATCGAGAGCGTTTGCTTATGGATGGAGAAGTCCCCTTCGTGCGTGTGTTTTCATGGAGAAAGGTCCCTGTGCGATACTGTCGCCCACCCGGCTGTTCACTTGGTTTGTTCACAATCAGACACAAGCAGCGCTCGCTTGAGAGGAAACTAGTGAAGCTGACGTCACTCGTGTGGTGGTGGTCGTACTACGGCCGGTGTCGCGCTCGCCGAAAAGGGCCGATCCACAAGCTCACCGCGCTGCGCGCCAGCGACTCGCGGTGAGCTTGTGGATCGGCGCGCGACACCGTGGTACGACCGATTTCTAGGTCTCTGGACCGAGCAAGGCCGTGGTCTTTTAAAAACGTAAGGAGTCACGTGACCAAACACATGGCCCATGGGTCCCCTATTTTCATTCTGTGAAGGAAACGCAGCCGCTTTATGTTGGGGCTTGGCTGGGTGGGAGCTATGGGTGGGAGCCATAGACTGTTACCTCCTCTGTAGAAGTGGGAGCATGGGTGGGAGGCAATGTGTGATGCTGTTCCTGTTTTTGTTTTTTGCTGTTTGTTACATTACAATGACAATTAAGGAGCAGTTAACCCCATAATGGCCTTTTTCCTATTGATTACTCATGGAGACTTGAGTTCAATAATATTTTTGGTATACCCCCATTGATTCCGGATGGAGACCCAACCGGAATCAATGGGGCTTAAGGGGTCTTTCACATCACATGGGTTTACTGCACTTCCCTAAACATGTATATTTTTATTTGATAATTATAATAAAGCAACTAGCAAGCACTTTTGCAATTTAATAGGATAGGATAGGATAATTGCGACTGTAGGTCGCAGTTTACTATCAGAACCGTCACAGCTTGACTGTATGCTGACGGGTAACACCTGACACTGTGGTTCCCCTACCCTGACACATCACTGTGACATCACAGTGACATCATAGTGATATACTCAGAGCAGGGATCTCCACATAATGGGCATAAAAGGATTCTGTTAGGGATCTCCTAATCTCTCAAGACAGCCTCAGAGTCGCTACAGACCGAGTGGGCGTCACCCTTTCTTTGAAGATGGGTTCCCAGATTGGGGATCTCCATAAATGGGCATAAAAGGGATTGTATCCCAGATGATGCCCTGTTAGGCACTAACAGAATCCATATATGGCCAAGACAGATGGCGCGACCTCGCTTTTCGCCCTTTAGGCGTCTTACTGGTAGTATGATGGATAATTAAATGAGTTTCATGTAAACAATGTTGTCAGTTTCTCCATTAGCATTACCTACAATGAAAACTTTGACAGCACTGGTTTTTAGAGGCTGAAAATACTCAAGTAAAAGTACACAAATAAGTAGGCCTACTCAAGAGTATTTTTTTTTATCTATAATGTCATTTTTAATTTTAAATGCTCTACTTTTACTCTTACTTTGAGTAATTCAAATAGTAAACACTCTACTTTTATTTTGAGGACAATTTTGGACGATGAGTATAAGAGTAAATTAAATTCAGGTTTTTGTCATACTTATGAATGCATTGGGACTGCTGCTTGCTAACCCTAGCAGGTGGCAGTAGTGCAGCATTATGTGACGTGTCAGACCATGAATATTTGGTTGAGGTTGTTTTAGATCATTATTAAACAACTCTGCTTTACCTCTCACTCAGCTGGGAATGTTGCCCATCTATGCCCAGATGTAGAGGGGTCTATGTAGAGTTTTTATTTAATTTTATTTATTTATTTTATTTTTGTACAAGCGTTATAAAGGGGAGAGGGGGCCATGGGGGGGCCATTAGCGAATACAGTCTGGGGTAAGTAGATGTCATTCTCTAACCTGACTGGGTGAATCTCTTTACTTCTTTCATGGTGACACTCACAAATAGCACTGCTCATGTCACACTGGGTGTGATTTTTTTATTTAATTGTATGTTGATCAGAGCATTCGACTACAAATGCATCATTCTCTCTAAGCAATGCATCATACTCCAAGCACAGTACAGTAGCACACAGCCATACACACACATCTGATACAGTATGTCTTTGGGGGGCAAGCTTAACCAATCCTCAAGCTCACACCACTCCTCCATTGAACTCAATTGACTTTTGGGGTTACAAAAAGGTTACAGAAAAAGTCCATTGAACTTAGTGTACTTTTTGGGTTTACAGAAAAGGTTACTCTATGAAATAAAAACTGGTCAGAATTGACCATAACCCTTTCCCCACCTTGAATGCCCACTAGAGTTCTCAAATCCTGCCCGAACCCGACCATACCCGAACCCGACCCGACATTTAGGGTAGGGTAGGGCCTAAAATGTATGCTAATTAGTCGGGCCGGGTAGGGCCTCGGGCTCAATGAAAAAAGAAAATATATATTTTTTATTATTTTATTACTAGTATAACTCATTGATAGAGTAATGAGAACCCGACCATACCCGAACCCGACCCGACATTTAGGGTAGGGTAAGGCCTGCCCTAATATGTATGCTAACTAGTGGGGCCAGGAAGGGCCTCGGGCCAACCCAGTTAGGGCCCAGTTAGGCCTTAATTTTCAGGCCTGTTGAGAACTCTAATGCCCACCCCTAAGAACAGAACTATCAGCTGTGCTGCTAAAACTTGCTCCATATATGCGGAGCCGAGCAACACATGAATCTCCATATTATGTGACTGTCATCATCCATATATGGACATCTTGTGTCGTCTCAAAATAACCAGTGTGATTGTCACAACGTGAGTCACACTTGCAAATTAATTCCGTCCTTGTCCCTTTTATGCCCATATATGGAAATCCCTGATGTCATCAATATATGCCCATATCTGGGAATGTCCATATATGGACATATTGTGTCAGTCTCTGTTGTTTCAGCACGACCTCACCCTTTGGGGCGTCTTACTGGTAGGCTATATAAATCTTGATAATCTAAACAATGTAAACATATTTATTGCTAGATTATAAGACATTTAGAAATAAAAGCCTTATGTCAATGAGTTTCTTTTTGAGTAGTTCATTCAAGATGGGTAGGTGACAAAGCAGTTAAATGTTAATTAATTTAAGTGCATAATAAAGGATGTATTTACCGTAATAAAGTATTGTTTTAGACCAAGTATGCATAAGGCATACTGTCAATAAATGTAAAATAGGCTCTGCAGGCTTCCATAGCTTCATATGATTGCCTCTGCTGGCTGCTGCGATCAATCAAATGAACCAATGAAATCAGTCAGTCAAAGGAAGCTATGGTAAATTGAACCAGAACAGGGAACTGGTATGCCACTTTCCAGAGAATCCAGGACTAAAGCTATGCTCCTCTGTGCATATACTATTAGACTATTATAGTAATAATCTGCCACTTTCTGGCTGTGCACTATAGACATTTTCTCAAACCTTAGCTATGTGTGAAATGTGATAATGGCTTGAACTGTGAACTGTCCTTATCTTGGGCTTGGCTCTGCAACACGTATTGAAGGCTGTACCATCATGTTATGCTTTGCAAAAAGGCAAATGAACATCAATGAGAAGAGAACGTTTCTAGGCTCCTCTAGAGGCCACAGGTCTTTAGATTCTCTCCACAAAAAGCTGCATTAGATATTCTGTGCCAAGCAAGACAGCATCAAATTACAGTAACATGACTGACATGAGGCTCACAGCTTCCATCCAGTTCAGACAAAACAGTAATGTACTCTTGTCATAATTAAGGGAGTAGCATAATGCAGACTGCATGCTGAAGTAATCCATTCTCTCCAGTCTCCACAGATCACGCTCCTATTCAATATTTCATGTGAGTGAGTTGCCCTCTGCTCAGATCTGAAGACGATGATAAATATAGAAAATATAGTAAATAATACATTCCATGCTATTATGCAACCCATTTGTAATGATGTGAATGTGAATGAATATCTTATATGTAATCAATTAATTAAAATACTAATGAGTTAGAATGACAATACTCATGCCCTATATTAAGTTAGAGACAGTTCTTAAGAGAACCTGAACAATTATACCTCTTCAAAATTCTTCTCTCATTTGCATGTGAAATGAGTGACCTCTGGTGGCTATCACGTGTATATTAATGTTGGTACCGAAAGGGGGTCAGAGGGGCCCAAATGTCCCTGACAGTGAACACACACACACACACACACACACACACACACACACACACACACACACACACACACACACACACACACACACACACACACACACACACACACACACACACACACACTAATGTCCCCTCATTTTCCCCTAAGCAGAAGTTTTCAACAAAAACAGATTTTGTTTCTAGCTAGTATATGGGACTTATGGGTGCCCGAACAGGGGCAATTGTTACTCTAACCGGGGTCAATTGTAACAATGTGTTACAATGTAACTAAGCAGATGCTTTCTGTCAGGGATAGGATTACATACTTTTATGTTAGTTAATGAACATATTTCACTACATTACCTTCTTCTCCTTGACTCTTGCCTTGGTGTCCAGCACCTGGCCTAAATACAGGTACAAGATGTGCACACAATCTCCTCTGTGGGAATGGAAAAAAAATAAAAAAAAAAAAAAAAAAATAAAAAAAAATATATATATATATATATATATATATATATATATATATATATATATATATATATATATATATATATATCACACGCCTCATGTCATTACACAAAGATGACATGAGTATGAGTATATTTCTAGTATGAGTATATTTCTAGTTGTTTTTGAATTATGAAGGAAATGTAAATAGGCCTAATGTTACTTTTGCCCCCCAGTCTCCACTATGTGAAAGCATAACCTCTATGAACCAAAATAGCACAAGCCAATAGCCACAAGGGGGCAGTATCTACTAGAGGAAATTGTTAATTTTAGTCAGTGAATGCCGTTTTGGTTTTTGCCTAGTTGACGAATTATCAATCCAAAATATGCATATTTCTGATTTGATAAAATAAGAGTCTGTCTCATAAACAGTTCATCTTGCTAATATGCCAGTAACAATATTTGTAAATATGAATGATTATATCATTGTGAACCCAGTGCGTAACAGGGCTCAAGGTTCAAGGTTGTACTATTGTTATGTCTTTTGTACAGGTACATAAGAGTAAAACTTATTTTTTGTTCGGCTTCCTTACAGACAATGCAATGGTGTATATAAAATAACAGCAGGGGAAAAAAATAATAATAATAATAACTTAGGGCTCAACAATATCCTAATAATATCCTAACGATTCTAAGGGTTTTTGATAGGCTATTAATAGGTAGAATGATTTATTGTATGTATGATTGTATAATCAGTAGCTAGGCCTATATGTACAAAAATACATTTCTCCCTGGAAAACTGTATATCCGACCTATATTGCACCCTCTATTTTTATTTTCTTGAAAATGTTTGGAACAACGCTGAGAAGGTAAAAGGCAGAAGAGTAGTTGGATATATTATACTTCTGGCCAAATAATATCTCAATACAGGTGTGAGGTGTTGCTCCAGACAAAGATCCGGCATGGAGCCCATACTCACTAAACAAATGTTTGTTTCATTCCCACAGAGGAGATTGTGTGCACATCGTACCTGTATTTTAGGCCAGGTGCTGGACACCAAGGCAAGAGTCAAGGAGATGAAGGTAAAACATCTGAACACTGGTGTAAAGCTCCAAAATGGTTTTATTTAATGCCGCAACATTAAGACCTTATATAGGACTTCATCAGCGTTCATTCCCACCCTGGACCCTCACCAATTTGCTTACAGACAAATCTACAGATGACACCAGCCACAGCACTCCACATGGCCCTGACCCACCTGGTTAAGAGGAACTTATATGTGAGAAAGCTGTTTACAGACTGAAGCTCAGCATTCAACACTATTGTACCCTCCTGACTCCACACCATGCTCAGGGACCTAGGACTCACCTCCAGCCTGTGCAGCTGCACCTCTGTCCCACTGAAACTCAAGGAGCCCCCAGGGCTATGTTCTGAGCCTCTCCTACTCCCTGTACAGTACACACATGATGGCCAACATGACAGTATAGGCCTGGCCCTGATCACAGAAGATGATTACTCATCGCTCGCTGGACGCTGGAACTCAACACAACAACAACATGCAATGCAAAAAGTTATGTCTTTAAGTGACGCACAACAGGGGAAGGTTTTGATCGCCTGGCGATTGCCAAGATGCTTTCCCGTGAGATTGCCTTCTTGAAATAATACGCTGAGTTCTTGAGGCTACTCGTCATCGCTCTTGACCTGGGAGAAAGGAAAGGCTTCTTTGGAATGCTCCCCACACTCTGAAGAAATGAGGCAGCAGTGGTTCAGGAGATGGAGTGGCCTTGTTGGATTGGAGGTTCCCAGTTCAATCCCTGGCTCCTCCTGGCTGTGTGTCAAAGGTCCTTGAGCAAGACTTGCATGGTTTCCTCTTCCATCAGTGTGTGAATGTGTTTATATGAATGGATGAATGTGATATACATTGTAAAGCACTTTGGAGAAAGGTGCTATATAAATCAAACACACTCACATTATTAGACTCATCACTCCACAAATGAACAGTGAACAAGGAAAGACTGCTTTCATCTTTTACACCCCAGACAAATGGAACAAACTCAAGGACTCTCTGAAACTGGATAAATTTGTCTCTATAGGCATTTAGGGTACTACTTGAGGAATGAGGATGGGTTACATAAAGACTGCTCCTGCTTTGTGTAGCCCTATGTATCTGCATTATGATGTTAAAAATTGTTTGTATTGTAAATTTGTATAATGTTGTGAACTTGTGATCATGTTGCAGTCCATCTGAAGAAGCTATAAGCAGGGGTGTTACACCAAATTCTGGGCCCTGGGTACAAGGATTCACAGCGGGCCACCCATGAATGTTCTTTATAGGGGAGGGGGTTTAACACATTTAGACCGGGAACGCATTATTACGCATTATTTTGTGCTTTAACTATTGAAAAATAGCAGATCTACAAGCTCACAGCATGGATCTGCTTGTAGATCTGCTTTTGTCAGTGGTGCTCAAACCTTTTCATGTGAAGGACCCCCAAAATGAAATTTGGCCACGGACCCCCATCTCAAAATATTTAGTTCCAGGGATCCCCCAGAAGCAAAATTTGAGTTGCAAATGTTCGCTTAAAAAATACATATATTCAAAGATTTGCACACATTTTCACGACTTTTCAAAAATAGCAGTTTTTTCTATTTTTCAATAGCTAAAGTATAAAATAATTAAGGCCCCTCCACCTTGGGCCCTAGTAACTCAGTCCCACTTCCCCCCCCCTTGTGACGCCCCTGATGAGAAGAAAGCTGTAACACGCTTTTTCTCTGATGTCATTGGCACCATTGTGGCAGCAGTGGTCACGTTACACAATTATTAGTCAACAGTCTGCATGCAAAACTATCCCACAGTCACTGTAAGTTTGTGGGCTGAAAAGAGGGAAAATATGTGCAAACTTGCCAACCGACCCTGCAGTCTGGACTGCAATAATGACTTTCCAAGAGTGAAGAGGCTCTTTCTTTCTTAAATCCAACACCATCTTACCCTCTCGTGCACCTGTTGAACTATTCAGCCAACTATCTACCCCCCAGAGGATTGATTGACAGATGAACATTTTGAACAAGTGCTCCTCTTGCCCTGCCTACAATAGAAAACTCCTCCCTGTGGCATTTGATTAAAGATAATCACCCACAAAGACTTGAACAAAAGAAACAACACAGTACTGCCAGAATGTTTTGTACAAGGGTAACTTGTTTAGAGAGAACAGGATAAATTGATGCAAAAAGTAGGCTAATTAGATTAGATTACGATTGTTTTGTTAGAGAATACATAACTTATTACAAAAATTGCCATTTAATATAACATCCAAGATTGGGTGCCATGATCAGGTATTATAATTATACTTGGAGGAAGTTCATTAAGTAGGCCTACAGTATGCCTGGTTGTCAGGTTGGTGGTGACCCAGCTGAAGTTGGGTGTATGATAAAAGTGGAGGGGATGATTTTATGATGTCATTAACTCAGTGATTTTCGATAGGGCCTTTTGACTCAGAGGCGTTCAGCTTTCAGGAAGAAACCAAAAATACAAATACATAGGAAGTCAAATTTGCACATTATATCCACACCTAGGGGTCTATTAGAGTCATGTTAACTCCATACAAAACAGAAAAAGTACAAAACTATGGCACCACCTCTTTCAGTATAACGGCTACATTTCAAAGTAATCTGACCCAACTCTGAGTATGGCTTGGTTGTTTATAACATTGTAACTACAACATTTGCCCTAGAAAAAATATGAATGCTGTTCATGATCCTAATTCCTGAATAGCTTGTTATTATGATGTATTGGTATCATTACAGTACAATGCGAATTTTGTGTGGAGAAAACTGATGGGACATTGAATGTTCCCTGCCTTCTCCTGTAAACTGAATGTAAAACCTTGCTATCTTATCTGGATTTGATAAACTACAGAGAGCCAGTATTTGGTGGGGAGATGAAGGGCTTGTTCCATGGCTATGAATAGCTAAGAATGTTAGTCATGTTGAAAAGGAATGTAGTGCAGCCTATTATTTTCCATTCAATCAATGTAGTTAATTATTATTATGCAGTAGGTTAGCCTGGTAGAAGGCCTATAGTCGTAGTAACTAATAGCAGTCTAGTAGTAGTACTGTAATGAAGTGATATTGTTTATATTCCGATAGTAGCCTAATCATTGTTTGTTCAGTAACAGGGCCCAGCTCTTTAGTAGGCCTACACAGAAAATACATTTTAAGGTCATCAGCAGTGAATGTTTTAATCTATCAGGAGAGAGAACCCAGGATATAGGATAAGTTGAATAACTATCAAATTGGAAGTGATTAAACAAAAAATGTGCACACACAAGTAAGAGCTTGTTTGTGTGGGGGCCCTTGACATGAAAAAGTTTGAGAACCAGAACCACTGATCTACACAGCACACACTACGGTGGTGGTGTGACAAATGACAGCATGGTGGCTCCTCCCTCGGCCCTTCAGAATGATTACGTATGTGGTTGTTGCTGCGCACAGTGCGCAGCGCGACACACAAGAGGTGGAGAGGGAGTGCAGTGCAGATGCCTGGTCGTAGTAAACGTAAATAAACCCGCTTCACTTTGGAAATCGCTGAAATCTCTGGACGTTATGCGCACGACAGGAATCGCGTACGTATTTTTATAGAATGGACTAAAACGTCACCTGAAGCAGGAGCGCGTTGAGAGAGGTTTGCTGGCGTATTGTGATTTAAATTGTGCCTTGTCAAGTGTTGTACACGGAGTTCCAGTAGTTTGTTGGTTTGGTGGGCTGTCTGGCTGGCCAGCCTGCAGCTAGTAGCCGCTTCTCTTCGGCGCTACCGCTCCATAAGTTGTGATTATGGCGCTGCGGGCGAGAGCACTGTACGATTTCACCTCCGAAAACCCGGGGGAGATATCTATGAAAGAGAACGAGATTCTGACTTTGCACAGCGAGCAGGACATTGAAGGCTGGCTCGAGGGCTCCAACTGCAAAGGGGAGAGGGGACTTTTCCCTGCGTCCTACGTGGAGATCCTGAGGAGCGACGCCGCCTCCACGTTAAACAACAACAGCAGCACTTCAGGGGATGCTTACCAGGACTCACGGTACGCCAATGTCCCGACCGTAGGTGTTGACGCGTCGTCGTTCAAAGTTGAGAACTTCTCCAAAGCATCGGCGCCACCTGTCTTCTCCTCTTTCTCAGCCCCGACGCAGCAGCCGCAGAACACTTATCATCAGACCAGCCAGGGGAGCGACGATGACTGGGATGATGACTGGGATGACAGCTCCACCGTTGCCGATGAGCCAGGGACTGTGGGGGGGATCTATCAAGATTTCGAGGGGAATGGACCGTCCACATACAGGATGTCAATAGCCTCGATGTCAAGAGGAGGTAATGCACAGCAAGCAAAGAGTTCCGCCACAGTCAGTAGAAACTTGAATAGGTTTTCAACCTTTGTGAAGTCAGGAGGCGAAGCATTTGTGCTGGGGGAAGCAGCTGGCTTTGTGAAGGACGGGGATAAGATATGTGTGGTGATGGGCCAATATGGTCCTGAGTGGCAGGAGAACCCATATCCATTTGGCTGCACCATTGATGACCCCACTAAGCAGACCAAGTTCAAGGGCATGAAGAGCTACATCTCCTACAAGCTGACGCCCACCCACACTCAGAACCAGGTGAACAGGCGGTATAAGCACTTTGACTGGCTGTACGCCCGGCTCGTGGAGAAATTCCCCGTCATCTCGATCCCCCACATCCCGGAGAAGCAGGCCGCCGGGCGCTTCGAGGAGGACTTCATCTCCAAGAGGAGGAAGGGCCTCATATGGTGGATGAACCACATGACCAGCCACCCTGTCCTGGCCAGGTGTGATGTCTTCCAGCACTTCCTCACCTGCAGCAGCACGGATGAGAAGGCCTGGAAGCTGGGCAAGAGGAAGGCCGAGAAGGACGAGATGGTGGGGGCCAACTTCTTCCTCACCATCAGCACCCCCGCCGCCCCGCTCGACCTCCAGGAGGTGGAGAGCAAAATCGATGGCTTCAAGACCTTCACCAAGAGGATGGACGATGGCGCCTTGCAGCTCAACGCCACTGTCAACGAGTTTGCCCGCAAGCAGATCACCGGTTTCAAGAAAGAGTACCAGAAAGTGGGGCAGTCGTTCAAGGCCCTCAGCCAGGCTTTTGAGATGGACCAGCAGGCATACTCTGTTGGCCTCAACCAGGCCATCTCCTTCACTGGAGAGGCATACGAGGCCATCGGAGAGTGTTTCGCTGAGCAACCAAGACAGGATCTCGACCCAATCATGGATTTGTTAGCGCTTTACCAAGGCCACTTGGCAAACTACCCAGACATCATCCATGTCCAGAAAGGTAAAGTCTACTATGATGAAAACACGTGACACACTGTACTAATATGAATCCACTCTCCATTTATTAATTGCGCCAGCAGAGCTCGCAAGTACTGGGATCGGTGCTGTCTGTATCCGGCTGACAGTACAAAGGGTGCTGTCTGTATGTATGGGGCTGACAGTACAAAGGCAGGGCCTTTAGCCAAATGAAGGAGCAGCGTTCTTGGTGACGTCACCACCAACCAACAAGTGTCGTCACATACCACATAACCATCACCGATCGCAGTTCTTGCCCACTCTGCTGGCACACAAGTCGCAAGACGCAACAGGCACCTCGACTAGAGTGCAGTCTAGTTTTATTTATTTTATGAGCAATATGTAGGCTATGTTTGATATTTGTTGTGCTTCATACATGAGTATAACAAACAGACTGGTACCCCTGGCTGCTGTTATATTAAACACAACTTTTTGTTTTATTAGACAGGTATAACAACACAAGACAACCAGCTACTCTATGTCTAGATACATTCTAGTTAAAGCTTAAAAAACTGAGGGGGAAAAAAACAGAAGAGTCAGGATCCAATGCAAGAACAGCCCAGGAGACATACCATGGCATGTCATCCAAAACTAAAAGACACAAACACTGAAAAATGCTTCAGAGCTATATACTTGAATCATGTTAAATCAATACATTTGTTGCATAAGAAATATCTACATCTTATTTGTCATAATGTATATGCAAGGCGGCAGTGGCTCAGGGGTAGAGTGGCCGGTAGCGGCTGGATGGGAACCGCAAGGTTCCTATAGTTCGATCCCGGGCTCCCCCAGAGTAAGTGTCGGAAGTGTCCTTGGGCAAGACACTGAACCCCTAATTGCTCCCGATTAGCAGGTTGGTGCCTTCTGCCTTTCATGGTTTCCTCTGCCATCACATCAGTGTATGAATGTGTGTGTGAATGTGTGATGATGTAATGAACAATCTCTGTAAAGCGCCTTGGATAAAAAGTGCTATATAAATGCACCATTTACAAGGAAATGTTGTCAAATTAACAAATAAGTGATTTTCGTCAGGCATGCAAGTGATGCAACAGTAGGCACACCTGTCTGTGTTCGACTGGTGTAGTTCTCTGTCAGACATATCAGCACTGGATGCTAGTCATCACTGTCAGCCAGATTGACTTTGCAATGCAAATAAGGAATGTTTGCATTGGGAAACAGACCCACGTGTAGTCCTCTAGTTACACTTCGCTGCTGAATCAATCATGTGGGCGGCACCCATTCAGCTGACACGCTATGTTTGATTTTCCATGGCCGATGACCTACAGTATTATCTGGTTCTAATGCCAGGAAAACTGAGAATGCTCCATTCTCTATCTGTCTGTCACAAAGTGACCTACTGTAAACCATTTGTTCTTCATTAACACGTTTGTGACTGACCGATTCTCCCATTTCTCCACAGAAAGTCAATGTTTAGGCTGTCTCTGCTGTCCTCCCCAAGAAGAACAATGATTGTTCTCGTTGTCTGGCAAAATATCGCTCCGTGAGTGGCAACGGTGTTGCTAGGGGTGCAGTGTAGTGGTTACTGTTTAGAGGAGGCTCTCCCTAATGTTTAACAGTACATAAGAATGTAACACATTTATGTGCTTTGTGAAAAACAACTATGGCCTTTAGTAGAGTGGAGTTTGCATGCCACTCTGAACCAAAGTAGACACTGCAAACAGCAATTAGTCTTTAAGCTTGGTGAATTCATTCACACATTTATCAATGGGCACAATTGTTTTTGCTCTCTTTTAAGTTGTTTTTAAACTCTGCCTGATATACCGTAAGCCTAGTCCTATCTGAGTGTGACACATTATTGGCATTGGGTGGGTGGGGGGGGCTAGAACACAGTAGATTAGCGAGAGACAGGAAACGGGGAGAGAGAGAGGGAAAGGTTGTCGGGTTCGGGAATCGAACCGGCGACTCAATGCCAGGCTGCACTAGAGCCCATATGTGGCATATGCCTTAACCCTTAGGCTAGCGTCACCCCAGCCTTATATTATTTTTCCAAGAAAACTTAATTTGAAAGTAGCCTCCAAAACATTGCATATACTGTATTAGACTGTATTAGACATTTTGATGATACAATGATAGCGATACATCAACATCAGTGGACTGATTATTCAATTGCAATTTCAATTATTGTTGTTTTTCTGTTCATCCAAGTTATTCATGTACTTGTTGCACCCCTAGTCATTTTCCACACTGCCTGTCATTTAAAAGTTGTGGAAATACTGGAATTAGGTTTGGTTCCCCTCAAACAGTAGGCGTATTCAGTTCCCAATCAAGCAATTGTTTGAAAACAGGATAGGCGGTGTTTTGATGTTGTAGTGGAGGTTAGTCACTAAAGGCTGTTTGCACACCATCCAAATACGCAAATACACAATATTGTGCAATAAGCAGACTAATTGCAATGATAAAGTCTGGTTTGATTATCGAAAGTCTGCTTTGATTGTACAAAGACAAAGACACATCCTTGCTTCAAGCAGGGAGGCAGCACCAACACTTTGGTTATTTTTCAACTGTGGTGCCAAGCTGTTACCATCTGATAAAGCTCCAACACTCCCGGGAGTGAATTGCCTGATCAGAGACACAGGCGGTTTCCACGCTGTAACTAGTACTGGAGCCACAGCAGGATACTGTAACAGCAGTTAAAAAGAGAACAATATGTCACCCATTGCATTTGCTCAATTCTTTTGATTCTCTCTGTTTGTAATGAATGGATTTGAGCTGTCAGTTGCTAATTTACTTCCACCTTTCTATTTTTCTCATAGCAGCTTAGCTTCATTATCAATGCCATGATGTCATGAAACAGAATCTTCTCTGGTCTGCATGACTGTACCAGGAACACGAAACTGAAGCTATTTAACATTATTGTTCTTATGAATAGTATACAGTAGCGGGTGTCGCTCTCCATTCCGACATGTCGCCACTCCGAAATTGACTTCTTATTGTCGGAGTGGCGACACTTCCATAGGGGTTAAGTTTAGGGTAAGGGTTAGTGTCGGAATGGAGACATGTCGGAAAGGAGACATTTTACTATTCACAAGTATATTTACTGTTCACAACTTGTCGCAACACAACGAGTTGTTCGTTTGTAGATCTGCTATTTTCAGTGAAGATAGGCGTATAGAGCTCTTGGGAATCAGGTCAACTAAGTACAGTATAGGGTTTAAGTGTTTAAATGCCTTCTTTTTTATTTATGCTTATATGTGAGTAAAACAGCATACAGGCTGCCAGGCAGTGTTCAAATTCAATAACCCTACAGACACAGTTTGTTGACGTTGGCCCGTCTGAAGTCCAATTATGTTTTCCACTCTGCTTTAGAGATCTTAAAGAAACCCCCTGTGCTCCAATCCAAACCCACTAATACACAATTGAATTGGTTTTAATTAGCAGGAAAGTACATGAAAGAATAGGAGCTTCTAATGAAACTATAAAAGCTGACAGCCTGCAGTTCACCGACTCGTCATTGTGGTTAAGACAATACAGTCACAGTGTGGCTGGGAGTTGAAAATCTGCTCTGTGCTGACGGGCAGACCTGCGTTTTCACACTGACTGTTGCCTCTCTGCCAGACATTCTGTCTGCTTTTCTATCTTCTTCCGCTCGGAACGGAACGGAGGACGGGTGGAATGAGGCTCTCACCTCATTCCACCCCTGTCCTCTTCTCTCTCTCTCTCTCTTCTGTCTCTCTTTCTATTGTTGTTTTTATCAAAAGCATCAAAAGCTTTTTAGAGACCATTTTTAATGTATTTCAGTGTGTTCTTTCTTGTCATTGCAAACAACACCCTGACCACAAACCTCTAACCCTGCTTAACAAATGTCTTGCTGAAATGTCTGTTTCAGTTCTCAGGGTTGAACCTGAAGCTCATCATTGTGTGAGGGTTACTGGATGTCTGCTGCAATCAGGCAGCTCAGTAGAGGAACCACTGGCTAAGCAACATCGTAGTTGTCATTTAGACCAAAGTAGACACTTCCTTACCATAAGTGGCACATGACAATTTTACTTCCTCAAGGAATCACCGTAAAAAAAACAACAACCTCCCTCTAGCATTGGAGTGTTAATCCTAACTCTCCATTCATGGAGAGGTCCCTATGGAGACACAAAGAGTCTCCTCAAATTATTGGCTTAGGAATGCGACAAAAACTAAACGATATCCATGAATTCAAGTCTCCATGGGGTGAGTAATCGATAGGGGAAACAAATACACTTTGGGGGTGAACTATCCCTTTAAGATGAAACATATCAGTGCAATGGTTATCAGCCCTATCAGAATGTGACCTGTTATTTTTAGAATCCTATATCTGTCCAGTGCACAGCACACAGATCCTCCCAGACACACAGGTTTCTATTTGTCCTCGCTGAAGTGACCAGTGAAACGCGAGCCTCCCAGCAGGGAAACTTTGGACGTCACCCTTATCGATTGCCACCTCTACAGGGACACCCATTAGTGTGCAGGCTGGTCAGGTTGCCCGTAACTCATAATAATTTGGTGCCTTTTAAATGTTTCCATTTAGCTTTGCAGCGTAAATGATGTTATAGGGCACATTGTTTTCTCATGTTTCAATCTCTTCTCTAGTTGAAACAGTTTCAGATCCTTAGGTCAGTGATATGCTGTGGTTTTGCTCAATGGTCATAGTTAGTGTTGCCCGATCCCGATCACGTGATCGGATCGGCCGCCGATATGGCCGTTTTTATAAGAACGGAGATCGGGGGAAAAAATCGAAAAAAAAAAAGATTTTTTTATTTATTTTTTTTCCAAAAAATAATTTCTGGGAGTACTGAAAGTTACAGGTAAGGTGAATGCGATATGAAATGTAAGCTTACCATAATCACAGTAATCCTTAATCATTTTCAATCATATTCAAGGGCTTTTGGAGAAATGAGACAGACAGAGCACTGCAGAGGGAAGGTGATTGTGTCAGACTCTGTGTACAGCTGGCAGCTGATGCCAATAAGTAGTAATTGGCCCCTTGCTATCAAAGGAAGGCAATTATGTCTCTCTGCACTGTCAACTAGCTCAGTGGTTCTCAACCTGTGGGTCGGGACCCCCAGGGGGGTCCTCAAATTATTTTGGGGGGGGGGGGTCCCCAGATGATTAACTTAATGTGCAACATTGTTTTCTCTCTCAACAGTAAACAAATCAACATAAAGTTTAAGTGTATAGAGGGTATCTGCACATTTCGAAAGTGAAAAATTAAGGACTTTTTAATACCTCTAAAATGACAAATTAAACATTGGCCAAATTGTCAAATATTAAAGCCAGAAATTGTGAAAATAGCCGATCTACATGCTCACAACTCCTCGCGTTGCGAGGCGTTGTGAGCATGTAGATCTGCTATTTTCACAATAGAACCGTGTTATACAAAATATACTTCCTCAACTCTTCAGGGTCGGGGGTCCCCAGTTAAAATATGATTATTTTGGGGGTCACGGCCTGAAAAGGTTGAGAACCAAGTGATAGAATGAATAGAATTTTTTTTTCTTCTTAATGCCTTGCCAAAAGATCGGATCGGGAAAGATCGGGATCGAATCGGAAGCAATAATATTTGATCGGTATCGGATCGGGAGCAAAAAAACCCTGATCGGGGCATCCCTAGTCATAGTATCTGAATGTTTCCGGGAGGGTAAAAACTCCAACCTAAATTCCCTTACTCGACGTTGATCCCAAAGGAAAGTGGGAGCGGGACATTTCAAAGTGTGACCACATAAGCTAACAAATGCTTTGATAGCACATTTTAAAATACTGTTCACAGCACATTTATTTGTGTAAACACAGCCTTTACCCATCAAAATGGTCTCCCCCGCCCTCACCCATCTCTGTTGCTGCAAGTTCTCATTCAAACGCCGGCTGGCGATGAAGACGGTTAATGCTGCCAATGTAGTGCTTTTACAGGAACACTTCTGCTGACCTCAGGCGACAGCGTGTTATCAGGGCTGTTGTCGTGGGTCGTACGTCACTGAACAGCAAGTTGTATTTTGTCCCATCAGTGCTAACTCTTTGGGACATTGAGTGGCAAGCAAGGGGAAAACACACTTGATTCAAAGACCATGTCAGGTTTTCTTGCAACGTCAGCGTTCAGTGAAGGACATTAAATATTCAGTCACTGCAAAAACATTTAATATAGTAGTACATAGTATATACTATAGTAACACTAGTGCTCAACATGGGGGCCAGGGATCCCCATGTGTCTTGTAGAGGGTTTCAGGGCGGTCCCAACTAAATGATTGATAGGTAACAAGAAACCAAATGGACTTTTTCCTTTCCGACATGTCTCCATCTCTAACCCTAAACTTAACCCCTATGGAAATGTCGCCACTCCGACAATAAGAAGTCAATTTCGGAGTGGCGACATGTCGGAATGGAGAGCGACACCCTTTTTATGGAACCCAATAGACCCATTTGGTTCCTTTTGTAGTGTACACTCTCAGATTTAAATTAACGGGCCTCCTCCCCTATCTTAAGGTGGTTGCACACTGCTGCGTTTTTCGGGCCGAATATCGGAGTGAATTTCGGAGCACGCAAATAAAAAAATCAACCTCACGTTGTGTCAGTCACGTTTGCACACTGCCGCCCGTTTCGCGCACCACTCAGTCCCTTGCTCTCTCTATCTCCCTCTCTCTCCTTGTCCTGAAAAATGCATTTTGCAACGAAAAACGCAGCAGTGTGCAACCACCTTTAGTCCATTTTCCTCCCAGGTGACACAAAACAAGTTTTAAAATAATCGTGATATTGATTTGAAGTCATATCGCCCAGTCCTATCTATGCCACAGGCTGGCAGAGGCACAGTGTTGTGTAACCAGTGATTACGTAACAGTTGTGCTGGTAGCGTCGTCCTGTCCACAGCAGGAGAGCTCCCTGCCACCAGCGTGCATTCATCCAGGAATGGTTAGGTTTCCTCTGGTGGCATGTCAGTCAGTCACCAGGGGTGACCTATTTATTTAAGCCTCATTTCCACTTTGTCACTTTTTGTTTTGATGAGAGACTGACTGTCATACAAAGTATTTAAGTTAGAATTTGGTCTAACTTAACGCTAACTGATGCCTTGAAGCGCTGCAGCTATAAAGTGGCATTTGTTGTCAAAGCTTGTGGGCTGCTGGCTATTATGCCGGGGAAAAAGCAAGCTCACATCGTGATGCGTTGTGAGCTTGTAGATCATCAGGTTTATTCTATGTGAAATACATTGTTACTCTTGCCTCATGGCATGTGTTATGCTATGCTCACAACAGCACATTTTTGACAGCTGTGAATTTGCTGGGGTCTCTGTGCATTATACTTGGTCCACATTATAGCCTCACTGAACTCATCACTGAACTCCTGCCTGTTTCCTGTAAAGTCTCAGCAATATAAAATAAATACATAAATCATGCTTCCACCTCAGTCCATTAGTGGGCTTTTAAAACACAGGAAGCCACACACAGCCCTTTAACAACTTTGCTTCCCTATTCTGGGGGCAAACATTCAGCGTAAATGGCTGATCTACAAGCTCACAGCGTGCCATGTTGTTCGGCAAAGAGATTTGGTGTAGAGGGAAAAAGGAGCGGGCCAAGGATAGAGCCCTGAGGTGGCCGGACAATGAAGTATATAGAGCTGGAAGTGGTTAACCACATGAACCCTAGAGTCGCTGTCCTGAGGGGAACATTCAGTGACAAATAGCACATCTCTGCATTCTGTCGTGAGTTTGTAGATCGGCTCTTTTTGGCGATGAGATTTGGTGTAGAAGGAAAAAGAAGTGGGCCGAGTATAGAGGCCTGGGGGACCCTCGGCCAACTAAGTATATAGGGTTTGAGTAGTTATGGTAGTCATGAAATGTCTTGGGAATCGACTCTTTGGACAGCTGTGTTTGTTCCCAATGTTTCTCTCTGTCTTTCATGTCGGCCTGCTTTTCTTCCCCTATTCAATCTGTTGTGCATTAGAGGAATTTCACAGATCTAGGTTAAACTGTAACAGAGGAAAATACTGCCAGACTATGCAGATTTTAGGAAGATGGTGGTGGTGGGGGGGGGGGGGGGGGGGGGGGCTAAAGTGTCTCTTTTAGAGATCGTCAGCATGTTTCTCTTGCTTTGTGTACTAATGTGTAGTCCATCTACAGCCTGACCACGTTGTGTGCAGCCCCAAAGAGGAAACTCAGAAGGGATTTGGTTGAACTTGGCCGGGATATTTATGCGATGCTTTGGTGAATACCAAAAGCTCAGTTTCCAAGATTAAAGATGTGCACCTTTGAAAATATGCCACATTTAAAAAAAGAAAAGAAAAAAAAGAAATGGGCTCAGATTCCAGGATAAAAGTATTGCTCTTTGAAAATGTGCCGGAGGGAGACACTGAGGCAGAGAGAGTACAAATCTTCTAAGAAGTGGTGAGGTGACACTTGACAGGAAGCAAGCTCTCTCAATCATACTTTTGACAAGGTGTTAATCGCAGTGACTGTTGACTAAGTCCACTAAAGGCATGTTTTCATTGCAGTTCCGGATTTTTCCCGGCAAAATAAAGAATTATAATTAGCATAACTTGCCGGGAGTTTAGTTTTTTGGGTGTTTTCACATGCCCTCATCGGCAGCAAAAATACTGGTATCGCTCGTTTTCACTGCCATTGTGACGGCATGAAAACCAGGGTTGCCAGATTTTGCGAGAGAAATAAGCAACCAGGTGTACAAAAATAAGCCCCAAAAAGTGATATTATCTTAGCCTGACACTCAGCCTGAATTGACATTTCGTTTCACTTCATTATTCAGTCTGAAGTCAGTTCCGCCCACGGCGTTTGCAGGGATGGGCGTTGCCAAAATGAGGCACTGTTCAGCGATTGGTTCACCGACCAACACATGACATAGTGTTGTTATGTGTGCCTGGATGGCTAGTGGCTAACCTGTTGCTTGCTAGTGCTACTTGCTAACCAAAGAAACAGTCAGAATAGGAGCACTACGAACTAGTAATCAAACACAACATAACATGCTTGCTACTGGTGTTTCATAGCGAGATCGATACGATCGCATTTTACCGCAATTTACCGCATTTTACCGCGACACGATGTGCGGTACGGTACGGCGGCGGCGGCGCTGGTGTACTTGGAAACACACATGAGTTCTGGGAAACCCCCACCCACGCTGATCACAAGACGCTGATTCACGACGCTGATTCGCCCGTTTGGATTTTCAACCGAGGCAGGCCTCCTCATTGAGAGCGATTCTAGACCTGAATCGCCGAAACAAAAAAATTAAAGGGGTGTGGCTAGCGATTCAGGGTCTGGAACTAGGCTAATATTATCTAGCCACACGAGCACTTTAAAACTATACGCATCGCCGCATCAGCTACTTGAAAATTGCCAATCTACAAGCTCACAACAAATAAACCGCAACCAGCCACTATCAATACAAGCAACTTTACGGAAATCAAGCCCAGAGTCGCTTATAATTAGCAGACATGGCAACACACGGACTGAAAGACCTGCAAAAAACACACGCGGGCTGAAAGACCTGCAAAAAACAGTCTCCCCAGTTCGGTTTGGTGCGTCTCTTCTCTCTCTCACCCTGAACGCTACAAATGGATTTAACAAAATATTCTTCATGCAACAACACATAAGGTTCAGAAAGGATCGCTCATGCGTTATGCAACCTGTTGGGGGAAATCTCGCTCTTAACAGCGAAACGCTCCCCCCATGCACTTGTGGCTTGTGGGCTTGTAGATTTAGCTTTTTTTTCACGCGTCACTGTAAACGATGGATGACCATGCAGACTCGATGCTCGCTGCTCTGTAAAACACTTTTAATCATGCAACGAGGAGAAACTATTAACTAATGATGCAGCTCTTTGAGTTGGTAAAGATTCCAGCTTTCATCACAACATTACGAGCGCATTGCATCCTGTTCTCCAGACCGGACTTGTATCAAAACCCACACAGTTTAATTAAAAATAGGCTATAGAATACAAATAAGTTTGAACCATGAGCGCAAGCTCAGAAGGTTCAGAAAGGATCGCTGCATGATGCAACATGTTGCACTTGTGGGCTTGTAGATTATTAGCGGTGTGTTTTTTTTCTTCTTCACGCGACACCATAAACGATGGATGACCAGAGAAAGAAAGAAATAGACTTCTGCTGTGTTTGTCAATGCGATTCTAGCCTAAATAATTAATCCCCTATTCAAGGTGAAGCTGTAGACCTACTTTATTTCTATATATTCCTTTACATTCACGTCGTTTTCAATCCCAGATACAATGTTTTAAACTGTTAACTGGCTCCTTTCATGCACCTGGTTGTCAAAAAAACGGCAAATTCACGGCATGCGTTTTCACTGGAGGGAAATTTGTATTGTCACGGTACTTTCATCAAAAATTACTAGGTATTTTCCCGTCAAATTTCGGCCCCCAATACTGCCGGGACACAAAATAAGTGTCCGTTTTCACATGGCGTGAATTTCAAAATTGCCGTCATTTTTGAAAAAATCAAACCTCGGTTCGAAGTGGAGCGGTGAATCTGAGCGTGCGTGCGTGCGTGTGTGTGCGCGTGCGTGCGTGCGTGCGTGCGTGTGTGTGTGTGTCTGTGTGAGTGAGTGGTGAGTGTGCCTGGCCTGCACAAAACAGCGCCCCTCCTTTAACTAGTGTGTTGTGTGTGGCCACTCAAGGTATTGCCAGGCTACGGACACGGCCAGCCAGCCACCCAGCCACCCACCCAGCCACCCACGGACATACCCACGGACATACCTGTCTATTGGGAGCGCTTTCACCGCTCCAAAAACTCCCAGACGTTTTGCTCAGTGAAAACGGGGCTTAAAGCCCCGTTTTCACTGAGTCAAACTTCTGGAAGTTTTTTCCAAAATGACGGCAATTTTGAAATTCACGCCATGTGAAAACGGCCACTTATTTTGTCTTCCGTGAGTTTTGTAGTCCAAAATTTGACGGGAAAATACCTAGTAATTTTTGCCTAAAGTACTGGGAGAATAGAGATTTCCCCACAGTGAAAACGGCATACCGTGATTTTTACTTTTTTCGGACAAGCAGGTGCATGCAAGGAGCCAATATTAACAGTTAAAGCATTGTAATTGGGATTGAAAGCTTCAGAATCCATATTGCATTCGAATGTTATGTAAGCCTGCCAAACACAGAAGACAGAAGTATATTTCTTTCTACAATCTCCAGCCTATACGGCCGCGGTGCTGATAAATGCAAGCTTGCTCAATTCATGGTTCAAACTTATTTGTAGGCTATTCTATAGCCTATTTGTAATTAAGCTGTGTGGGTTTTGATACAAGTCCGGTCTGGAGAACGGGAGACGGGATGCGCTCGTAATGTGATGAAAGCTGGAATCTTTACCAACTCTTTTTACGGTGCTATAGCCTATTTTTTGTCTGATTGGGACGCAATGCGCTCATGTGATGTGATGGTAGTTGGAAGCTACCAACTCAAAGAGCTGCATCTGCATCAAATAGTTTCTCGTCGTAAAGTGTTTTACTGAGCAGCGAGCGACGAGGAATACAGTCTGGTCATCCATCGGTGACGCGTAAAAAGAAAAAAAGAAAAAACAACACGTTGCATAAGCGATCCTTTCTGAACCTTATTCTGAACCTTATGTGACACATACGGTTCACGTGTGTTGTTTCATGAAGAATATTTATTGTAACTTGTTAAATCCATTGGTGAGAGAGAAAAAGAGAGACGAACAGAAGTGAGTCGCTGCTGCTTTAGCAAGCGTCCAGACAGTGTGGTGCACGCTGCAGGTTCCGTTGCCATGTCTGCTAATTATAAGTGACTATGGTCTTGATTTCCGTAAAGTTGCTTGTATATATTGATCGTTTCTGGCTGCGTTTTATTTGTTGTGATCTTTTAGATCGGCAATTGTCAAGTAGCTGATGTGGCGATGCTTATAGTTTTAAAGAGCTTGTGTGGCCTAGATAATATCACTTTTTGGGGCTTATTTTCGTACACCTGGTTGCTTATTTCTCTCGCAAAGTCTGGCAACACGGACTTTCATACCGCCACGGTTTAGTAGTGAAAACGATGTATTTTATTGCTATGCCAGCATTTTTGCTCATGTGAAAACACCCAAAAAACAAAACTCCCGGCAAGTTGAAAATGATTATGCTAATTATTTTGCAGGAAAAATTCCGGAACTGTAGTGAAGTGCAGGAAGTTCTGAAGGGTCTGCTTGTCTGAGTATAAGCCAGTGGTTCTCAAACTTGGGGTTGGTCCCCAAAATATGTTGTGGGGTCCCCAGATGATTAGCTTAATGTAATTTATTTTTCTTACTTCAACGGTAAACAAACCAACATACAGTATAAGTGTATACAGTGTATCTGCACATTTATAAAGTCACAATTTAAGGACTTTCAAGACCGTTTTAATACCAAACTGGCCAAACTGTCAAATATTAAGTAAGCAAGAGGCGAACATTGTGAAAATAGCCGATCTACATGCTCACAACGCTTGTGAGCATGTAGTTCGGCTATTTTCACAAAATTGATCTGTGGAACCGAGTCACATTAAATGTAATACCTACAATTCCGAGTGCTTGTCAGGGTGGAGGTCCCCAGTTCAAATATGTTTATTTTGTTTATTTTTGCCTAAAAAGGTTTGAGAACCCCTGGTATAAGCTTATCCTTTTAGCCTTAATGGCTACCTTGCTGTTTACATTTCTGACTAATAAAGTATTAAAAAAAAACAGAAGGCTTACTCTCGGTTGGGTTTATAGTTCCAAAGGCCTCACCTGTGTTTGTTCTCATCTGTTTTGAATGAAGGCAAATAGGTAGCCTCTGTGTCAACACTCCTTGTTTGTGTAAATGTTGCCAGATGTTGATATATGCTAATACTTCACCTCGTTTACAGCCAGGGGAGTAGGATACAGCCCACAGAGGTCAGGAAATATTTGGGCCTTGTCATTGAATAGCAATAGTGAAAATAGTGTACACCATTTCATCAGTAGGCTACTTTGGGGATACTCTTTATGTTTGCTTTATTGAAGGAGATCGTGTTTGCCCGTTGTCATTGTCATAAGAAGAACATTGCAATTTCGCAAATAATAAATTGCAAAATGGCTAGTTATTTTTTTTATCTAGGGGAAAATGTATACGAGAAAATATTCTATTATATTCAAACCAAGATTATAATTTTGCCTATGTGCATACACATTTGCATTTAACCCTTATTTCACCAGTGTCCTCTCTTTTTTCAGTCAGAAAATTTCTACAGCGTTATAAGGTCGACCCTACCTAAAGTCTCCATAATGTACATTTTACAGTTTAGACGACTTACAATAAGCAGATAAAACATCACAATAATAACCAAGATAATATGTCAGTACATCAACAGCAATATAACAAATGCACAGCAATATAACAAATGTAAATGTAAGAAATGAAATACTGTTAGATCGATTCTCATCTGTCAGTCTCATGTTCTTTATTCAACACAATGCAAAAGGATCCCAAGTTGTATAACAGGTTTGTTCTTCACTAGTGCAGTAAGAATGTCTGTGGCGCATGACTGATACATGTACGTTGTACGTGTGAATGTCTTTCCCTTCCTACACCACAATAAAGCACCACGGTAACGACAAAGCATGACGTTCATCCTGTTCCACTGTGAAAAGCCACTGGGTTAAACTTATCTTCTCTAGCCAAACTCGGCTAAAGAGTTGAAAATAGTGCCGTCCAGTTATGGGCAGGTGCTACAGCCCATGGGTGCAATAAATAACTTTTAGTCTTTTTTAAGCTGAATCCCCAGGTGTTTGCGGAACGCTAATAATGATTGGAATGAGGTGGAAAAGATTTGAATACATTTAAAAAGGAAAGAAGTTGGAGAGAATACCATGACATAGGCCTGGCACAATTATTACATAATCGTCTAATTGCAATTATTTGTCGTAATCGCAATTATTTTGTCATAATCGCCGTTTTCATTTTGAAAAAAAAACAATTAAATCGTTAATCGCAATTATTTGAGTGACAATTAATCGCCATGTAAAATATCATATTGTGACAGCCCTACCATGACACACATGGAGGAGTCAGTCACACTGAACATTATGGTACACCTCCTACTGGTTTCCTCTTGGGGTGTGCTGCAATTTCCAAGAGCTTTCTGAATGTGATGTGGTCAAGTGTGTCAAAAAAGAAGTTGCAGACATACAGGACATCCAGTACAAAGACGAGATCATAAAAGGATAAAAAAATGTTAAGTGTAAAAATGCTAAGCAACGTATTACCGCTTGGTGCAAATGAACTTTTTTTTAAAGGTTCAAGGGGAATGAAGCTGGATAGCTTCAGTTCCTGCCTCGTGTGTTACAGGTTGAGAACCGAGGGCAGAGTAGGAGAAGGCCTATATCTTTGACATAGTTCAGTATGGACGGATAGACTGATGAAGCCCTGGGACTGGAGGCTATATTAGCCACATTGTTGTTTACGTACTGTAGTATGTAAGTGGATAGATAACTGGTCAGTCCAAAGAGTGATTTATAAATTAAAAGATAACGGTGTACAGTTCTGTGCATGGATTATGCTGACCATACAGTGGTGTGTGAGAGAGGTTATAAATCTCAGGGCTCTGTGATAGACAGTGGCAGCCACAAGAGGTTTCCTAGCATTAACAGAAAAACAGCTGGTACCTTCTTTATAGTTCAAAAGAATGTGGCCTCAAGCTGTGTTTCTTTTGGAGTATTGCCAGGTAAAAAAATAATTATCATAAATTTCCGGTTTGGCAAGGAAGTTTTTCAGTTGAGTGACTGGACATGTTACCGATATAGTCTTGCGCAAGAATTGTCTATAAGCACAAAGGACTATGGGTTTTCGGATGATAAAACAATATTTAGGCTGACAGACAGACCAGCTAATTTAAGTTTCAATCTGCTCCGTCAGCAGCAAAATCCCCTTAAATGGGGATGCCTTTGTTTTGTTTTTGTATCGTTTGTGATGATCTATCTGTGGGTATATTTAGATCTCGCCCCCATACACACACGCACACACATTCTTTTTAACTGTGCTCACAGTTGCGGTTCTCATGGACTTTACAACACAGCTCATGCCAAGCACTGTGTCAGTACTTTGGTCAAGTTCAGAGGTTAAACCATGCTGATTTGCTGTTAATTGTAGACATGGCATGAGTCTTATTTGGCAAAGAGCTTGCTAGTTACTTAAAAAAAGAAATCCTCTCTCATAAAGTGTTAATTCATACATTGTATCATCCACCTTGGCAGAGGGTAATATTATTGGACAGTCTTTTTAAGTTGGGGGCTGTTGATAATTAAAGGGAAAGAAATTGGAAGCAAATAAGCAATAATTGGAGAGGGTTATGAAAATCGCAGGTGTTCAAAGTGGAGGCCAATGGGGACAATTGGAAAGGATAGGAAAATGAAAGTGAATAAATGATCATAAAAAATATGTATCATTTATTTTTCCACTTTAACCACTTTTCAATAGGGGCCCACATCCAGGGCCCTTGATATGGATCTTTTGAACCTCTGATGCAGTGGTGTAAAGTAACTAAGTACATTTACTTAAGTACTGTAATTAAACAGTGCTGTGTTCTACCTGTCACGCGGCTATACAGAGTATGCCGTGAAGATTTTTTTTTTGTGCTTTAAGTCCTTTTTGATGCCAATACTTTCATACTTTTATTCGAGTACATTTAGAATTCCAGACTTTTAACAGAGTAAATCTACATAGCAGTATTGATACTTTTACTTGAGTATAAAATGGGAGTACTTTTTCCACATCTGCCCTGATGTTTTAACCCCTACAACCTGTGCTGTCCCCAAACAGGAGCTCTGACCAAGGTGAAGGAGAGCCAGAAGCACGTGGAGGAGGGCAAGATGGACGCGCCTCAGGCCCAAGGCATCAACGAGCGCTGCAACATCATCTCCTTCGCCACGCTGGCCGAGATCCAGCACTTCCACCAGATCCGCGTGCGCGACTTCAAGGCCCAGATGCAGCACTACCTACAGCAGCAGATCAGCTTCTTCCAAAACATCACGGGCAAGCTGGAGGAGGCCCTGCAGAAATACGACAATGCTTAGACCCAGAATTATTTTATGCTTTTAACTATTGAAAAATAGCAGATATACAAGCTCGTAGATCTGCGAGCTTGTAGAACTGCTATTTTTGAAAAGGCATGAAAATGTGTGCAAATATGTGTATTTTTAAAGCAAACATTTGTAACTAAGATTTTGCTTCTGGGGGTCCCCGGAACTAAATATTTTTAGATGGGGGGGGTCCATGGCCAAATACATTTTGGGGGTCCTTGACATGAAAATGTTTGAGCACCACTGACATAGAAACAGGATTCGGATTTAGGAGACATTTATAGAATCAGGTCAAAATATTCAAAGACTTGCACTCATTTTCACGATTTTTCAGAAATCTATTTTTTAATAGTTAAAGCATAAAATAATGGTTAAAGTAATAATGCGTTCCCGGTCTAAATGGGTTAATGGACGGCGACCTGACAACAATCTGTTTGGATTGGACTTTGGTGACCAATGTGGCCGTGCACCTCCCTCAGCCAGCCTGGCGGAGCCTTGGCAGACTAAATAGCCAGTGTGGCACATCGCTGATAGCTGCCACCACCACCTGACCCGCAGTGAGAGAGACACAGGGATATAACACTCCAATAACGTTGGCAATTCTAACCAAAACCCAGGGTTGTGTTTGTTGCCTACATTTCTTTTGGAGGGCAGAATGTTTGCTTTTTCCTTCTTTTTTTAGAAGAGAATGGTAATACGAAGAGGCTTTTGTGGTTGCTCTCAACATAAGCCAATTTATGAATTCTTAACACTGAGGCGATGGAAAGGATTGTACCGCTTCAACCTTTCACTGGTCGATGGCGGGGAGTGGATGGTGATGACACACTGTTCCTCACATGGTCTAGTCAGTGAGTAGCTGAATCACAACTCACAACCAGAGAGAACATTATCCATCCAATGCTGCTTCTACTTTCCAATGTAATATATTCACAGAAGGTATTGTGTTCTTAGCCTTATCGTGCCATTATCAAATTTCTTTTTAACAGACTTTTTTTTAAGTGACTTCCAACGCCACTGGACCCACTGCCTTCTGGGAAACACTTGATGCTTCCCTAGTCGCGCTCTCCAGACACTTAGGAGAAGATGTTTACAGTCTCCTAGCCGAGCAGCCGTTGTCATGTTGTGCCTTCTGATAATGTCTCTCTGGTCATTTTGTTATAGTAAAATATTTACTCACTCTGATATCCAGTTCAACAGAGATGGTGCTCTGATGCCACGATCATAAGAGGCTTAAGCCTTTATATATGATTGCGTGCCGGTGCCACTGAAAATATGCGACCTAGAAGCTCACAAAGAGCCACAGCGTGATGCGTTGTGAGATTGGCTTATTTTCAGTGTGCAACACTGCCGCGCAACCAAGTACAAATCGAGCCTCACCTGCTTTGACAGTAGGACACCTTAACTGCCACTCCCAGACGGAAACTTTAACACAAACAAAAAGGTCAAGTGACAAATCTTCAATATCAGGTTTAGTTTTTGTGGCTGTTTTCATGCAGTCGTATCTATTGTTAATAGCACAGTGCCAGACAGTCAAGTCAAACTGTGCTGCTGTTTTTAACCTTTATGTGCTGGTTGCTTCGTTTAGAGATTAGAGTAATAAAAACCCTCCTTCACAGATAACGCAGTTGGTTGTGTTTCATTGTCCTGTATTTGGATATTTCATTAATGATCAAATCTTTGTCAAAGGCCCAGTCTGATTGTAGATCCTAGATAAAACGGTGGCGCCAGCATTGCTCTTCTGCTGGTGCTGTAAGCGTTTAATTCGATTGAAGACAATGTTCTGGTTTCAAACTGAATTATGATGGATCTGAAAATCATACAGTATTTTCCATCAGTAAAGCCTATTTACTGTATACTTCGTCACACAATAGTGTCACTTCAGGTTAATGCGTCACGTTGTTAGCTTTAAATTCCATTATTTTCAGGGGGTGATACCATTGTGCGATGATTCAAAGATATTAAGTAGTATGATTCTACTTTCCACAGTGAATATGCTGAAGGTCTGCTGGTAGGCTACATTTTTGTAAGTAGTAAACTAGTCTGAATATTTAAACATTGGACAGGAAGTTAGTGTTTAGTCTAGCAATCTAATTCAATAGGCATTGTCTCCAGATTTGTTTGAATATCCCCTTCAAAAGCTTCTCTGAGACTGATGTTATGTGGTTTAAATACAGTATAAGCACACAAACCCTCACGTCCCTGATCTGGGGGGAGAACATTCTGTAAAAATAGCAGATCTACAAGCTCACAATGCCATACAAGCTTGTCGATTGCCTATTTTTGACCAAGTGTATATGGCATAAAGTGAAAAAAGGAAGCGACCATGTATAGAGCCGTGGGGGATGACGGTCAACCAGGTGTAGTGTTTAATGAGCAGTTAGGCTGAGCAAAGCGAAGAAGAGAGCAAGCTGTTTTGCTCCACAGGGTTCCCTGGTTACCCTGCTGCATAGAGGTGGGATGTTCGCCAACGAATCAAGTCTTTTGAACGGCTCTTTGAAATGAACGGTGGGATTCGATTCGCATTATAGGGTTCCTTTTTTTCTTTTTCTTTTTACTTATATGTAAAAGTATCAATACTGCAATGTAGAAATACTAGCTTACAAGTAAACGTCTGGAATTCAAAATGTACTTGAGTAAAAGTGGTATCAAAATGTACTTAAAGTACCAATAGTAGAAAGTACTCATTATGCAGAATGTCCCGTTTCACAGGTTTGCCAATGAATAAAATGTAGAAAAATCCTTTGAAAATAGCAGATCTACAAGCTCAGCTATTTTCAAATGGCAGAAATGTACATAGGGTTGAATTGATTTGTAATTCTAATCAAAATCTCCTAAGTAGTAACCAGTAACTAAAATTAGTCTTTTGAACGGCTCTTTGAAAGGAACGGATCCCAGAGATCCAGCTCATTTCGAAGAGCCATAAATCCCATCGCTATTGCTGCTGCACATCCCCAGAGATGTGTGCTGCGTCAGTGTTTCACTCCTTCCTCCCAGACGCCAGGCCCACAGAACTGCTGACAGGCAAGTCTGGAGAGCCATATGAGACATCTGGGCCGCTGTTAAAAGTTGGATGACAACACACACACATGAACTGAACAGGTCAAGGTCATAGTCTAGGACCTGACTAAGATATGTATGCACTTAATTTAGGAGAGAATATCTCAACTGTTCTTGGCTAATATGACCCCAAGGAACAACTTAAGAACTGTGAGAAATTCTCTATCCAGGACGAAATATCCCAAAATGACCACGCCCTTTTAAAAATTAACACAACGTCCAACATGGCTCTATCTTCTAAACCGTTGGAGCGACACATTTTCCAAGGTGCTCAAAATGTTCAGAATACCAATGTTTAGGGGATATAAACATTTGTAATATTTCTAATTTCAATATTTTATGACAAAACAACTAAGAAACGTTGCAAATTGTCAACTTATTATTGTCCAGGGCCTTAGGGAATGTTTTTGCACTAATCAGTGTATAAGCACCAAATGCATTCCAAATGCATGTAACCCAGGGCATGCTCTAATAATTACGGTAGTGTGCCCAGAGACTTTTCTGGGTCAACATTGTGGTCAAATCCAATATAGCAACCATCTCAAAATAGATTTAGCTACAACTATTGAACCAGATGAGCTACAAATGTTGTCCCTGAGCAAGATACTTAACCCCTAACTGCTCCCAAAAACAAAACATTTATGGAATGCCCCTCCACAGGTCTTGAGAGCTGCAGCCTCCCTGGACATTTTTAAGAACCACTTAAAAACTCTACCTTTTAAACAACCATTTGTGGAATGACTTAAATGTTGTTAGATAAATGGCTAGTGAGCCCGCTTATAGGAAGCCTAAGGTTCGAAGTGGCGCTGAGCAAGATATTTAACTCCTAACTGCTCCCAAAAACAAAAAGGTACCAGTATGTAATATATTAGGATTTTGTTGTTGTTTTTATTAATTTGAATGTTTCAGGCTGTGTCTTTATTTCTGTTGTATGTAAGCACTTTCTCTCTGTGAGAAGTGCCATACAAATGAAATGTACATACATACTTACTTCACCACACTACACGTTCATAAAAGTTGTTCAACAAGCTCAACATGTTGCCCCTAGATTTTGTTTTTGCAAAACACATTTTTGGACACTGCTCCTACAGATTTTCGCCTAAAATCACGCAAAGTGGTACACAGTATCTCTAAAGTCATGTCATCAACATGGCCCATATTCCCTCCTGATTGGCTACGATTGCCTTCTAAAGTATCTCCCGATTAGGGAGTCTTACTGGTATTTATTTAATTGGGTTAAAGTACTCTGCCAATTCCCATGAAAGGGTTAATATTCATCAATTTGGAATGAAAAACAATTAACATGCCACAAGTATGAATACAACTTGGAGAAAGTACATTTTATGGTTTTGATTGAGGGCAGGGCATTAAGGGGTTAATACGGTATCTAAAAAGGCCAGGGGATTTCACTGGGCACACTCTTGAATTCTTAAGAGGTGACCCCAAGCTACAAGAATCAGTTGAGAAAAAAACTTTTACTTGTGAAAACGGGTTCAGACAAATCGGGTTCGGACTAATAATGATAGATGTAATAATGTATCATAATGATGTTATGATACATTGATATTATTATTATTTCATTATTTATTATTTAGGATTGCCTAAATTAGGGACACCAGCCTTGAATGTGGTCAATATAATTTACTCCCATTAAATTCTTAAGGGCTGTCCGACCACCAAACTCGTCAGAAAGGTCCGGTTTAACTACAAAATGATGTCATTCACAACTTCTGAAAAGCACCAGTAAGAGTCCCTAATCGGGAGATAAGCGACTATCAGGTCGCATACACAAACTTTAGAAGGCAATCGTAGCCAATCAGGAGGGAATATGGGAAACGGGACAGATCCATGTTGATGACATGACTTTAGAGATAGTATGTACTACTTTGTGTGATTTTAGGCCAAAATCTGTAGGAGCAGTGTCCAAAAATGTGTTTTGCTACAATTGGCCTGATGGTGGCGCTAGAAGAGGGCCATGTGAGAAATGTGGAGGTTGTGATTTGCCATACAAGGAGTGTGTGTGTGTGCAAAGTTTGGCATTGATAGGGCCAATGGTGGCAGAGATACAGGGCAAAAGTGTGACGTGACGGACAGACAGACAGACAGACTGACAGTCGGTGGAGCTTTTCATAGTAACTGCGACCTGGCGGGAGAGACAGCCGCTGATACGAACGACCTACGGCCTGGTCGCGACCTAGGCCACGACCTGGAGGTCGTAGGTCCCGGTTCTGGAGGTCGTAGTTCGCGGTACATACTTGTTAGGTCGCGGCCGGTCTAGTTTCGCGACCCCCGGCCGTGGTTGCGACACCTCGGTCGTCCCCGGGCCGTTGTTGCGCGATCGGGCCGTTGTTCAGCGACCTGGGAAGTCCGCGGTCGTATTTAAAAGGTCTTTTTGCAGAATATTCTAGAGCAGCAGCGCTATTCAACCTTTTGAAGCTTGTGATTGGCTGAACCGGAGGTAGGAAGCGCTCCATTGTAGTCACTTGGACCGCGCGAGGTGCACCAAAACCTATCCTTAACCCTAACCCTAACCCCAACTCTAACTCTAACCCTAACCTTAACCCTAACCCCAACTCTAACCCTAACCCTAACCCTAACCCTAACCCTAACCCTAACCCTAACCTGCCGACACTGAGTAGCTAACCTGCCGACGCTGTTGAAAACGAGCGCTCCTTCCCTTAGCAAGCGTAGAGTTTCTAAACTCGCGTCCCTTCCCTTAGCAAGCGTAGAGTTTCGATCGCGGCGCTCCTTCCCTTAGCAAGCGTAGAGTTTCTAAACTCGCGTCCCTTCCCTTAGCAAGCGTAGAGTTTCGATCGCGGACTTCCCAGGTCGCTGAATTACGACCGAGATCGCGCAAAACCTCCAGAACCGGGACCTACGACCTCCAAGTCGTGGCCTAAGTCGCGACCAGGCCGTAGGTCGTTTGTATCAGCGGCTCTTGCTGCCTGGCGGTCGCAATTAAGCCGAATTAGAGTCAGAAAGCTTTACAGAAGGTTCGGTGGTCAGAGAGACAGTATATGGACAGCCCTTAGATGTGTGATATATTTATATCCAACATAAATATCAAACATCAGCCTACTTTTCCCAAACAGAAATGTGGGTTAAGGGTTAAAACACTGCTGATAAAAAGGAATGACCAGAGGGGAGATATCAAAAGCAGAGGCATAGATCCCGACCCTAACCTGCTTCAAAGTTTTCTATAGTAGACTGACTGCACACCACTGTTTTCATCTTCACAGGAGTGAGCCTGTTTTGGTTGGACGAGACTCCATGTTTAAAGGATGTGTGGGTGTGGTGGAGGGGAATATACTGTAGATAGCAAAGTACATTGTATTTGAGGAACAACATAATATAGGGAATAATTGTACGTACCACACTATATTTAACAGATATATTTTCTTTTTCTTAAAGAAAATCCCCTGCAGCCATCTTCAAGTTCACATCTGTCATTTATGTACTCCATTGAAGGAATGTTGTTATTTGTATTTTGTTGCTTCTATTATTTCAATTCTATTGAGGTGTTCAGGTAATTTAATTTACTGATACTCATTTAAACTAGAGAGATGAATACTGAAAGACATAATAGGAATTGTGAGTTGCTCTTATGTAGATGTAAATACATTCCATGAACGTGCAAGCATTCAGTCTAAATTATTGATGTATTGCTTAATGGGTTGTACTGTATGCCTGAGGACTCAGCATATGCTGTTTAATTCCAACACTTTCTTGTCATGTTGAAACTGAGCCTCCTTTGCAGTGTGGACTCTATTCCTCCATCTCCTTTCTCTTTTCCTTCTTCATCTCTCTCCTTCTGACAGTTTATTCTTTACACTTGACATTAGCTCAACAGTCAAGACGGGTGCCCTCAGGCCTCATGTCAGTGTTGACATGAAGTGCTGTTGATGCCTGAGGAAATGGGTGCCCCTGTTCTTACACTTTGCACTTCCAGGCCTCACAACTTGGTCCTTTTAAATGAGTAAAGTTGATACATGTGGCGCAATGGCTTGACATCCGGTGCCATTGGTGGAGATTTTTTGTGCACACACACACACACACACACACACACACACACACACACACACACACACACACACACACACACACACACACACACACACACACACACATCTTTGTATGTCAAGGACCCCCAAATTAATATGTATTTGAACATATATTGTGCCATGGCAAAATGTGTGTGTTCAAAATATTTTTCCAGGTCTACAAGCTTGGCTGTATATAAGCTCACTGTTTGTTGTGGTGCATCACAATGCATAGTGAGCTTGTAGATTATATATTTTCAAATAGCTGATGTACTAGAGTTAAATGGGTTAAACTGCTTGATGCTGTATTAGCAGATTTTGCTGGGGACCCCCTGGAACCCCCTCAAGGGCCACTGGGGACACCGTGCCCCACTATTATAATATGTATGTAAACATGCAAGCAAGATTCTAGTACTCAGAGTGAAACATGGGCAATAATTGCTATTGTTCCAGGCTTTTAACAGTAGAATATTTTGGAGTCATAATAGTCAAGACACGCTCCAACATTCCAAAGGGACAGATGTCAAGTTTGTCAGATGGAAGACCTACGAGTGTATTATGACAGTGATTCCTTCCAGATGTGGCCAGTGAGCAAGATAACGGCAACAATACAATACTGCAGGAGCAGGAGAGAGAACCGTGTTTGTATTGTAGGCCAGGGGTTCCCAAACTTTTTTGTCTCGGGGCACCCCATAAATATATTTTTTTTAATCCGAGGCACCCCTACATTATAATTTTCACTCCCAGCACCTTATATTTATAGCATATCGTCGTTGTCGGATGGAAACCTTGTATGTTCAAAACCATAGTTTTGTATTTATCATCTATAAAATGTACTAAACTAGTGAAAACAGCAGATCTACAAGCACACAACGCATTGCGAGGCGTTGTGTGCTTGTAGATCGGCTACTAGTTTTGTGCGACAGTCTTTACCAAAAGACTACACATTTGAAACTTGGAGATACGAGGTTTCTGCACGACAGTGACGATATTTTAGTGATTATGTTGCGAGGAAAACGTTGAGATAATAGCCATTTTGGTTAAAACTGACTGAAAATAATTTGTACTTCAAGTTTAAAATGATACTAAATATTTGTCCAAATAAATTCCAAATATTATCAAATTATCTCGCGGCAACCTTGGACTGCCGTCACGGCACCCCAGGGTGCCCCGTCACCCACTTTGAAAACCCCTGTTGTAGGCTTTACAGACCAGGCCCTCCAGGAACTGTATGTCGGCCGCTCATTTACATACTGAAGAGAAGGGTTATGTTCACGGATAGAAATAGCTTCCGTTTTCAGTTATCATCAGTGCCTCTAAAAAGGTTTTTTTCAGATTTTGTTGTGAGCATAAGGCTCGCTGACCCAAAGAAGTGAGCTTTTCTTTGGTCAGCTCCTTGTGCCATAACTAGACCCCCCTGACCAACAGCTGTTACTTTCATTTACTGATCTGGGAGTTTGCTGGGTCACCATGCCTACATCTGACAAAAGCAAACAGTTTTCTTTTCACTCCACATCTTTGCCCTTCCGGTGCATTTTCTGTTGTAGCCTAGATCTTCTTTTCCATCATCAAAGTTTAGCTGTTCATCACCATCATTTACATTTATTATAACGACTCAGGCAAAGTGTAGTGGTTGTTGTTGTGAGAAGGTTTTGCTTTGCAACCTTAAGCCTGAATACTTAGTCGATGCGATGAAGTTGCGTGCCTAAAATAGCCGATCTACAAACTCACAACGGGTTGCATCCACAAGGCGCTGTGAGCTTGTAGATCAGCCATTTCCGGAGCATGACACCGTCGTACGACAGAGCCTAAACGAGGCGTTACATTGATACTGAGGATTCATTGTACTGCATA
Organism: Nannobrachium achirus; assembly: GCF_963921795.1. Classification (NCBI taxonomy): domain Eukaryota; kingdom Metazoa; phylum Chordata; class Actinopteri; order Myctophiformes; family Myctophidae; genus Nannobrachium; species Nannobrachium achirus. The sequence goes on along the minus strand of NC_137832.1, from coordinate 46,981,489 downwards.
ACTTCCATAATGGATGAATCAATGTCTCGAGATCCTTCTTGATTAAGCTAAATTGCTGCTCCACCCTCCAGCATCCCACAGTGGTTCCACTGTGAAGCACATTGGAGGGGGAAAAAACGGCATGTGGGACTCTGACTGACTCCTCTTTTGTGTACGCAAATGTGACTTTTTTTATAATTGCTGTATCTCAGTGTGTCAGGAGGTCATTCTCCATCGTGATAATTTCTGCCTGACACGCAAGCTTGTCGCTCACAACAGGAACGCTTAAAGTAACCGGTTTTACTCCATTTCCAATTGCTCTACCTTTTGTTGTGTTGACTGCTTGACACCGGTAGCATATTTTGCATCAAGTGCTGCTGCAATCATTTTGCCCACAAAATAAACCACATCTGCATCACTTCCCTCTCAAGGGGTCTTGCACTTGCACTTGAACTTTGAATGATTTGCACAGAACTGCCTTTGTGATAGCTCGACCCCTGTTTCCTGCCATTGCCCCCACAGTCGATTAAGGCCTCCCAAATCTCACGTTATAATGGCAGGAAATGTCCTCAGGGGAGCACACAAAAGATTTCATCTCTCATATTTCTTCATGTATTATTCCTATATTGAAATGGGAAGTGTAAAGCCAAACACAGGATTTCTGTTGAGAGGAAGTGGTTTGTTTTAAATGGCAATACCTTATTTCAGATTGAGGTGTTAAACCATTGAGGTGTTAAACCAAGCGCTGACATGGTATGTCAGCGCTATACAACTGTAGCATGTACTGTATGTCAGTCAGTTCCCCCATCTTGAGAAGCAAGAAGTCGCCTGTGAAATCACGTACTGTAGTTGATCAAGTCAAATCCACTATAAATCCAATTTGACTAATGATGAGGACGAGTTTGCTCTCACAGGTTAGGTTTATACAGCTGCTGAAACAGTGGTTTATTGACTTCAGGTCAATTAAAAAATATACCTCCCCACACATTCATCCTTGTATCTAAAGTAACTGGGTTAGGTACAGTAAGTGATATTCTTTGTTAAATATCTATCTATATAAATAAATAGCTAAATAGCTCTATATTCTGATAGTGATCATGCTGTATGGTATAGAGTGTTTGTTCAGTAACAGGGGCTTCCTCATCTCATCTAATTTTAGTAAACAAAAAACTCATTTTCAGGTCACAATACACACAATCAAATCAGGAGAGAGAACTCAGAGAGAACATAATAGAGGATAAACAAGTGCAATTGTAAGTGATGAAACAAAACAAAATATTGCAGACACATTTGGTACTGGTACAATATATTATTTTAAGCTGATAAATGGCTTCTGGGTCCTGATTGGATGAAATTGGCAACCCACCTGAAAATGAATTTTCTGTTTACTAAAAAGCTGGAGAGACAGATCATACAGTCGGGCCACTGCTGACCTTTGATCGGTGGTGGACAGTCACAAAGAACACAATATGAGAGAGCACAGCACTGTATTTACTTAATTACCAGAGTATATCTGTATTTTCAATTTCAAAGACAAATATTATACTTTTGACTGCACATTTCTAGGAGGGGACCCGAATAAAAAAACCTGATGAATTTCAAGAATCTTCAAACTCATTACGCGTCACAACATCTTGGCGCGATGTGAGCCCGCAGATTTGCTATTCTCACTATTTTAGAGAACGTGTGAACAATCAACATTTCTGGGGTTTGGGGAGAAATGTCCAATTCAGCAAAGCCTGTTAAGAGTGGGGTGGCTCAGAGTAGATGACAGAGTACAGCAACTTGCAATGGGCCTGGTGTACAAGATACACTACACCACTATGATACCCAAGTACCTGTCAAAATACTTTATAAACATTAAGGATGTCCATAATTACAACACCAGAGGCAGCGCCACAGATCACTTTCAACCCAGAGTCAAAACCAACAAAGGGTCAAACTCTTTTTTCTGCTATACCACCAAAATGTGGAAAGCCTTACCGAAAGCCATAAAGGAGTGTGGATCACTAGCATCCTTTAAAATTGCCCTGAAAAACCACTTACAGGCAGCAGCCGTTCGCAACTGGTAAAAAAACGAACCTAGAGCCCAACCCTCCCCTCCCCTGCCCCTTCTTTGTATATACTTACTGTTTGTTTAGACTCTTTTTTTTTGTTCTCTAATTTTTCTTTTCTTTACATATCTACTGCATAGTACTGTGTTCTATTCGTCTGTCATTCAATGTTATATGAGATACTTAAATGGTTTCCTGTGGAAATAAGCTTAGTCTTTTCATGGATCTCCTTTTAGTAGACCTTGTACCAGTGAACTGTACCGTCATGAAACTGTACCTTTTCCTATGCAAACTTCTAATAAAGTCTTCAATCAATCAATCAATCAATATACAGAGGCCACAGCGGTACAGAGCTAGAGCTACACTGGTGCAGAACTACACCGAGCTACACAGGTAGGCTACAGATCTACATAGAGCTATGAGCCCTCTCCAGTAAGTGCCCTCTCCGGACCATGAATAAGTACCGAAAATAGCCAACCTCCAAGCTCAGTGCGACGCGTTGTGAGCTTGGAAGTCTGCTATTTTCGATATTTTCAACCAAAGGCCCTTTTAGACATTTCAACCCCTGCCTCTAACATTCTCTGCACATCCCTGACATAGAGCTATGAGCCACACAGGTACAGATCTACATAGAGCTATGAGCTACAGAGCGAGGCCTCCGGTTGAATGGACTTTCATTCTTTTGTGGAAAATCCCAGAACCACACCCCACGGATTCGCATTACAGTTCAAGGGTAATTGTACAAATGCACAATCCCTTTGTGTGTGTGTGTGTGTGTGTGTGTGTGTGTGTGTGTGTGTGTGTGTGTGTGTGTGTGTGTGTGTGTGTGTGTGTGTCTGTCTGTCTGTCTGTCTGTCTGTCTGTCTGTCTGTCTGTCTGTCAGTCTTCATGTATGTGTGTGTCTGTGTATACATACAGTATGTCCTTTAGTTTTTTTAATTAACAGTAAGACGTGTTTTTTACGTTGATTTTTATACTTTTTATATCGCAATGTTGCTTCTCAAACTCGAAATACCTTGCTGTTCTTAGTTCATCCTGCACAAGACCGCAGACAGCCCCCACCCTCTCCATTCTCAGTGCTGGGGTTTAAATCCATGTAGTGTGTAATGGGAACCACCCTCGCCCTTGCCACAAAGCACTCTTCCCATTACTGCTACCACTGTTCCAGTTGTTAGCAATGCTGATATTAACTGACTGTTAAACCTCTGTCTGTGCCTATCAGTGGCTTTGCCAGAGACAAACAGATTCCTCATTAATATAAAGTGACAAATAGACAGTAGATATCCTGGCATAAACACTACACATCCCTCTATGTTGTGTGAGTGCATCCATCCATCCATCTTCAACCGCTTATCCGGAATCGGGTCGCGGGGGTAAGTTTTTTTCCTTATCCCAAGCAACTTCCTCCACTCCCTCAGGGAGTATACCGAGGCGATCCCAAGTCAGTTTGGAGATATAATCCTTCCATCTGGTCTTTGGTCTGCCACGGGGTCTCCTCCCAGTGGGACATGCATCGAGGACCTTCCTAAGAAGGCGCTAGGGGGGCATGCGTACTAGATGCCCGAACCACCTAAGCTGACTCCTTTCCAAGTGTAAGAGCAGCGGTTCTACTCCAAGTCTCTCTCGGGTGACTGAACTTCTCACCCTATCTTTATGGGAGATACCAGCCACCCGTCTGAGGAAACCCATTTCGGCTGCTTGCACCCGCAACCTTATACTTTGGGTCATGACCCACACTACATAGGCGAGAGTAGGAACAAAGATTGCTCGGTATACAGAGAGCTTTGCCTTCCGACTCAACTCTTTTTTTCTTCACCACAGTGCTATTTAGCGACTGCAAAACCGTACCTGCTGCTCCGATTCTCTGGCTGATCTCCTTCTCCGTTCTCGGCCTCAGATTTAGAGATGCTAATCCTCATTCCGGCCACCGCACACTCTACTGCGAAACGATCCAGTGGGAGCTGAAGGTCTCGGATTGATGGCGCCATCAGGACCACGTCCCGGTATTCAACCTGAGTCACTTTCATCATGCAAGATCTTGACCAAAGATAGCAGTGTTCAGATAACAGTTCTGCAGTGAACAATGTGCTTTGAATATTCCCCAGTGGACTCGGATGTATACATGTTGTGTGTGTCACTCCAACACACAAAATAGGCGGACTACAAGCTCACAATGTGTCGCATCCGCCACACATTGTGAGCTTGTAGATCGCCTATGCGCTTTGCTCTGTTGTATGACAAAGTATAAATCAGAGCAGCCCAAACCATTGCTAGTGGAACAGGTGATAATACAGTTATGTGTCACCTAACCACCAGATTGCCTTACCAGCCCAGCCCAGTGTTTAACTTTGCCTTAAACTATTCCGCCAGCCTCTTCCCCCACATTTAATGTGTGTGAAACAAGCCCAATCTTTTTTCCATTGTATGAATTTGTTCTCCCAAACAAACAGTTCTTGGAAGCTTTACACTGCATGCATGGTACACAAGCCAAAACAAGTGGTTCGGCAGCTCCCATGAGGTCATCTGTTGACCCAAGCAGAGTGGCTCAAAATGATGGAAGCGGTGGTGTTACCCAATACCCACCCACTCCCTGAGTGCTACCCAGAACAAGACACGGAAGAGTTTAAAGGCACACCCCAAGTTATAAAACATTATTTTTAGGTGACAAATGTAATCACCAAGTGCGTCTATTAGCACATTTGGCTTGGGTTTAATTTAAGAAATTATATGGGAGTTTATTAGTGGGTAATAGTTGAAATCACAGAATGCATGCTGCGAGGATGTTGTCATTGGGTTTGCATGGTACTGGTGGGTTGAGAGCAACATCCTGCTGCACCCAGAGTCAGTGTTTTTAGAATCAGAATAGAATGATCTACCCTGTTTGTCCCGCTACGCTTATTTAAAACGTTTCTGGCACATCTCCAGCCACTGGGGACTGCACTTTACATTACTGAACTATTTCCCTTTTTAAATGTCAACTGGATTATGGAGAACAATTTCTGGAGGTCTCAGTTGGAACTGTTAGCCCCGCGACCCGATTCCGGATAAGCGGTTGAAGATGGATGGATGGATGGATGGATTTATTGATGATTTTACCTCTGCTGGTCAAGTGACTAATGGCTTAACATTTGTGTGTTGAGATCGTCAAAATGACAACTAAAGATGTGTGATCCACTCTTCCTGGAAGATCCTCTCTCAAAAGCCAATTTTACATCAGCTCCAGACTCTTTCTTGATTATACGATACATACATTAAGCTCCACGTGTTCATATCCCTTTTTCTGTTTGAGAATTAGGTATGTTTTTCTTCTTTAATTTCCATAAAGTAACCTATCCAGTGATACTGTGGTTTTTAGCTGGTCAGCAGGACCAGCTCTTTAAACAGATTACATTGTCCTGAGACATTCAGGGGACCTAGGGGACCTATTTGCCGATTGGCTGTCCATGTCACATGGTCACCGAGCTCATGATTGGGAGCCAGACCTGTACTGCTGTAATGAAATATTTTGTCCAGCAGGGAGCACCATTCCTTCACACTGAGCCGGTGCCTGTGGCCAGCCTGCTTGTGATAAATGAAACAGAAGAAAAGAGAGGTCTATACTTGAGTAAAAGTACAAAAGTATTGGCATCAAAGTACAAAATGTTTGTATGATTGCTTGTAGATCGGTTATCATTCTTTGATTTTCACAAGTCATTGTTGACATCATCATCCATTTAAGCTTTATAATTAGCTTCATACTAACATTAACATTATTTTTCTTTCAATTCTAAACGTAGAGATTAGGTTATGAAAGGAAGGTGATTAGGTGATGAAAACTAGCAAAACTATAGCAGCCATTCACTTTAATCAACGCGATGCATCCAATGTAATTGTGATGAGGATGTCAAACAAACGTTAATCACGTCGTATTTAATTATACTTCATCTGTTACAGATGATTGTCCAAATAAACCGTACGTTATTTAAACTGTGAGCCATTTATAGACAATATGCAGTGTTGCCCTGGGCATCGTTGTAGGCTGTAGTAGGTGATGTGTCACACCATCTGCATACCATCTGCATTAACATATGAACTGAACGAGTATGCAAGTTGTCAATGATTTAACTCTATGACCATGATATGGGCTTTGGTGTGAAGTCATGAAAATATCGTACCCTACACAATTTACAAAAGCAACACAAAGTACATTCATTGATGAGCTGCTTCTTCCTGTCATCTGATCAGTGTCCACACAGTAGATTAATTCGAGTTGCATTTTAATATCAAATGAAACAGAGCAAAAACGATGTGCTGAATGAACCAATGCGAGTCTTTGAGAATTACAGTTAGTATCTTCACCAATAATGAGCACATTTCTAGAGACACGGTAACACATTCATTGTACTAAATGACAAGAAAGCATATATTTAGAACGATATGTAGCAGTGAAATACCACAAGATTTTGGAAAATGCCTACAATCAATACACTTATTTGAACACCTTGGTTACATTAAGTTCTGCATAATGCGTACTTTCTGCTTTTGGTACATTTTAATACAAATACTTTTTATACTTGTACTAGTATCCTACATTTTGAATACAAGACTTCCACTGACATTGCAGTATTGCATGATACTTAAGTAAAGAATGCGAGTACTTTTCCCACTACTGCCTAATAAGCATGCTAGTTTTAGTACAATCAGACATCACAGATAGATTTATAGAGTAATAGGCTCTAAGGCAACTGCAAACTTAGCAGGAGTCCTCCAGGCTATGGGGGAAAGTAGCTGTTGGAAAAAGTACTCAAATGTTTTACACTTGTTTTTTTTAAAGTATCTTAAAAGTATCAATACTGCACTGTAGATGTACTCAGTTATAAGTAAAAGTCACACACACACACACACACACACACACACACACACACACACACACACACACACACACACATACACGGGGGGGGGGAGTGACAAAATTCATAGATCTAGAACACAGACTTCATAGATATAGAACACAGAATATGTACAGTACAGTACAGTGAGGTACAGTATACAGTACAGTAAAGTACAGTAAGGTAATACGCAGTTATTACTGTTGTTTGAGCACGCCCGAGTTTTTTCAAAACTTTTTTTTTCCAAAAAACTTTTTTTTCCAAAACTTTTTTTTTTTCAAAAAACATTTTTTTTTTTTTTTTTTCAAAAAACTTTTTTTTTCCATCTGACCAGCTTATATATTGACTGTGTCAATTCTTGTTATTCAACAGTGAGAGTTCATTCCAGGGGACCTCTCCCCTAGAATGTGTATTCTCCCTCTCTGGTAGTGTGGGGGTGGGTCGGGGGTCAGTGTCTGTACCTGGCAGCAGGTTCTGGTTCTGGAATGTGGGAGCACCAAGCATTCTGTAGCCTGGGTTTTTTGTTTTTATAGCCCTCACACAGGAAGCCCTCTCTGGCAGGGCCTCATTCATGTTGCCTGAAAAATGCTGACTGCCCCCCTCCCTCCCTGTCCACTGGCTGCTTTCCAAGACACACATACCCACACACAAACACACGTTTTTGTCTTTGTATTCGGGGAGCGTGTGTGGGTTCTCCCATCCCCCTACCAGCTTTGGGACAGTTTTGTGTACAGCTCTAATTACAACAAACAACCAGGAACGACCAGGGAAGAGGCCACTTCCCTCTTTGTAACAGACTGATATTCTCACAGTGTGGCTCTACCTTATTCCCATTGGTCATAATAGTTTTGTCACATTGGATGTTTTCGAAATAAACTGTATGGGGTCCGAAGGTAAAGAGCGGTTTTACGACTACGATTTAGGACTTAAATAAACTCATAAAACAGGAATTAAACGGGTCAAAACTAATAATAGAACTGTCTGTGAAATGTGTTTGATGGTCATTTTTGTATATGAATACTGTGACCAGAGATAGGAACCCAAAATCTATAAACATCTGCTTCACCTCAGTCACATGATAAGTGGCCATTGCAGCTCGCTGGTGTGTTTTTAACATTGCAAAGAGCTGACTGTACTCATGTGAACCTGGTGTCATTTCCTCAGCAGTGAGTCAAGCTCTCATGGACCGGGCAATTGTCCAGGCCTTGTTGGTCGCCGTGGCTCACGGTGCTGCTGTTAGTCTGTTACTGTTATGTTTGTGCACTTTCATAAAGCTGGGCAGTGGGCGAACCTGCAGTGTTAGGCATTGAGACCACCCTGATCAAAACCAACAGACACACACACACACGTGGACGAGAAGTGCAGCACCCCAAGCTGGGATCGAACCCATGACCCCATGAGTCACCCAGGCACGTGCACACATAGACATCAAAGGGGGCTTGAGCCCCTGCCCTTTTATCAGTCTGTAAAAAGTGCCCCCTCCAGACCATGAATGCAGTTATTTACTGTGGTGAAATAATAGCAAATGTCCCCTTTCCATGCCATACTTGAAGGCAGCATTCAAAAGAATAGCCTTGTCCAAACTCTCCTGAACTTGAATGCAGCATCTTAAGGCCTCCACACCGAAAATACTACGGAGACTCTTTCTAACTGTTCACAGACTGCAAAGAACTGCAAAAAACAAAGCAAATTCTTTTCCAGCCGACTGCACGCAGACTGTAGTTACTGTACGCAGTTGTGCGCATGCGCACTGTGTTGCCAGGTCTGCTCGTTATAAGCTACTTAAGGTTGTTTTCTTTTGGGCTTCTTTTCATAGACCTGGTCGCTTTTTTCACTCACAGAATCTGGCAACCGGACGGGGGAAGCGGAGATTTTACTCTGTGCGGTGTTTTTTTCTGCTCTTACCAATACAACACACATCACTATTACTAGCGTTGCTTTGGAGTTGATTAGTATAGGAAATTGAGAGTTGAGATTGTGAATATGCTATTGAGTAAAAATGTGGGACGGGAAAATGTCTCTGGCTTATTTTGGCTTGGTTTTGCAGCAGTAGCAAACTAATAGTCCATTCTACAACTCCCTCAATCCTACCGACGGCCAGGGGTGACTCAACAAAACTGAGCAGTCCAGTCTTCCAGTTTTCTGTCGATACTGGTTGATAGCGTTCCCGACCCGCTGCCGAAAACCTGCCGATGAGCTCCCTGTCGGCAACAGGCGCTTTCCGCCGCCGATTCATGGCCGAACCGGTTTGGTTAAAAGTGCACTTTATGTTGAATGAATTGCCTTCTCTGTGTAGAAATCCATGCTGTATGCCACATCTCATGCAGTATTCACTTTATTATGCTTAGTTTAGTGTGGTATCAAGTACCGAAAATAGCCTACCTCTGCTACGCGTTGTGAGCTTGGAGGTCTGCTATTTTCGATATTTTCACCAAAAGGCCCTTTTAGAAATGTCAGCCCCTGCCTCTCTAACATTCTCTGCACGTCCCTGGGCGCACCAGTCCAGCCAACAACCCCCTGCACCAAGACACTAACTTCCTCAGTGGCCAGATATGGGGACACGGGGACACTACACACACACACACACACACACACACACACACACACACACACACACACACACACACACACACACACACACACACACACACACACATTTTAACAATTTATTCGAGTCCACATAAAGGAGATAATGGAGATCTCACAAGGAAGCAAATATTAAAGGTACAGTTAACCACTTAAACCCCAGCATGCATGGAAAAGCTTTTGCATAAAATAGCATTTTATCCCGGAATAACAGAAAACTAAAAAGACACTAGCATAGAGTCAGACTGCGCTTAACCATACGCTGTTTAAGTGGTCATTCACAAATGTTAACCTTAACTATCCTGTCTCTCATGCAGAAGACTGGCATTTTAAACTACTTTATGGGCATTTCAGTTTTTCAATGGCAGCCAGGCCTTTTTGTTGTTGCATAGTTCACTTCCTTGTGGCTGGACGTTTTATGTATTTCCTTAAAAATACCCCATGGAGGAAATTGTCTTATCCTTTAACCTCAAGTTCAACCTCCAATTTCACACATTACTCTTTTGCTTTGAACATGCATCACTCTTTCGCTTTGAGTACCTATAGATCATTCTTTCTGAGTAGACATGCATGCATCGCTCTTTCTGAGCAGGCATGCCTGATGCATCACTCTTTCACATTGAGTAGGCAATTGTTTTTGGTTAATTCAAAAAAAATCGTTGATTCAAAACGGGTAACATTTTACTTGAGGGGGCCTCTTCACACTACTACAATAAATATCCTTGGAAATTCCATAAACACATCAAAACCTCCCTCTGCCATTCTATATGGTCCAGCCCAATCACACTGGAAAATGACACAACAGCAACAGGTAAATGTTAAGCAACCAATCAATCAAACCTAACACCTATATTGCACCCATACACATTGCACTTACAATGTATTGCACTTACTCATCATGATTCACAGTCACTAAACATTTGAAACGTTTGTTATTCTCAGGTGGAACCCATCAGGGCTGAGTGATCAATTCAGCTAGACAGGGAACAAACTTAAATGTTCTGTACATTTTCAATAAATTCTTAGTAATGATATGGTTGTGTAAATTATGCTGTGCAAATATCAATCAATCAATCAATAATTCAAAATTAAAGGATACAATATACCGTTCATGAGCTAAATAGAACCCTCCTCGCTACTCATCCCCGCCTATGAACACTCATCCTGGGCTGAGAAGTGGAACTACTGTATGGATGAATGACGTCCTTAACTCATGATGTATTGGGTTCAACACTATGACTCTCACCATACATGCTGCTATTGCTGCAGCTTTCACCCACACTCTCCAACATTACACATCACAATGCTGCATGGTTTCTTAATAAACGGAGGGATGTGGCCACTCCAAGGATCATAAGAATGTGAATCATCTGTCTATTAGGTCACCTGCCAATGACAGCTAACAGGACATTGCTGCATATTTTCCCTCATTTTTCCTTTCCATCTCTCTCTCTTTCTGTCTGTCTGTCTTTCTTTTCTTTATATTTCATTTCAATCCAGTTATATTATTATTACACACACACACACACACACACACAGGTTCAAAGTGTAGGACTGTGTAGGAGGCTGATAGTGTGTAAACATGTTGTAACACACACACACACACACACACACACACACACACACACACACACACAGGTCCTCTCAAACAAAATGACCACGATGAGTAGATCTCAGTTGTCAGAGCGTATTGAAGCAATAAGCCACAAGAGGCGAGTGGTTACCTGGTATTTTACACCGGCTGAAATAACACACTTGGGTTTGATATAAACTGATTAGAGGTGTAGGTTATAGTCTCATATACCACAGCAATTAAAGGGAAACCAGCCAATCAGAATCAAGGAATGGAACTAGCCGTTTTAGAAGAAGTAATATATACCAGAACAGCTAGACAACCATGGGAAAAGCAATGGTTTGTAGGTGGACCACTTCCACAATTTTCAAACAACAAATGAAGTATCAGAACCTTACATTGAAACTAGAAAGGTGCAAGTCTGGGAAATTGCAAGTGTGGTTGTGGCTATATATACATGCGATGTCACGTGAAGCTTGACCAATCCTCAAATCCATTAGGCCTATGCAGGGACATGGTTTCAGTGGAGATGAATGGAGGGCACCACTCCTCCATTGTATTGTGGGGTTACTATAGATCAGTGGTTCCCAAACCTTTTAGCCTGGGACCCAAAAGAGAGATAAGACATTTGCCTGGGACCCAAACTAGTGAAAAAAGCAGATCTACAAGCTCACAACGCGTCGCTTCGAGTCACGTTGTGGGCTTGTAGATTGGCTATTTTCACTACTTCTTAAACATTTGTTTTCTAATTTATGGAATTTCTTAGATTTAAATGTTATTTATTCATGAAATTACTTACAAAAAGACCATTGCATATTTTCTTTTTGTATTCATGAAAATGATTTTTGGTAATGTTTTTTGAAAATGATTTGAAATAATTCAAAAGAAAATGTAGGAACAAAAAAATTAAGGGACACATAATGTGTACGTGTCGTGACCCACCCACGATTGAGTAACATACAGGTCCTACAGTGCATTGTGTTCTAAATGGAGGCATATTTTGTAAACCATGTCTTCTCAATGTTATGGAAAGCACAATAACATGGGGCAGAGGCTTGTATATACACTGTATGCTGATTGCTGAACAACAAATCAAGTATCGTGCAGCAATACCATTGTCCTTTGTTCGCAGCTCAGAATGTACAGTGCAGAAAAATCATCCCAAGTCTATATTTTTGTATCTTGGGCTAGAAGCTTGGGCTGGGCACTCATGTTATATCTATGTAGTAAAGCCTTGCAACCACGCTAAGGAAGGCAGTGTGCCGAAACATCCATAAGCAGCATTCCAGACTGCTATATAGTGTCATCAAGTGAGTGTGTGACCGTCTCCAGACAACCCCATTTAGGAACTTCACAAACCCTGATGTCAGCAGTTTCTCCCTTCCTCAGTTTCCTCTATGGGACACAACTGTTTTTTTTGTGTGTTAAGTACGGTATAATGTCAGTGGCTAGTTCAGGAATGAGGTTTCACTATAATGTGCTGATTCAGCAGTTGTGATAAATGTATAATCACAAGACAAAACGTTTTGCAATGTGACTTCAAACCAAGCACATTGATGAAGGCATTTTTTTTATATAGATTGCACCTAAATTATGAACCTTTAACTGAACTTGATTTATTTTTTATTATTTTTGGGCCAGTAGACCACAGAGTCTTGGAAGGCCCAGATACTTCATGCTTTGCATTCCCTACATTCAGTTCCACTCCAGACTATCCAAGCCTATGGTAATCTAAGACAGCATTCCTGAATGAATGACATCACATTTTGACATTTCACTGAAAGACTTTACAGAAGCTTGTTTAAATTCTTTGCAGTGTCGTTCTAATAAGTTGCTTGAAAAACATTTTGATAAAACCCCAGCCTGATTTTGTAGTTTCTTTCCCAGCTCAGGTTAAACACATCAATCGACAACACGCCCATTATTAATTTCATTAGCTGCAGCCATGTTGCTTACATCACTGTGTACTAGTGCCATGTTTTTAGCCTGCTGTAGTTTTTAACCTGACGTGGAAAACAAACTACAAAATCAACCTATGGGTTTTGCGCCCCTTTAAAAGATGATCTACTTCTACTCGGTTAGTTGAGGATATTTGAACTACACCGTGACATTGAACACCTGTAAATGTTGATGGATCTAATTCTTTTTACACTACACAAAGACAGTAAATCTCGCATTGTGCCAAACAGGTCAAACAGGCCATGCACGCACCCCAGGCAACATTGTTATCAGACAATAACTAGAATGTGGAGTGGCTTGTTGAAATTGGTGCACGTCATATGGAGTTTTAGTACTGGGATTTACATAATTCAGCATTCATAAATAAGAACATGAAGACCCAGCTCATAGACAATCTGTTATAATCAAATAAGTACTTACATGTTCTGACTGTGAGTCATGGTGTTAACACTCAAAAACAACATGTACAGTAGTGTTCCTATACTTGTATCTTTGTCTAAGGACCTTTGGTTTGGTATGACAAAGTGTATTGTGTGACATTGTCATTTGCTCAAACATAACTATACAGTACATCAGATAAGTTATTTGAATAAGTTATTATTTTCATGTACTGTATAAGAGACTCTTTGAACCCCTAAGACAGATACAGATACTCTCCCACAGGCCCTTTCCATGCACCATGTAGTTCAAATATTGTATGCTGTGAAATTCCAGTGCTGCCTCAACCTGATACCACTATCATTATCATTTCATCTTTCTAGTAGAGCTGCTGAAAAGGTCTGCTGAATTGAACAGACGTGAGGAGAAAAATGCAGGTTATCATAGCAAGAACTTCATCTCACTGTGCCTTAGGACACAGATATCCAACATGGAGATTGTGAAGGCCAATTGGTGTAATTACTCTAATTATACCAGGTCACGTGCTGTTCTCTGTGTGGCTTCTGGCAATGTTTTTCATATTATTTTTTTTAAATAAATGAAGGGCTATGGCTACTAATGGTAAGTAACATCACAAAATATGGCATGGAAACTTACATGACAGCAGAGTAAAAAAAAAGTGAAATACACATTCAAATAAAATGCATGGAGCTCAAACTCAAAAGCCGGAAATTGATAATGTATCTTGTTGCTCTTGTTTTGGTTTTTGTTGCTTCTGTGCACCTTGCCTTGCCCTTGTGTGTAAAAGCACTTTGTAAGGTGCTATATAAATAACGCTTTATTATTTAAAATTATTAATGTTATTTATGTTGTCCTGCTGTTTCCTCTTACTGAAAGAATGTTGTGATACGTTGAACTTGTGTAACCCCATGACGTTCTTCTGGACCCTGTGGTTTGACACCAGTGTGCTTGGTTTGCAGTTCAGCTGTGACATAATTACACACTATTCCAATTAAAGCATTTACTGTCAAGGGGAGCATTCAGCTCACCACGTGTGACTGTTTGTGCTCTACAAAGATTTCTTTCTATTTTAGGTATGAGTAGTGGTGGAAAAAGTACTCAATTGTTTTACTTAAGTAAAAGTATATACTCTATAGTAAAGTCTATGAGAGCAACTTTGATTGGCTCCCACAAGTTTCCCAAGACAAATCTGCGATGCCCCTATAGCCAAAGATTTTCCATATGGCATGTTCTAACTGTGTGCCAAATTTCATGCTTCTTTCATAAAGTGCACGATTTTTGCCTGAAACGCTCGGACTACACTGACCTTGGCGTCTAAATTGCCTAAATCTTTCACATTTTCAATTCCCTTTTCCAAAATTGCCTTTCGACAAGACTATCTTTCAGGAATCTTTGTTGTTTTGTCATATGATAAAGTATAGACTGTGTAGGCCAGGGCTTTAATAAACAGCAAGTGTAAATAAGACTGCTGCCCCTTGTGTCTGATTCCAGTAAATGAGATAGGCTTGATTTTGTGCATCATAGTCATGTGAACTGACTGAATCATCTCTTATCTCTTTAACAGAAGAATAAGGTCATTCAGTTTTTTCCCCCCTTTAAATTACTTGTTTGTCTTGAGCATATTCATTTACTTTCTTAACAGACTTTTACCTCAACAGCTGTTGAGATGTTCAAAGATTGTGTTTTGTGCCAAGCTCAAACTAGTTCAAGATTTTAATATAAATAAAATAAAAAACTCTTGCAAATGTGTGTGTGTGTGTGTGTGTGTGTGTGTGTGTGTGTGTGTGTGTGTGTGTGTTTTGCAAGGCAAAGATACAGAAATCATTGTAATTAAGGGAACCCAAAAGAGTGTGATAATGGCAATTAATCCTTTGCCAACTGAATGGTTCCTCCACTACTTCTTTTGTTTTGAAAGAAAAGGCTACAATTAGTCTACAACAGTGTGAGAGGGATGCATTCCAAAGACGATAACTGACCAGAAAAATAATTAAATAAAGGTATTTTTTTAGATAGGCAATGATCAGCAGTTTCTAAGCCAACTAGTCTACACACAATGTGTATCTTACTTTAAAGCATTTTTCGAGAGCAAAACAATAAAGTTGGCAGGAGTGAGGGAAGAAAATACTGTCATATGGTCCAAAAATCATCAAACTTAGACACACTTAATAGCGATTTATTAAAAATCTATGGTATAAATAAATATGACACTTCAGTGACATATGGGTTACATCATATTCTGATTCTCGTCCCTCCCGTTTTTATGTGAGAACTTCTGGGAACTCAGATTACATCATATGCAGGATGTACACTATAAGGTGGGTGATGGCTGATTTAAGCAGTTACAGCATGGGGCAAAATAATTAGACTTGAGCTGGGTGTGACTGCACACCTGTTGTCATAATTGTTTCCATGTTGAAAAATATTCATACATTCTCAAACATTTTCCAAAATTTTAAAAATAACAGATCCACAAACGCTATTTTCAATTTTTTGGAAAGTATAAAATGATTAAAAAGCCTATGTCAGTAATGTCTTTATATATTTACATTATTTGCTAAGCCTAAAAGGGCAAACTGAAATTAATTTTGTATTCATGATACAAAGTGCAATGCCAAAAACACGATTAGATTGGTAATGGCAATTATTTGTGTGACAATTAATCATCAACTTAAACTTGTAATCGTGACAGCCGAAGACAGAGGCTCTCCCCAAGTGTGAGTGTGGGGATGACTGCTTTGTCCTGTGTTTAGCTTGATGCACTGTTTAATGGTAGGTATCACACCCAACATAGTCAAATTAGTTTGACGCAGTCACGGTGTGACTGCTTAAAATCACCCATCACCGACCCTATAGACACATTTCGTAAAAAAAAATATATATAATAAAAGAAAGGAGGAAAAAAATAAAGAAAATATACATAACTAACGTAAGTAGTACCTTTGATTTACAGCATACAGATTCAGATACAGTGTCAGAACCTGCGAACAGTAGAGTAAAAGCTACCTCTGTACATGACCACAGGAGACCATGGCAAGCACCTTGAGGATGCAGGCCAAACAGGCTTGTCAATTACAAAAAAATAAAATAAAAGGTGCAGCAACACTTTAGCCAGGAGGAAATACTACTCCATTTAAGAATGTGATAGTTCCTACGGTCTATGTGCTAGCAGAGCTATCAGTGACATTGAACATAACAAAATATCCAAAATAGAAACCAGAGGAGGAAATATGTTATTTCTCTGAGATGGAACTGCATGGAACAGTAATCTGTACTCGAATAACCACCTGAAAATGATTCCCTGTATTGTCATACAGTAGGGCCTACTGACAATACAAGGAATCATTTTCAGGGGTTTGTTTAGGGTGTTGGTACTTTTCAGTGAATAGTCTACTGAGTAGGCTTATCACGTTATTTCTTTAACTGCGACTACTACATGCACAATGCTGAGTATTATATGTTTCAGTCTGTAGAGTAAACAATACCCATACTAAGCCAATATTAGTTACCAAACCAGATATTCAGGTTGTATTTAGACATGAGCATGTTCATATCTTTACTGGCAGATGAATGCATGTGTGTCCTTAAAAACCTAAATATCACAGAAAATGATGCAAACTGGTTTCTCAGTTCCAAAGAAAAAACAAAAAAGATTGTGCATTACACAACGGCTGTATTGAAGTTATTGCACCCAGTCTAGACTGCACAAATGAAACTTCTTGCAACAGCCATTGGGGATAATGGTTGCAAGTAGTTGCATGCAACAGTTGTGTTGCAAAGAGTTGCGATTGGTTGCATTGGTGTGGACTGGCCTCAGGGGAAATTCACACCCAGCAGCAGCACGATAACTCTCGTCATAAGTTCTGGTGTCATCAACTTAAGCTAGAAAGTGTTTTTAAATAATATATTTAGTTATACAAATAATCGCGGTTTCAAGTTCAAAACCGCGGTATGCATTACAACAGTGTTTCTCAAAGTTAAATTCTGTAAATCTTTACGACTGAGATACATCAGGTCAGAATATAGTTTATTTTCTATGCTAAGTAACATATTTACCCTCAATGGTTTGAATTTTCTTATACACTTGAGCAAGTTCTGAATAAAATACTGTGCGTAATAAAACGATAATAAAAAGTGGTAATGATAAAAAATTACAGAATTGACATTTAAAAAATAGGTTGATTTTGATTAAAAGATACAGAAATAAATATACAACAGATTAATGCTGGTACAAAACCAGCTACAGCAGTTAAGTTCATTTGAAGGGACTTCAAAGACCCTTAACGACAGTGATTAGGACTCTAAAAGAGGTACTGACGCTTAAAGACTCAATATATTACAGCTTGTGCAATCAATTACAGTAATGTGTGGGTGTAATACAATTAACAACATACCTGAGTTTACAAAATGAGCTGCTAGAATATAAGTATAATACATAACAAAAATACAAAATGTGCACAATCAATAAAAATTCTTAAAAATAAATCTATGCACCAGTCTTCTTATCAATTCACAGTTTCAAGTTGGTCTTAACCTTTTCTTTTATACTCAGGCAAACATGACTATCATTGCCCGCAAGATTTCAATGTGCATGAGGAACAAGTGACAAGCAAGCATTAGCACCTTGACTAAACTTGAGTATCAAACTGTGTCCAGAAAACTGAGCGATCGGTGCAATAGTTAACAGTTTTCAAAAGGGATGTCAACAGTTAGCCAACACAAAAATAAGAAGAACATGCTTAATGGCTTATGGTTAATTTGCATATTTTATCATGATAAATGCTCCACATATTGTGGACAATGTTATTTGGTTAAATAATGGGGGAGATGTCATTTGAAATACACTCGGGCAGGCACAAGAATAGTGGTTTCACACTCACAGCTGGTTGTCCTGAATCTCTGGTTCACTCTTTGTGCACCTAAAGCTGCTAGGTGCACAGAGAACTGCTTGACTAAAAAGTTAATGAACATGTCATGAACATTCTAAATCACCTCCAATGTTTAACTGTGTTTTGATGACCTGCAGAGATTATGGCACAATTTAGGCTATTATTATTATTAGGCCTACAACTTTTTATTTGTCATGTTGAATGTTGCATTTCATAAATACCTGTATAAATACCTTTCTGCTAGATTTTCATTTGGGGTAGTGTAAGTGGGTCAACATGTCAGCCTTAATAACCAGTATATAACTGGATAATAATGTCGGCTAACCCCAACACTGCTGATTGTTCTATTGCACTTCATCCAGCTTCACTAAAATGTAATATACAAACACTTTTTGAATAATTGTAGTCAATGATCAGCAGAATTCCCCAAACTCTAACAAAATGTTTACTCAAGATCATACCCAATACTGATTCTTCTGAAGAGGCGGCGTGGTGGTTCTGATAAGTTGCGAAGAAGCCACTGAGTCGGTGTTGCTCCAGGAACCTGTGGGAATGGATGATTCGAGGGTGCTGAAAACCATGCCCTGATTCGGTGTCAATAGCCTCTCAAGGAGAGGGCTGCTTGGGCAACTTGGGCTCAGTGGGGTGACGGTCACTGTGGGAACTGTTGTGCTTCTCTGTGGTTGGCCCTGATACGACTGACTGCTCTGTAGAACTGGTGGTGACAGTGGGGGCTTTGGAGCGACGGGTTTCTGCTTCCTCTGCCTGTGGCGCCGAAGCAGGACGACCAGCACCACAAAGATGATTACAAGCAGCAGCAGCGCCAGCAGAGGCAAGATGACCAGGAGGGGGTTTGAGCTTTTCTGGGGGTAGGACTCCACCCGAACCGGCGTGTTCCTGTAGGGAATGTCCACCGTGCCGATAGTCGTCGGTCTACCGAGAGTTGTACTGAAAGTGTCAGTCCGGTTGGAGTTACCCCAGCGGTTGCGTCCTTTAAGCTTCGGCTGGCTTTTGTTCGGCCGTTTTGTGCCAACAAAGGTTGATGATAAGTTCGGTGAAGCTGTTCCGATCCCGACCGTCTGGTTCGAAGTTTGACGGAAAGGTGTGGTGGGTGGGATTGGACTCTTTGTGGTGGGGAAAAGTGTCGGGTCATATGGCACAACAGTGAAATGGAACACTGCTTTTGCAGGTTGGATGTTCTCAGCTTTCAGGACAAACACCAGTGAGTCATTTAGCTCTTGAATTCCTGTCATGTTTGCGTTAACATCTAAGGTGACTTTTCCCTGCCTCATGTCCTGAAAGGAGAATGATTCAACTGGTACAGCATGCCTGGACGTTTTAGACTTTGTCCAAACCACTTTCCCGTACTTTGGCTGGAAAACGATATCAAAAACAGGATCACTGTCACTTATGTTAGCAAGTTTGGCGGCATTGAAGAAGTCGGTGTTTACTTTGACCGGAATCCCACTGGGAATCCTCACATCTTTGCCAAACTGTATCAAAGGTTTAACAGTAATGTTGAGCACTTGGCCGGTTAGGTTAGCTTCTGAAGTGAGGGCGATGAACTCAAAGCTGTCCTCGGTGGAGGAAAGGGTCACCATATGGTAGGTCAGCATTCCAGTTTGTAGGTCCTCCTGTTCAAACTGTGTGACCTCTTTGTGGTCCCTTAAAATCTTGCCAAAATCTGGAGGCTTTGTAATCTGGTAGTGAATGGTAGTGTTTCTCCCATTGGAAACTGCAGCCAAGTTGTTTTGGTTTAGTGAAACCGATGTCTCACCTTGCTCAATTATCAATCCAGTGTTGTTAACCAATGAAATAATGATCTCCGTCACCTCTAGATTAAAGAGCTTGTAGACTGGCTTGTGATGTCCATCAGTAACACTAAAATAAAAAACACCGGAGGCAGGGCTTCCATCGTGGATGAAGTGCACACTTCCATTATTGATTTGGGCTTGCGTGAAGGCCACCACGGGTTCATTCATATTCCCTTCGAGAGCCAAGTACCCATTGCTGGGCTTGCTAATCACAGAAAACATGATGTCATCGGGAGGGTTGTCCAAATCTTCCACCTTGAGGTTCTCTGGCCTCAGGACCGCCGTGTCTCCCTGAACAACGCGCAAGCTTGGGGATTTGGTCTTCAGAACGGGCGGCTGGTCATTCACAGGGGTGATGGTGATGTTGAAGCGCTCCTCCACGACGTCGCTGTCCTCTGCGGGGCGCTGGGCCGGTTTCCCCTTGGAATTCACCCACGTGTCAAAGACGAAGAAATCCACAGTGCTCTCTGAATTGTCATGCTTGTAGGTGATGCCGTACTTGTTGACGATGAACTGGGAGAAGTTAGGTTTCTCTCTGGTGAGGTTTCTCTCGCCGACCACGATGACACCATGCTGTGGCAGAGATTTGACCTGGAACCAGACCTCGTGGGAGCTCCGCTGTGGCGTCGGCAGCTTGGACATGAGGTTGGAGGCGTCCAGCTTTGTTTCATCAATCACAACACTCTCCCCTTCTGTTACCACGGCACCTGATGATGACATTTTCAAAACATCAAGAAAGAAAAGCTTTATCACCAAAGACAACACCAGCAAATATTCCTTTAACCCAGTTAAGACCTGAGGACCCGATTCTACCAATGTTTTCTAAATCCTAACAGTTTTCTGGAAAACGTATGTTGCTACATCAGTGGTGCTCAAACTTTTTGAAAACCAAGGACCCCTAAAAGATATGTATTTGGCAGCGGACACCCATCTCAAAATATGTTGTTCCAGGGACCCCCCCAGAAGCAAAGATTATAAGGTTATAAAGTGGTTAAAGTGGTTATAATATAAAGTGACAGAGATAGATACTTCCCAGGTCTGGGTTAAATATGAGGGAAAACATTCAGTGGTTATCCACACCTGTGTTTGCTAGTAGCAGTGTCTTGCAGTCGGGTCCAGCATTCTCATAGGAAATGTCTATTTTGAAGGTTTGAGTGTCCAGAGATGCAGGAGGTGATGCCACAGAGAACGTCATAGAGTCCATGGCTGCCCATCCCACTGATTCTATGGGACTTTGAATGTACACCACTTCTTTCTTGTCCACCTGAGGTATACACAGCACAATCCAAGAAAAGCTCACACTGATAAAAATGCACAAAAACATTGTAAATGTCCATTGTAAATCTTACCAAAAGAAAGGATGTCAGTGAACGGCCCGGCCAATTAGCATTTTCTTCAAGACACACTTTTTGCTAAAACTTGTACAGATTATGTCCAAAATGCACATAATTCGGTAAACATAACATGTCATGTGCTGGGTAGGCAATCGAGCCTGGTGGAGAACTGCACACAGGGAAGTCCACTTTTCTAGTTTAGATTCACTTCAAATCAAACCCAATTAATGAAAATGCTTGATGTTTCTAAAGCTGACTTCAATTTATTTAATTACTTTTCAGTTACTCAAGAAATTCTAACCATTTTTAATGTGGATGTCCATCATGCCATGCCTTACCATAGACTGTGTAAAGGTGGAGATGTCCAGAGTGGAATTATCAGGCTGTATGGTCACCAGTCTCCCCAGTTTAGGACGACGAATCACACTGAATGTTATTGTGCGATTGGAGGTGCCGCTGTTGTCATTGGTCACTGCTTGCAAATCTTCTCTTGTGATTGGTGTTGAGGAGCCTGGGGGTGAAGAAGGGAAGGAGTTGAGGGTAAAGAAATTAATAGCATGGTAAAGTAACATCTATGATTCTGTCATTTCACATTAGCTGTGGGGATCATTTGGCACAAAATATCTTCAATACATTTACTGTAGAAAATATCAACAAAAGAATATGAACAAAGCAATGGCTGGCACTGGACAATACTTTAATAAAAATAGAGTAGTTAAAAATTATAAAACAGAGTCATTAGAGGTCAGTCCCACACATATAATTTCACACTGACAACAACATAGCTTTATATCTGTCATTGTGCTTATTATGGCCACGTTAACGTTTGAGTGTGGCTGCTTTGAGTTGAGCAAAGGAAAACATTCTCTCTGGAAGCATTTCACATCTTCCAACGGAACATTATGCTAAACAATGTGGAATAGGCGGGCAAAACCTCTTTGATGTGACAAATTAAAGTTATACTGCAGACAACACAGACACTTTTATAGCAAAACCCAACTACATTTGAGTGTGTTGCATAAAATACAAACAACACGTTAGAATGGATGAGCTCCCTTCGAGCACTGGTCTCACAATGCTTGGCAAATGGGGAGAGTACAGGGGAAACACTGCCATGGAATAATGAAGACAAACAGGAATGAGGTGCTTCTCATTCTGAAGATGAATTTAAGTGTGCTGATGAACAATGTAAAAATTGGGGATTTACAGGTTCAATCTGTCTCTTTCTCAATTCATTTCAAAATGTGTTATTTGCATGATATAATAGCCAATTATATCATGCAAATAACACATTTTGAAATAAATTAAGACGGAACCTATTATTAATAGGTTTTACATTGCATAGTATAACATAAAACAAGTCACAACATTATCTATGCAGAGACAACAAGTGAATAACATACATTCTCTCTCTCTCTCTCTCTCTCTCTCTCTCTCTCTCTCTCTCTCTCTCTCTCTCCTCCTTAGTGTAGGAGGGAGAAAGCAACAGAGACATTTTGACATTTCGCAAACTTTGCCTCACACTGTGGTGCTTGACAGCATTTAACATAAAGTGCCGGTATAGCTATTAGGTACCTGGATTCAAACCTGGGTCCTCGCACATTGAAAACCATACATCTACCACTCATTCAAAGGGAGACATGAGAGAAGTATTCAGGCAGAACTACTCTGTTGTACTGACCTGCAGAGATTACAATCTCACCATATGAACGACACTCACACACAAATGTACCTGGCTATCTGCGCTCAACAGCTATGAGTGTCTGTCACAGCTTGCTCTTTTATCAAGAGAGACGTTAACAGAAAACACTAATTATGACAAATTTGCTGATTCATTTAGCAAAGTTGAGTTGTAGAAAATTGTATTAGTGTGGTGTGGATTTGTAAACTATTTAATACGATTTTGTTTCCATTGTGGAACTGTTCAACTGACTGATTTAAATGCTTATAAGAACACCATCGCAAAGAGCCCACGCCCTTTCTCAAAGTAAGCAACTTGTAAAAGATCACATAAAATCGTTTCATCAATTATTATGAAAACTACTTTATCAGTAATGAGGATGTTAATTTAAAATGCTATTTGTGAGTATACTCTATATCAGAATGTTTATTGGGATAAACAGGCTTCCTCATTTGTGCTTCCTCGTTTGTGCTAACGCAGCCATTTACAGTGAAGTAATTTCTTCAGGGGGGACTGCCCATAAGTCTGAAGGTTCATAAGTCCGAAGGTTCATTAGTCCGAAGGTTCATTAGTCCAAAGGTTCATTAGTCCGAATTTAGTTAGGGTTACTGAGGTTAGGGTTAGGCATAGTATTCTTAACAAATTCGGACTAATGAACCTTCGGACCAATGCCAAGGCACCCTTCAAGGCCCCTAAAAACTGTCTGTGTTCATGTGGTAAATAGGAAACGCTTCTCTCCCCGCGAAAATGTGAGAGCGGCTTCCTTCCCTTTGTCACCCTTCTCCTCTCCTAGCATCAAAGACACTCATTGTCAAAACCCTCCCGTTCCACCAACCTCTGTTCCCTGCCAGGCACACTGGTGGTGCAGGGGGAAAAGAAAGCTGCCACTCAGTCGCAAGTCTTCAAGTACCCACTCACTCAGTGACTGGAAACCTCAGTGGACCGCGTGCCAGTTGGCTGTTTGCATGCCTCGCTATCTAACTCACGAACCAGTCAGAATACAGACCAAAATTAAACTCCAAAAAACTAAAAAAATGTTCCGGTTATTTTTAGACCTCAAGTATTTTAAAAGGGGGAAATGACTAAGCTCCCTAAATAAAGCAATGACTGCAGCTTGTGATGCACCAGTCTGGGATTTGGGTGAAGTCATATTTTGGAACTAAGTGTTCCAGTTAAAAGTACCAAATTATTTTTCAAGCCTTAATAGACAGTGTCAGGGGGGCACGGTGGCGCAGTGGTTAGCGTTTCGCCTCACAGCTAGAAGGTCCTGGGTTCGATTCCCGCCGGGGGACGCTGTGGGCGCTGGCGGCGTGTTCCTCCTCCGCATCATCAGCGCCCACACCTTAGGTGGGGTTGGCGATAGGGCCTTTCTGTGTGGAGTTTGCATGTTCTCCCCGTGTCTCCTAGGGTTGATAACCTCACAAAAACATGCACGTAATCCTGGTCTCAATAATGCCTCCCCCTGGCCAGCCGGGGCGCCTGATGGAGGGGAAAGGAACTGGTTGGAATAACGTGTTCCTTCCACGCGCTACGTCCAAACCAGGGAAATCCCCACTGTCAGGTGAAAAGAAGCAACTTGGACTCCTCATGCATAGAAGGAGGCATGAGGTCAGTCCGTTGTCTCCCCAGGCGCGGCAGAGGGAGAGCAGAGCCCAGGATTACATAGGCAATTGGCACTGGGTGAAAAAATGGGTTACAAAATTGTGGGATAAAAATTAAAAGGAAAAAAAAATAGACAGTGTCAGGCTAGTACAGTGAAACACACTCCTGAGCTCCTGAAAAGGGAGACATCCTTTCTGATGAAGAGTAAGAAGCAGACATTTGGGTATTTCTTTAGCTTCTGTAGGAAGCTGTCACAGTGTCACAGTGTGGACTTTTTTTCTCCTTTTTGGAGCTGTGTGGAGCTCCCTATACGTGGCCGTGTGTGTGGGTCTGTCTGTCTGTCTGTCTGTTTGTCTGTCTGTCTGTCTCCGGGTATGTAGCCTGCAGTAACCTTTTCTGGCCACACATGTTAAGGGAGGGGCGCTGTTGCACACACACACACACACACACACACACACACACACACACACACACACACACACACACACACACACACACACACACACACACACACACACAGCTCCACTTCGAACAGAGGTTCGATTTTTATATAAACCATTTGAACCCTAGTGTCCATATTCTAGTTTAATATGGAACTAGTGTTCATATAGAACTTCAGCCTATATAAGGGCAGCTAGTGGATCAGCTATTTTTCGGCAAAGAGGTTTGGTGTAGAGGGGAAAAATCGAACCTCTGTTCGAAGTGGAGCTGTGTGTGTGTGTGTGTGTGTGTGTGTGTGTGTGTGTGTGTATTGCAGTTGATGCTCAGGGCAGGCTAGACTCAACAGCACCTCTCTGGTCACCCAGGGTTACTACATACAGGCTACATACAGACCCACAGACCCACCCACCCACATACCCACCCACATACCTACACACACGGCCACGTATAGGGAGCTTGTGTTCCACACAGCTCCAAAAAGAGCACATAAGTACAGAGTGAAAGGTCAAGTTTATTATGTGTTGACGGTTCAAGTGCTTAAATATCTGAAAACACAAATTGACATGAATCCAAAATATACTGATGATTGTGCTGTCAAACGATTAAACTATATGGAATATATGAAAAAGTTGTTGGGGTCCCTGCTTCATCTCTCTCCCTCAACTAAGGGGTCCTTGGCCTGAAAATGTTGAGTCTGGCTCAGCGACACAAAAGGTGATTACCCACTAGCTGCCCTTATATGGGTTGAAATATATTGGACGGACACACACACACACACACACACACACACACACACACACACACACACACACACACACACACACACACACACACACACACACACACACACAGTAACTATATTAACATTTCTCAACATGGAAATGATTATGACGATTATGCAAAATAATTGCGATTACCTCAAATAATTGCCATTAGACGATTATGTAATAATTGTGACAGCCCTACACACACACACACACACACACACACACACACACACACACACACACACACATTTTTACTGAGAAAAGTTTCTCCGACCTGAAAAGGAAGAGAACTGATTAAAGAGGAACTATCAAGTTCCTGTATGTGGTGTAATCTGGAGAAAACAAAAACCACCCTCTCTTTCCTGTCTCTTGCCAATGTGATGTCCATGTTAGGCCCAATGATAACCATTTTCCAAAGCATACTATAAATATACAGTATATATACAGTATATACACAGTATACACACACACACACACACACACACACACACACACACACACACACACACACACACACACACACACACACACACACACACACACACACACACTCTACACTGATGATTGTGCTGTCAAACGATTAAACTATATGGAATATATGAGAAAAGTTGTGGGGGTCCCTGCTTCATCTCTCTCTCAACTAAGGGGTCCTTGGCCTGAAAATTTTGAAACAGTGTTTTTTGGCAAAGAGATTTGGTAGAGAGTGAAAAGAATACGCATATTATAAGTACGTTTTACCAATAGAGGGTTTAAGTTGTACCCAGTGCCATGACAGGACGATTTCACGATGAATTAAATCTCCATGATACGATTATCATGAGTGTTTTTTAACACGATAAACGATAATATCGCTTATTGTCCCATCCCTAGCTCTGATGCCCAACAGTTGATTAAAAAAAAGAAAGGAGAGGTTTTTACCGGAAACACTTTGAGAGGGCGGTTGCTCTCCAGGCTGAGGACCAAGGCACTGGCAGTGATGCTGAAGATCTGCCTGGGGGTAAAGTTCACCCCATCGTTGACCTGGAAGTTGAACCCTCCAGACATGGCTCCTTTGTGAGGAAAAACACAAACAAACAAAAGGACGAATTGAAGCCCATACTTTTCAAAGACCCCCGGCCAGCCTTCCCTTGTAAGCATATTCAACTAAATGTTGCAGGTTTAATGTCTACCTGCTATACTAGTAGTTACTACATAGAGCATACTTTCTTTTAGCACAAGCTGTTGTGAGTCACTCTGGATAAATTGTAAATGTTATGGATGTTACGTTTTGTGATATTTGTTACTTTTTGCCAATGACAATTTCAGCATGGGTGCACACACACACACACACACACACACACACACACACACACCACACACACACACACACACACACACACACACACACACACACACACACACACACACACACACACACACACACACACACACACACACACACACACACGGAGGGAGAAAGATTATGTGTGAAGTGTGCAAGGCTTGCGGGGGAGCAATGTGTGAAAGACACATCCTTTACTGTAAGGGCAAGTCTTGATCTAGCAAATAAACTTCACAACCTTTGGTGACGGTGCATGTTCAGGCAAAGCTGAAGCAGATTAACATCAGAACAGTAAGCAGAAGCCTATTTAAGGCCAACACCATAAAATGTTTGCAGAGCCTATCTGGTATCATACATCAACAGTGCCAGGCTATTAAACACCTCAACCTGACTCGGACCAACAAGTAATTTAGGTGCATTGCTAGACATAGTTATTCGATACCTCATAGTCATATGAAGTACAGTTCATAAATGGACAAGCTTCTGCAAGGCCAACACTTCTTTGCAAATCTAAACAGCATGCTCTAGTGGAGTTAAGAGGAATAGCAATGAATCTCAACATCAGAAAAATAAATCAACTGCACACACAACAGATGTACAACACTTTCCCCAATCAATTCAAAGTAGCTTTATTGACATGAGAAAATAATCTCATGCCAATCAATCAGACAACTTGGGAACCGACACACACCAACCAGCAAAGAGGAGACAGACTTTACCTTTGTGAACGAACAGCAGCTGTCCCTGGTCTATATGGGCCTGTGTGAAGTTGAGCAGGGGCTTCATCGGGGCACTCTTCAGGGCCAGGTGGCCATTACTGGGTGGAGTCACCATGAAGTGCAGTTCCTCTGCTGGAGTGTCCAAGTCCTGAACACCCAGGTCCTCTGGTCTGATCTCCGTCACAGAAGCCACCCACACCTGAACACAGGGAAGACATGGAAAATCCATAATCCATAATCCACGATTAAAACAAACCAAAGGCCTCCTGTCCTTGAGGGTTTATGATATATGGCCCGATATTGGTAGAATGTATTTGAGTATTTAACCCTGACAAAGGGAGGTTCAGAGGTCAAAATGTTGTCTTTGTTTATGTCTGACAAACTCATCATGGCGCCTCAAACAGTCCTTTCACTGATTTTCACACTTTTATTTGACAGTTTCACACATATTTCAAATCTGGTTTGTAAAGATGGAACAGAGTAGAGAACAGAAACAGATGCCCCTCGATTGGTTACCTAAAGTTTCTAATCCTGTAATCCTTCCGAAAGATTCTCGCAAAGCTACTGTAAGTGAATTATCTCTCTTGATAAATAAATAATACAATTAAATACAAAGCGGACAGCCTCGTCTCCACAAAAATAAATACCCCCAAAAAATTACCTAACCAGTAAAAGATGTAGCGAGAAATGCTCACGCAACTAAATCAAAGGATAACCTGGAGGAAATGCATCTGGCTGCATCTCTTTAGGCATCATACTCAAAAACACGGACACACACTGCACTGAACATGACACAACTAAATATAGCCCTGCACTGTAAACAAGAAGTGGACCCACCACACTGTACATGACAAGATGCTGTGCACTGTAAACAAGACAACGCGGACGCAGCAACGCTGAGACACAATTATGGCCTCCTCCCAAGTATATCCAAAAGCCTCGAGGCGAGCACGTCTGTCTAGCTTGTCCACTGGATCGACACATAGGACGCAGGAGCACCGAACCGTAAAGCAGTAGACATCAAATGACACGCTCCTATGGTTGGTCACAGGAAGGTCACATAGACACATTCTCATAATAACCAAATGGAAGGAACCCCAGCATCACTATTCTAGGGCATGTCATAATAGGCAACCATTCTGCAAAAATATCAGATCAACAACATCACAATGCCTCGCGATGCAAAGTGTTGTGAGCTTGTGGATTGTCTATTTTCCTCAAAGAGATTTGTTGTAGAGGGGGAAAAAAAGAGGGTCCAAAGAACAGGCCCTCAGGGGGACGCCAGCCAACAAAGTATGAAGTGCTTTAAGATGAATGATGAAGTTATCTGCTGTGCACGTGTGTCTCTTTCCTTTACAAATCTACTACATTACAATTATATCAAACCTCAAGCAACACGCTTTCTTCTGAATGCATCACAAATAAAACGCATTAGTGTTGACTTCCTATGACTTCACCGCATGGAGTCCTTCATCCATTAGCACCCGGCCACCCACATCCACCGTGCACATGGGAGAACAGACATCTTTCATGTTTATGTGGGTGGGTGTGTGTGTGTGTGTGTGTGTGTGTGTGTGTGCAGGGACCTGCAGAGAATGTTAAGCCCATTTTCCACAGGCCCAGCACCACACCACTCCACACCACACCGCCCACTTGTGCCAGGTTTTCCACTACAAGGACCTGGGTAGAGTGGTGTGAAGGTGGTACTAAACGTGGTACTAAAAAGTATCCACTCTGGAGTAGGTCTGAGCTGGGCCAAACAGGGCCAAACACTTCATAATGACTGATCACTCACTGACTTTTCATTTAGACCACCAGGATATAGTTGTAATACATGATAATAGATTCTATTGTGTTATAACCACTATTATAATCTATTATAGTGTATTATAATTATCATAGTAATACATTAATACTTTATAGTGTATTATAATCACAGTTATAATCCATTATAGTGTATTATGATTTAGGATAGATGTAATACTAATTTATATTGTATTATAATTACAGTTAAAAGGGTCAATTTGTTTCTTACCGATAGGGGTATTTTTGTGTAATGGAAAATGTAGGTATTTTTATGTGGTGTGGTGTAGTGTGGTGTGGTGTGGTGTGGTGCTAAAGCTGCAGTCGAAAAGGGGCTTTAGAGAGGCAGGGGCTGAAATTTCTAAAAGGGCCTTTTAGTGAAAATATCGAAAATAGCAGACCTCCAAGCGGTGTGAGCTTGGAGGTCGGCTATTTTCGGTGCTTAATAACAAACTGAACTAAGCATAATCAAGTCAGTACTGGAGATGTGGCGTAACAGCATGGATTTCTACACAGAGAGTGGAATTCTTTCAACATAAAATGCTGCATTCAAGTTCAGAGAGTTTGGACAAGGCAATTCTCTTCAATGCTGCCTTCAGGTATGGCATGGAAAGAGGGCATTTGCATTTCTTTCGCCATAGTAAAAACCGCATTCATGGTCTGGAGAGGACACTTTTTACAGACAGGTAAAACAGCCGGGGCTCAAGCCCCCTTTGAGCTGTATCAGTATGTCGGCTGTGTCTGTGTGCCAGCTTGTAAGCATACACAGTAAAATCCACGGTGCTAATAAAACCAGTTGTAACTCCACGTTGTGTATACATGGACAATTGCGGTTCTGTTTGTTTACATTCTTACTGTCTCAGAGTTTAAGTAACACTGTGGATTTTACTGTATGTGTCTGGGTTCCTATGAATGACTACACCTCTGCTAATCAGTCTCCTCACAGGACATCCCAGCGGTATATTACTCAGACAAACAACAGTGTGACTCATCCATTTCAAAGTATAAACACACAGGATCCATTTCCACAGCTCATTAAGACTCCCTTTCAATTCTCAACACTGCAGGGCTCTACTGGTCACCCGGATACAGTTTTTAAATCTGGAAACAGATTTCAACATTTCCTTGTTGTTCTGGCGCCACATACAGGGGACCTATTTGCCTATTGGCTGTCGCGGCCCCCCAGACAATGGGGGGGAAGGGGGGAAAAGAACTGCATTAGAGCCAATCGCAGGCGAGTTTAACGCTCCTCCAGACTATGGGTTACAAACGGCAACGGGAGCCAGTGAGAAAAGACTCTGCAGCTGTAGATCGGCTATCATTCTTTGTGTTATGCAACCAAATGTTTATGATACAGAGAGAATCATACACCTTCATTGAAACGTAGTATGTACAGTAGGCCTGCAGCTGGCTAGCCTGCTTGTGATAAATAAAACAGAACAACGTGAAGCCATGTGACTCTTTTTTTTTAACTCGAAAGTCGGGGGGACGAAGATGTGCTATTCTGTCCATATTGGCACTAAGCTAATGTAACGGCGACCATGGTTGGGGATATAATATGAGAAGTGTGGAAAACGTCATCAGACAAGGCAGAGGTAAGAAACACTCCCCCCTTCTTCATCAATTTGTACATTACTTGTCTTCATTCATTTCAAGTGTTAGCTAGCCGTTAGCAGCTAACGTGCTAACGTACAGATAAGAGTAGAGATTACAGATCGCTATGTCACTAATGACTGTAATGAGCCCTTGTGCTCGCATTAGCGGCGGTGTGCCCACTCGTCTGTGGTTAAAATAAAAGATACAGTTTCGCTACTCACCAAAACAAAGACGGATTTAGAGAGTTGAAAGCCTACTTTACTTAGTGGGAACATTCAAAGCCCCCCACGTCACGTCTAAAATACACTTTTTATCCAGAGAAGATAATATTTCACCGGAAGGCAAAATCTGGTCAATGGACATTTCTATTGACAAGATCTGTAGAGGGCGGTGTGGAGTAACTAAAACCTCCGGTAAAAGTTTTTTTTTCTCTGGCCAAAAAGTGTATTTTAGACGTGGGGTGGGGGGATCTGAGGATTCCCACTAAGGAAAGTAGGCTTTCAACTCCTTAAATCCGTCTTTGTTTTGCTGAGTAGCAAAACTGTATATTTTATTTTTACTACGGATGAGAGGGTGCGCAGCCTTTCCTGCCTCGCAAGGGCTCATTGGTGACATAGCGTCAAGGAGAACTCATTATGGATCAGAGCTGGTTATGAATCAGCGCCCGTCGCCGTAGCGTAATAGTTTCAAAGTAGAAGGATACAAAAACAACTTTTTATGGACGACTTTGGGGTAAGTAAGTGATTTGAAGGAGGATATATATATTGATGAAATGAATAGTTTCAAAAACGCTGTGTTATTCTCCGCATGGAAGACAGGCTCATGTTTCTCTCCTCCTGTCCTGTTCTCGCAAAAAGTACTCAATTGTTTTACTTAAGTAAAAGTATCAATACTGCAATATAGAACTACTCTGTAAATGCAGTGGAGTAAAAGTACAATATTTGGATCCGAGATGTAGTGAAGTAAAAGTATTGGAAATTGGAAACACTCAAGTAAAGTACAAATACCTCAAGTGTACTTATAAGTACAGTACTTGAGTAAATTGAGTAAAACTTTACACACCAATGTAAAACCAGAAAGGGCTAGCGTTTTCCACGCTTTTTTCCACCACTGGAAAAATTGCAGCGTTTTCTCTTCTCTTTCTTGTTAATTCCCTCAATAGAGTTTAAAACGACCAGTTCTACCGGAGCTAGCATTAGCCATTAGCCAAACTGTGGACAGTGGAGAGAGGAGGAAGGAAGCGTGTTGCCAGACTTATGGGAGAGAAACAAGCAAAGTGGTATATAGATCATAAAAAGTGCGCTCCCCTCCTTTACTGTATGGTGAATTGACAACGTAGTGTGTTTGTGTCAGCCGAGCCCAGGGACGGATTAACCCCCGCGAGGGCCGAGCCCAGGGACGGATTAACCCCCGCGAGGGGCCCCCCTAAAAAAGGGCCCCCCCTAAAAAAATTTTTTTTTTTCAACCTTTTTAACTCATTGAGTGCCAATCCCGAACTAGTTCGGCTTTATTATCGTATCGCAGAGTGCCGATCCCGAACAAGTTCGGCTTTAAAAAAA
Organism: Nannobrachium achirus; assembly: GCF_963921795.1. Classification (NCBI taxonomy): domain Eukaryota; kingdom Metazoa; phylum Chordata; class Actinopteri; order Myctophiformes; family Myctophidae; genus Nannobrachium; species Nannobrachium achirus. The sequence goes on along the minus strand of NC_137832.1, from coordinate 46,948,548 downwards.
AAAAAAAAAAAAAAAAAAAAATTGATTTTTTTTTTTTTTTTTTTTTTTTTTTTTGGACCCCATCAAATCTGGTGAACATGATTTCAATCGCGATTTTGCATGTTCCACCCCCATACAACCCCATCTAACATACAGGGCAGCCATGTTTGTTTACATAACATGTAAAACATAATGGCGATTATCTCAAGAATGCCTGAACGGATTTCCAATCGGATTTTTTTGTTTGAAAGCTGTGAACAAACTGCACAAATCCACTCCAATGCAATCCAGGATTGCATTGGATTTTTTAGAGCTCATTCTTCTCTGTTTTTTTCCCATGCATGAGGTGTGCAAGGTTTAATCATGGCTAAGTTGACGAAAATAAGGCTTCTAAAATGCTTGGTAGCCAATAGCTAACTTCAAGCTAACTTCATCCTCTTCCTGTACATGCACAAAGGAAAGTGTTCAGGCAAGTCATGGCTGCAGGGCTTCTGCATATACCAGCATATCTCTATGGGATTTTCTATGGCCACTGGGCGCCCTCTAGTGGTGAAAGGGGTGGCACTAAATGAGTTAAAAAAAAAAAAAAAAAAAAAAAATTCAAACTTTTTTTTTTTTCAAAATTTTTTTTTCAAACTTTTTTTACACTAACTTCAACACACCAATCCACCAGATTTTATATTGACTGTGTGTCAATTCTTGTTTCCCTTCTTTTTTTTTGGTAAGTGGCTGCAGATAACAGTCACGTCCATAAACTTATCCACAGTTTGTGTGCATGGTAATAAAACAAACATTAAACAGATCTGATAGCAGAAACAGAAAAATCTGTGTGTAATACAAATGAAACCAAGTGGACGGATCCATTTGGTTACATTTATACAGCCTCTGAGTTACAAATGGTTAGATTAACACTAAGTACCGGTATTTTACTCAGTAGTAGTGTGTGGTATTTGAAGCAAAAATGTGTCTGACTACAATATATTTACATATTATGTACTGTATTTCCTGCTCATTAGTGTATTCCATTGCATGGTGTGCATGCGCCTGAAAGGAAGGACCCATAAAGCACAGCATGACTATGATTGGAGGGGACACTGTTGACACTATTGTATAATGCATCCACAGAGAAGCCATGTGTCACTCTGGTCTAGATCTCATAATTTATCCTAAGAACGGCAAAGGCTATCATTTGTCACTCAATTAACACTTCATCACATGTCAATGTACGTAATTGCATGAAAACGATTTGATCAAACAGTTGGTAAATATGGAACAAAAACCATAGTGTCTGTAGCAAATTACTATATGATTGGTTGCAACTGAGAATGTAAAGAAATAACAATAAAGAAAAAAGGATGTTACACAAAAGGTGTGGTGGTAGAGAGCCACCTTGTGGACAGTTCCCAAGGGACAAGTCAATTGTGTCCCAGGTCAAAACAATACATTAACTACCTAGTTCACTGGTGTCACCTTCTCTTATGACAAGACTGATTGAGGATGCATACTGATAATTAAATTGACAAAATGCTTGCATGCATGTAGCCTTCACGTTAGCAGGTGGAGGAATAAAGGAAATGGCCAACGGAGCTATTCATCTTGCAATCTTATTTTGGAGTGCAGTTTTTTTCCACCTTAGTGGTTTTCTTATCCGAGTATTAACTGTTCGCTGAGCACCCATGGCCAAATAAGGAAAGCAGAGGAAATGCACCTGACCTACTCCACTTCTAGATGTACAGTATATCAAACCAAGTTAGGATTTAGGATTAGGTCAAGTTTTTGTACAGGGCTCTCCTCTTCAGCACAGCCTACACCCGGTATGTGGGTGCCCAAAGGAATTTATGGCCTTTAGTCAAAAGAACATGCTTTTGAGTAGTGCTCTGTACTTCAGCCACTCTAATAGCTCTAGCCATCTGGCCCAACAGAGTGAAGGTAAAATCCTATCCAACAGGGGATGACCTACGGTAGGCTATATACTGTATATTACAGGTAGGGAAGGGAGACCTTTGTTAAACCTCCAGGGGAAATCACCATCTATGTTTTGACACTTGTTGTGAATTCAGCCATGTACAGTATGGCTAATATACAGCGTCCAGAATATAGTGTCCCAACTCCCAATCAAACCCAGATTCAAATAGGATAAAGGCCAGGTGTCTTATTGAAAATCAGAAATAGGTTGTGTTTGTAGCTATAATTTTGGTAAGATTTATTTGATATTTTTTGGTTTTCATAGTATTTAAATAATCACAAAATGCAGTTTTCATTATTTTAACAACTGTAATGGGCAAAGGATAAACTTTGTATTATCAAACTAAAAAGATTAGTTTTAAATTTCTCCCAGCAGTGAACTATGCACATAATTGCATGGGATCCTTGGGCTAAACCAAGTGGACTATTAGGCAGACATTTGAATGTGCTAACCAAAAGTGAACAACTACAACATCTTCCATATGGATCAAATCTTGAGAACTGGCTGCACGAAAACCCTCCTCCAGCCATATGAAATACACTGTACATGGCATGCAGCTGCAATATTTACACACAAGACAGAACTGATGGTCAGGTGGGGGCATGCTATTCAATAAGGACAATATAAATTATAAGCAAAGGCAATGGTATTGTGGTAATGACAAGGAATGCGCTGACTTAAATTAAACCTTTCACCACGGATGCCATTCAATCATTGTTATTTATAGATCACCATTCCTGTAATGGTGGTCATAGTTTGAATCTCTCCAGTGTTTCATACACAGTCCAGCTATATACTGTACTTGGTTTCGACTGCGTCTTGTAGTAGTGAGGGGGAGAGAGAGAAAATAGAGAGCAGACAACTGCAAAGGGGGCCACGAAGCATGAGTGTGGTATGTCCAAGATATATCAGCAGGTCACTCAACACCAGGACATCTATGAGTATGTGGAATTCAAGCAAATGGGTCCAAATGAGTCTCAACATAAGTTTCCATGTGCAGATTTTTATTTTAACAAGAAGCATGACACTGTAACTAAGTAACTTCCAGACAACCCAAACAAACCAGTATTTCAATTAAATGGGCCATTTAACAGACCGCCCCAAAGGTGATAAATTAACCATTAATGCTTTGTCTCCTCCCTGTGATTATGTGAAGCAGGCTGGGGCCTCTCACAATGTACTTCCATGCCTGTTCTGCATTGCCAGCCTGACTGAATCCATAGCTAACATACTTTACCCCAGCTAGTCAGCCGTGGCAATTTAGAGATCTACCCACATGAAGCTAGTCTGACATGAAGCCATGGGGCCAGAAGTAAAATAGCCTGTGGTTTAAATATAGGCCAGCATCACATACTCAGTACTCACCCTAAGGACCCTGTTGGCTATAATGACAGGAGGTTCATCGTTGACGGCTGTAACTTGGACGTACAGAGTCCTTGTCATGCTCTGTTTTCTCAGGCCGGTGTCATTGGCCACAACAGTGAAGCTGTCATTCAAGGTCTCACTGCTGTCATGGACGTAGTAGATAAACTCATGCTCCACCTGTGATTGTGAAATGAGGTGCAAATCATTAAGACGGACGGACCTGTGTTGACCTGTAGAGACGTAATGTGTTGCAGATCAGAAATTCACCTATTGATAAGCAAGCACTGTACGTTTTCAAAAACAAATCCCTTTATATTCACAGACAAAAATGAAACATACCCTAATTAAAAGCGTAAATCATTTTTAAATGTAGTTGTACTATTATAAAAAATAAAAAAAAACATCAATGAAAATGTTGTCATCATATATGCATTAGATGCATTAAGAATATCTCACCTGCCTCCTGGAGAAAGAGGTTATGGCCACACCTGGGTAACGAGAGTGCTCAATGTGGCCATGTTGTGGGAGCCCGGTCAAACCATACAGGAAATTGACTCCAGCAAAGTGTCGGTTGGTGACCTTTAGCACTTCCTGTGTTAATGCTTTGGAGGCACCCTCGTTCACTGTGAAATTGGACACCTGTAGTGGTATGAGGCGTGGGATGATGTCAATTGAAATCTTGATGCTGTTGACGCTCGTGACCCCGTTGGTGGCGTCCAGGGTAAAGGTGTCGTTGACCTTGTTGGGTTCCGACTGCACATACTGGATGTTTCCAGCGTTTATGTCAGCCTGCGAAAATGTCCGAACGGGAGACTGTTTAGTTCCCGCGTAGCGCTCTTCGGCTTCGACAAACCTCCGGAGAAAGCCGTGAGAAGGGGAAGTCTTAACTGTGAATACGATCTCAGACGGCAGGTTGTCCTCATGAGTGACCTGGAAAAGTAACCGACAAACCCCAACTGTTACTTACCAAAAACTAGTGTTGAATACGTCGACTAAAGCTATAATGAAAAATGTTCGTCGACTATCTTTTTTCACAGACAAAAACAAAATAAAAACTAAGCTATGACTAAAACTATGACTAAATATATTGACAATTTCATCAACAAATAAAAACTAGACTAAAATGTTAGGGAGGGTCTAGGGTCTGGAGAAGAGATCTAGTGGAACTAAGACAAGTCATTAAATGACATAAATCTTATGTGTTTGGTTGGGCTCGGGTGTTGCGCTCTGAAAATAGCAGATCTACAAGCTCACAATGTGTCGCACAGCGACATGTGAGCTTGAGATGGGCTATTTTCAGCATGCAACCAAGTGTAAAATCAGGCAGGGAAAAAAACTAGACTAAAACTAAAACTGATTAAAATATGACTAGTATAAAACTAAATGGAAATGTATTTACTATAAAAGACTAAATCAAACATTTGCAGTCAATATCAACATTCAACACTACCAATAAATGTTCAGTGTCTTTGGCAAACACTTACCTCCAGTTTAGTTTCATCAATCTTAACCGGTTTCCCTTCCTCTACCAGTAGAGTATTGCTGTGCTGCACAATGGGTGGCCTCTGGTGGCTTTCCAAGTAAACCTTCACACTGACTCTTGCAGTCAGGTCCATGCCTTTGGCTGTCACTGTCAAATTGAAGGAGTCCGACAAGTATTTGCTGTCATCATGCTGATAGGAAATCAAACTCTTCTTTAAGTCGGACAGTGTGAATGATTCTATCTTTGTGTCTTGGAGATACAGTCCCCCATGCTTGGGGGCTTCATGCACTTTGAAGATGACCTCGCGATCATCTCTGATGTCCAAGTTTGAAAAGACGCTGAAGTTACTGGTGGAAAGGTGGAAAGATCTGCCCTTCTGAACCAATAGGCCGGTGTTGTTGCCAACTTTCAAGAATGGCTCATGAGCGCTGACATCCAAGAGGCTTGACACAAAATGTTTCCCATCTGAGACAAAGAGCACAAACCGTCCAGTGCTTACACCATTGTGGACGAACAACACTCGTTTCTCATCCAAGTCCTTCTGATGAAACTGGAACAGCCGGTGAGAAGTGTCATTAACCAGAACCAGGTCTCCCATCGGGATTCCGCGGCGGGTGTAAATTAATTGGCCATCGTCAAAATCAGTGTCTGCGTCATGGTAACACAGATCCTCTCTTGTAAGTAATCTCTGTCCATCTCTTACTACATGGAAAACTTTGTCAATAACACGTACTGGCTTTTGGTCATTGACTAGCTGGATGGATATGTTGAACACTCCTTCTTTGGACCCAATTTCATCCTCAGCAATTGACGTTTTGAACTCTTGACTGGTGGAGGCTATGAACGTGAATTCATCTTGAGTCGATTCACTGTCGTCATGAATGTACATGATACGTTCATCTAATATGTCCTTGTTATTGAATGTGAGGATGTTGCTATAACTAGCATTAGAGTTGGATTGACTAATTCGGGCTAGTTTTCCATGTTTCGGACTGCTTATTACAGTGTAAAACATATCCTTTGTACTCAAAGTCTCTGCAAATAGTTCATCTTTTGTAATCAATTTACTTTCCCCTTCCAGAAGTGAGAGTCCGTTACTTGTCATGAACACGCTATTGATGTCAGCTTTTATGGAGATCTGGAAGTCGTAGTTCTGCGACTGAGCATGTTTGGAAAACATGTGAAATTTGAACTTGTCACTCGTATCTTCGTGAGGCCTGTCAACAAGCACATAATGTACATGTAGATCTGTAACATTTCTTTGGCTGAAGGTCGAGTTCTTCCCTAATACTTTAGTATCAAGCAGGAGTTTGCCTTTCTTTGGTATAGTGAGAACCCTGAAGAAGAGCTCATCCTCTGAGAGTGCTGCGCCTTCAGCTGTGACATGAAGATGCTCGGAGTCCAGTGTAATTTTCCTCTCTTTGTCCATGTCCGCCATCACATTCCGCTCCAGGTTGTACTTCACCCACTTCACAGTGATTAGGAAAAACACTTCAGTGGTCGCTCTGTTAGCCACAGTAACTTTGCACTTGAAGTAATCAGTTGTATTGGATGTCTGGATTTCTTGGAAAGTGTTGATATACCTTAGACGCTCTTTGTCAAGAAGCCTTTGGGAAAACGAGTCAGTGGACCTCCATTCACCACTTGAGTGAAGCCTCTGAAGTTCTCCGTATTGAGGGGGTTCGATGACATCATAACGGACATCTATGGCCTGTTTCACTGCATTGGCTTGCACGGCCAATTGCTTTGAGCCAATAACAGCAGACTCTCCTTGAGTGACCTCAAGGCCTGTATTGTTGGAGATCTTGTACTCCAGAGCTACGGCCATGACCCGAAGAACCACAGTATTGCTAACCCTTTCCCCATCGCTAACCCTTAGGACGATCCTTGAGTTTCTCACTCCAGTGTGAACATAGTATACCTTAATTTCCTCTAACTCAGAATAAGAGAACGTCGTCACTGCAGAGCCAGGGTTGGTTTCAACCTCCAGATATCCTGCATCTGCATTCAGGTTTCCCAGCACAGAGAAGATGAGTTTGGTCTGGTTGCTGTCAATGTCTGTGGCCTTCAGAACTTCTGTGGTTAGGTGTTTCCTTGTGTTCTCCAACAGGACAAAGAGATTCCCTTCCGGGAGACTCAACTCTGGCGCATCATTGGTGGGAGTTACAGTAATGTTGAAGCAGTACAATACATTCCCCTTTAAGTAATCCGGAACTTGCTTCCTACTACTTGAATATATTGAAAACATGAAGGCATCACCTGGGTCCTCCGAGCCTCCATGGATATACATGACGCGTCCATGCCAGAGGTCCAACATGCTGAAGGTGTTCTCTTCCTGGTCCTGGTCAACGTCAAGTCTTATCTGACCATGCACTGGCTGTTCATTAATTCTGAACATGATTTGAGACTGCCGAATGCCAAGTTTCTTGAAGTCCAATAGAACCTTGATATGTTTAGACTCAAGGGATGCTCGACCACCTTCTGGGACCACGAGGTTCCTTAGATGCACAAAGTTAGACCCGTACCTCTTGTCCAAGCCCCTTGCCAGTGTGGACGTGTAAAGTGCTGGTGTTGGGGTCACTGGATGGAACTGGAATCGCGGAAGAGCGGTTGGACTCATAGTGGTTGATGGCTCCGGGTCCTTCTCTGGTTCACAGCCAACTGAGATATCTTTGGTGACTACAGTGGCGGGGAGACCCATCGTAACGTCATTGACTCTGATGTTCCTTAAACACCCCTTCAGTGACCCTCCTCGCACACGCTTTCCAGACACAGAGAGTAGCCCCATCTTTCTGACCTCTGACCTTGTGCTATCATCAATACCTCCGACAAAAAGAGGACCTCGAAGCTGAATGCCCTTGGAGCGAGAGCCAATATTGGTTTTCACCATCTCTTCATCCACAGTCAGCTGGAGGCTTCTTGAATTGAAGAGCAATTTGACAGAGTGCCATTTCTTATCATTGATGAAGGTGAGTGACCGAAGCTCCGTTTTGGTTCCGCCTTTCCCCACCAATGCCACCGGCAAACCTTCCTGGATCTCCACTGCCACAAAATCCCCTTCTCTGGCAGAGTTGTACAGGATAATCCCCTCTTTTGCTGAAGTGTGCACAACACACTCAAACACTCCTTCTTGCTGTGCACTCCAAGGTGGTAGAGAAATATAGGCCCTCGAACTGAAGAAGCTAATGGGGTCCTCCTCACTGGCAAAGAACTGCGGACTACAGCCTAGAGAGACTTCATGGATGCTCTTGAATCCTGTGTAAGGCCTCAAAGATGACAAGATGTCATGCTCATTGAAGGTCACTTCATCCATACAGCCACGGAAGCCAGTCAAGTCACTTGGCAGGTAAAGTTTGTCTAGACCTCCTGAGCCCCCAACATAGAGACCATCCTCTGTATTGAGATCAAACTGGTGCCCTGGCATCTTCAAACTTGTTTGGGAATTCTTGTCCACGGTTAGAGTGACATTGTACTTCTCATGGTGGACCTCCACAGAATGCCAGGCCAGGTCATTGAGCTGGGTGCTTCTCTCTGAATGCAACAGTCGCTCCCCTGATCCAAGTTCCAATTTCACCTGAGGGCAGAAACAAAACCATAGGGTTACAAGTTGCACTTGAATAGGGGTATAATACAAGTCAACAATTACATGTAATTAATTACACCTGTGTATTTGTCATACGGAAATGGTGTCAATATTTGAACATTTTCCACTCACTAAAGGCAAGAATAGAGCAAAATGTAGTTGAAGCGCCTTGTTTTCAAAAAAGTTAAACATTATTAATACAACAGAAAAGCACTGAGTCCTCCTCCCGAGACTCTGCCTTCTCTGTCATACAATATCTCAATGCTAGTGTAAATGTGGCCAAGTCTGTCAAATGTGCTATCTGTGCACTTCTATCTAGTACCCACTGTTTTTCTCATGGTTTACTGTTAAGTGAGGACACCATAATAGAATAATTGCAATTTAAGCCATGTCTTCATGGACTGTACAAGTAAACAAACTGCAAACATAAAAATAAAGATTGATATAATAGTGGTCACCCGAATGTCTTCCCATACAATAGTGATAGCACAGGAAGGATCCTAACAAAAACAAACAGTTTGCAACCAGGAACAGATGGAAACAGGGTATTCATTTTCATCGCCACAAAACATTGTTTTGCAATAATCAGCAATCAACGTGACAAATACCAATAATAAAAGCTCTAATCAGCCCTAATTATTAGCCATGCCAATAAATCGGTTGACACAGCATATCGTCGCTGTGGGGCAGAAACCTTGTAACTCCATATTTCTTTTTTCATTTGTTTTCTTCGTAAACGAACAGCCTATTTTATACTTAATCTTATGATAATGTTGCGCAAAATTAGTCAAAATCTACAAGTTCAAAATCTTTGACGTTTTTTTTTAAAATCTTTTTGAAAAGTTTCACCTACACATGCTCAAAATAGGGACACCGGGTTGGAAGTGGATGAGTCTGTCTGTCGGTTTTATAACTGTTAAACCAATGGAAAGTATTAAAAAACAAGAGCTTGTGACTAAATTTGTACGGTTTCCGTCTGACAATGACGTTATGATTATTTTTGCAAACTCTGAAAAAAGTGTGTCTGAAATACAGAGTGCTATGCTTACATTCCACAATGTCACCTGATGTTAGAACAGTGAGCTTTGTGTGTGTCTTCCAGCAGGAAGGCCGCGATTATCTTTTAGCCTTTAGCTATATTCTTGGAGCATCATGTCACCATCCCAGGGTAATCCGGCATTTAGACGACACACTTGTCAAGGCTTGCTGTTGTGTCTCGGCATTTCAAGCAAGGCTTTCAGGGCAATAGTGCACATGTCTAACTCATTTGGAATGAGATCCTAAGCCTGAGGACAAACTTTAGTGGGGAGGTTTATTTGGTGACCTACAGTAATACAGTATGCCAGTTTAGGGAGGTGGGGGACTGGGCAACAAATGAGAGTTACATTTTAGGCATTATAGGCAGACACTCTTATCGACAGCGCCTTCAAGTGTGAGATCGGAATAAGCAGAGTAGAATGAACTCTAGTCAATAAACAACAAGGTAAAAAGTACAGTGCAGGGAGAACAATATAGTGGCTCAAAGAAAATAGGATTGCAGCCAGGTAAACAATGAACCTATTATCTGCGATCTCAATAGCATTCTCAACGTATGTGGTCAAGAAAAAACTAATCTAAGTAACAAAAACTCAAGAACAAGTGACCAAGATATATCTCCATAGTAAACTAGCATCTATCGATCAAAAGTGTCAAAAAGCGATAAGGGATTCAATCATGCTCACTGAAGCAAAATAGTCAGTGTGATTCACCTCAGGAATGACGTCAAATGTTCCTTCAGTGTGATGCTGAGTGTAACTGAACTAAAAGTATACATATCTCAGCCATGACTTTCTGAAATGTTTCTCCTCAATATGTCTGTGCATTACAACATTTGTCCATTTGTGTGTTGATTTAGCCTGACAAAGCTGCTTGCAGAGGGCTTTCATAGCAGTCTTGAAGGAACCCTGTCAGCACAGCTCCTCTGCTATGCCCTAAATTAGTGCAGGCATCCTGCTTGGAACACCCTTAGTAAACACTGAGGTCAGTCTTCCTAGGTGAGCCCAAAGTAATTATAACAGCCTTTGGATCTCATGCCAGAATTCAGAATCATAAACATAATTAATGGTTAAAAATACTCTCTGCTATTGATTATGAGTTTGTATTGTGTGAAACCATGGTGACACAATTCAATTAAATTTAAAGGAGCTTTATTGGAAGGCGAAAAATCATTACATTGTCAAAGCAATGTAAATGTACTGTATGTACGACACAGCAAGGGACTAACTTCAGTTATCTCCAAAATACCTACTGTATGATATTCACCTTATCTCTACAGTCATGCCATCAAAATGTATCTGTCCCATCTAGCTCCACCATCTGGCCGATCTTTGAAAAACACATTTTTAGACACTGCTCCTACAGATTTTGCCCTAAAATCACACCATGTCATCAACATGGATATGTCCCATTTCCCATATTCCCTCCTGATTGGCTACCATTGCCTTCCAAAGTTTGTGTATGCGATCTGACGGTCACTTATCTCCCAATTTAGGGAGTCTTACTGGTATTCATTATACAAGTACAGTAATATTATGTTTGGAGCGAACAGTTTCTTCAAGTTTTTTTTTTGCATTTGTTTTGGAATAAGGGATAATGATAAAGGCATTAAAGGGAGAGAACAATATGACTACAGCAAAAAACAGTTTTTTTTAATTGATCTACAGTATATAGATATTTATCATGATGATAACTGGCCTCAGCAGGGAAGAATGCATGAAGGATAAGTGACAGACAGACCCGCTAGAGCCGTCCTCTAGGTACTGTAGAAGGCTGGTGGCAACAATGTCATAATTGTTGCGATCTATATATATGCGATATATATTCTATCTCCATATACTGTGCATGGATCTCCATATATGGGTACCAGGGGTCTCCATATATGGGTAACTGGTCCGATATACATCACTGGGCAGATGGCCAAGACATGGCACGACCTCGCCCATGTCGCCATGAGGCGTCTAATTAGTAAATAGGCACTCTCTGAGTCCTAGCTGGAAGAAATTCCAATTCAACCCACCCAAACATCTGCATCGCTCAGGTTCTATGCATAAGGCTGGGGATGTGTTGCAGTTGCATGATGATCTGTCTACTTGTCTAATTCCATTTTCTTTTTTTTTAAATGCCCTAGTGTGACAAAACACAGCTGGCATGGCGTTCAATCACATCAAGTGAGCTGGTCTGTCAGATGGTTTCTGTTCTGCTGAGTGACTGACAGCTGAGATACAGATATAGCTTAAGGTGCAATTATCACTGCACGTGTTCAGCGTAGTATGCATCTGTCTGTATGTGGGTACATGCTACCAAATGTACACCCCCACACACACACACACACACACACACACACACACACACACACACACACACACACACACACACACACAGTGGTGGAAAGTAACTAAGCACATTTATTCAAGTACTGTACTTACATGTAAGTAAAAATTTTAGGTACTTTTACTTTACTGGAGTATTTTCAATTATCAACACTTTTACTTCTACTCCACTACATCTCAGGAGGCAAATATTGTACTTTTACTCCACTACAATTATTTGAAGACTTTAGTTACTACTGTAGTTACTTTTGATTATTATTACAAAACAAACATTAACCACTTCAGCCATACATTTCAGCCATTTGAAAATATCAGATCTACAAGCTCACAATGAGTCGCATTGCGAGCTTGTAGATCTGCTGTTTTCAAACGATTGTTATACATTTGAAAACTTGTGAAATGGGACATTCAGCATAATGGGTTCTCTTTCTACCATTGGTACTTTAAGTTCATTTTGATACTTTTAATTCCAGACTATTACTTGTAACACAGTACTTCTACATTGCAGTATTGATATTTTTACTTCAGTAAAGAATGTGAGTAACCCTTTTCCACCACTGATACTCACTCACACATCGTCACTGTCGGGCAGAAACCTCGTATCTCCAAGTTTCAAATGTGTACATTTTTTTGCAAAGTAAAGCACTGCTTCATCATATGGCCATCGCACAAAAGTAGTGAAAACAGCTGATCTACAAGCACACAACACCTCGCGGTGCGAGACGTTGTGTGCTTGTAGATCGGCGGTTTTCACTGGTTTAAATCATTTTAAAAATGATAAATACAAAACAAACGGTTTTGGACATACAAGGTTTTCACCCGTCAACGACGACATGTTGTGCACATATGTCCGTGTGCTGAGGCTACCAGTGTACCCACCTGCAGGCGACCAGCATGAAGTTCCACCATGAAGTAGTCAGTCTGACCAGCAGCTAGGAACAGCAGGCCGTCAGCGCTCGAGGTTCGGAAGCGAACGCGGAGCGAGTTACGGTCGGACGCCTCCGTTGCCTTGAGCTGTACGAAGCCATCGCCGTAGAAGGAAGCTGGAGAAAGTGGGGGGTGGGGTAGGAACAGAAAACGTGAGAAGAGAGACAGAGATGATGTACACATTTGGCATTTACAGTGTTTTGTGCACAATGCTTAATTTATGCTCCGTCATATATAAATACTAGGCAAACTACAAGCTCACAATGTGTACTGAATGGGACGCACTGTGAAATTTGTAGATCAACTATCTTCAGCACTCAATACCATCATACGTCGAGTTATGAATCTGGTTCAATATGGAGCCCAGTTCATTTTCGTTAAGGATAAGAAAAGGGATGAAAAATACATACCAAAAAACACGAATACATTTGCAGATGAGATACGGAACAAGTCAAGCCAACAAGCATTGTGGTCTTTATATAGCCATTAGCCAATAGCCAACATGTGACATTTACATCTAGAGGCTGAACTCATTATCAGCCTGGTTGCTCTTTACTATAGTGGAATAGGCTCCATTATATTGGTTGAGGCAGGATGCCTAATACTGTAGTTCTGTGAGGCAAGGTCATCCCATTTTCAAAAAATGCTTCACACTTCACATCGTGATTATAGTTAGATGTACACTGTTGACTGTAGAAACACCCGGTTTGAATTTTTTTAAAGGAGAGGTCCCTTTAATGGCACTAATTGGAGCGTACAAAGGCAGAGGATGAGAAGGTGACGAGAAGGAGTGAGACACGTTGGGACCTGCCCTGCCCTGACAGGAACCTTCAACCTGAACATGAAAGGCTCTGACATCCTCACATTGTCTGAGGCCGCGATGTTCCAGAAACACTGTGGTGGCCGGACCCAGCTGTTGCTTCTACCGCCAGTCCCTGCCATTTCACATTACCCTGTAATCTGGACTGTGGAGCCAAAAAACCTGAGCACCACCACTCCAATGTTTCTAATGAGATTTAGATTTTAAACAACGTCCTCTTTTCTGAGGGCGACAAACAAGACTCTTATTTCCTTCCAAAGGGGGCTATGTTACGTACAGTATGTACAAACTAAAAGAAAAAGAAAGTCAAAACGGTAATGGTTGGTTAATAATGATATTACTGATTGTTGACCAGACCATTGATAAAGCCAGATGCACTTCTTAAAAGAGTAAATGTACTGACTGAGGGATCATTTGTTTTACCAAATCAAAGAATTGACCTACGGAAACTACTAGTGAAGTGTAAATAAAAACATTAAACCCCCATAATGGGCAGGAGGGTTGACACTAACGGGTTGCACTAAGGGTGGCAAGTAAATAAAACGTTTGGGCAAGTGGAGTTTGCTTTCAGGTTGCCCAACGGGCAAGAGCATTCTGTCTTCATTCATTATTATAGGCTAAGGCTAACGCTAACCTATTACAACAAGCAATTGCACTCATTCTGGTTTTTCAAAGTGACTGTTGCCACTCGGCAGTTATTGATTGGATTTAACTTTTTCTACGAGCGCACATTTTACCTACAATTTTATAATGGAAAATGTACTTTTCTGGTAAGTGGGCATGACCTTTGGGCAAGTAGAACATGTCCTGTACTTGCCCGAAGGACAGGTGCCTCTGAGACCTTAGTGTCAACCCCATACCATGTCATTTAAGTCTGCAAGATCAATTGTATGGTCAACCATCAATACCTGATCAGCAGAGTGGTCGATCCAGGTCAAACTAAGGCTGGCCATTTATCAAAAGCGATGTAGCTTATGCATATCGATTTTGGCAATATCAGAGTGAAATCATGGTCTTTTTGGTTTATCGGTGTGTACGCCGTTTAGCAACCATCAAAGCAAGACTATCGCGAATGTGATTTGAGTCGTTGCAATGCACACCGAGGTACAAACGTTTGTGGCAACCAGACGTATTTTGGCATGACCCCCCATTGCCTTTCATATCAATTGCCTTCTCATGGCTGGCTGTTCAACTTCAGTCTTTCCTCTGTTATGTATTTGCCTGCAACCGTGTTCTTAGAGAGCAGTTTAAAAATAGCAATCAGGATATGTTGAGGGATTTGCCCTAAGGTAATGGGTTCTGTGTTGGAAAAAATAACATTTGTATGAGACAGATGAGTTATAAGAATATGGATGATTATGTAATATTTTTTTTCACAAAATAATCAAGAGTCCACCAAATTGATCAAAATAGGAAATATTGTCCTATCACAGATTATTCTGTATGTACTGATATGAAAACCTTTACATAGAACATAATACAGAAAACTTTTTTTGTTGGGATAACTTGGAAATTGTCCTATTTTATTTATAAATCTTACACCCCAGTGAAGTTTAACATTTCAGAACACTGATATCATTTTGGACAATATAGTTTATTGTTGCACAGTAAAATGTCCTAAACCCATCTGTATCATACCAAAACAATCCAGAATGGGTCAGAAAAAAGAATAGGAACCAAGCAAAACTTTCCTAATTGTTCATTATATGCAATGAAAGGACTGCTTTAAAAAGAATATCTCAACTATATCTGCTTTTTTTTTTTAGACATCTCAGTTCTGAAATGGAACATTCTGTGACAGCAATCAGCACGAAAAAAGTAACACCCTCACCATAAGTATAGTATACCCATGTACACCTGTGTTCCGACACAGAAACAGGGTGGTATTTGACCTGGGGTCCTGCATTTACATGTTGGTACAAACAGTGTCTCTGTGATAAAGACCTTGAGAGATTCCTCAAAGAACAAAGCTTGTGACCTTTTAGTAAACTGACAGTTACACGGTTAATTTGAGGGACATAATTAGTGGTTTTGACCTTGTACAACAAATGACAGTACAGTGGTTCAAGCCATGGGCAGGTAGGTACATCAAATTATTTATACAAAACAAAAAGAAAATGTACTTGGACTGAAGAACATATAGGCCTATAGATGTGACAACATGAAATACGTGTTTTATAATTCAAAGACCCCAGAAACAGCTATGAATAGAACAATAAATACAGCCTAGATGTCATTGTCCCAATATCAGACCCAGGAGAAAACTTGTTTACATAAAAGTAAATAACAAACATAAGGTTGTATGTCACTTTAAAAATACAAGTTATTCAAAATGTTGTCAAATTCAATTTTTCCTGCTACTATGATGGCCAGGTAGTTTTAAAGCATTGAGCATCATAGAATGTTTTTCTGTAGATGGCTATTTTATAAGGAAGAGAGGAGGAGGAGATTGCATCTTCTACCTGTGTACACAATGACAATTATAGACTACCATGTAATACAGGATAACTGACAAACCTTTGCATAGTTAAGTGACTTTAACTTTTGCGTTTTTTGTTTTTTTATTCAAAATCAATTCAATCATTGTAGCAGGTCCATTTGGTTCCATTTGTAGTTTTGTACACTCTCTGAGTTAAAGTAACATTTATTTTACAATATAAATTTGGGTCTCAGAGATAGAAATAACAGGGTGGTCCGTAGCCTAAGATGCATGTCAAACTGGGGGTCCTTGAAATTATAATGGTTGAGAATCACTGGCCTAACTAACCAAAACCTAAAATAGCAATGGTTCCACTTGATACAGTGGTCGTAGCCTGCCCTGGGGGGATACAGGACACAAATACACCGTTCGAAGCTCATTTTAAATCTGTGCAGCATGTAGGCTACGCAAAGAACATGAAAAGGAACGTCGTCGCATTATCAATTCTGTAAGATGTTTTTAGCTATCATCATTGGCAGATAAGGCCTACAACTTTTCAGATGAACAAAAAAGTATTCTTCTTACCTGCTAATGCCAGTTCGCTTAGCGACCACCAAAGCAGACCGTACAAAAACAACTTCTTTGTGGTTTTCAAAAGCGATTCCATATTTTTACGCGTCAAAATACTACTAAGTCTGTAGTCCAGTATAGTTACATATTTACGGATTTGTTTTTACTAGAGATTCCGGTCATTTAATCGACTATTTCAGGTAGAAGTTGCCCTCCTCCTCCTCCTCTTCGACTTGAGTGTGTTCAGCTATGCAGTATGCAGTGTGAGCGCACTATTGCAGAGCTGAGCTGAGAGCAGACCCCACACACACAGCTGTAAACCGCCGTAACTCCGCCTCGCGAGTGTGTGTGTGTGTGTGTGTGTGCGTGCGTGCGTGCGTGCGCGCGCGCGTGCGAATTCCATGGAGCAAGGGACAATTCATTTTTGTTTGTTCATGTTTTACTTACAGTACAAGTAGTTTGCTTTTATTTGTAATGAGGCTTTTTGTGTGTCACTGACTGTTGACTGTTGGAAATGTCAGTAGGCCTATCATCATTTGAACGCATGAAACTTTATTGGTCATGAAATTGGTCAAGGTCGAGAAGGTCAATGTGAATTAACAAATGGTAGGCCTGCATTAATAACTTCTGAACTATTCACTGCAGGATATATACAGAAAGATATATGTACAGTGAATAGTGAGGGCTAAGTATAAGTAAGTAGGCTAAGGAGTGCAAGGCCAGTGTTGAGGGGCCAATATTTTGCCAATGAGTAGATTCTCAGTGGCCCTGCCCTGCAGGAAGGCTGTGAGTCTTTCAGCCTGCCCTGACCTAAGTGCAGGGCCAGTGTAGCATTAAGAACTATCCCAATGCCAGTTGGGAACGATGCTCTTTGGAATGGAAACCATGCCCTGGCAGTTTGCCCGAAGGGAACGCATGCCCTCCCCATTATAGTCTATACAAGACTTGTTGTAAGAGTACTTAGGACAGTACTTATTTCCAGCTTGCATTGCAAAGATGGTTAATAGATATTCAGCCGTTTACGTCATCAAAATCCCTGCAAGAGATTTTATGACGTCAGAAATTAGGAGATATTATAATAATATATACCGTCATACCATTTATATTATTATTACGTCATCCCAGATGTCACACAATGATGTTGCAAATTAATTCGGTCCTTGTCCCTTTTAAGCTCATATATAGAGATCCCTGATGTCATCACTATCATCCCAGCTCACTAGAAGGATACAGCTGACCTGTTCTGACATCACAATGATGTTGCAAATGAATTCCATCCTTGTCTCTTTTATGCCCATATATGGAGATCCCTGATGTCATCAATATTAAGCCCATGTACGTCACAGTGCGTGACACCTGTACATCATCATCACATGTACCTCTTTGCAAGTGTGACTCGTGTTGTGGTTAGTTGTTTAAGTTGGTCAAAATATGGACATATTTTCCCAAATATGGATGAGCTGGGACAATGTCATCAATATAAGCCCATATCTGGGAATGCCCATATATGGACATACTGTGTCAGTCTCATGTGGTCTATGACATCAAACATCTATGATGTCAGATGTGAGTCATCTCCATATTTGGGAAAATATGGACACATTTTGTCCAACTGTGCATTTTTTGGTCAAAGTTGATCCCATTAATAGTCTTTAAAAGACAAAGAAGCGGCCGCACACACTCTAGCCAAAGTGCCAAGATTTATTTTAGGACGCAGAGGGAAAGTTGATCCCATGCCAAAGCGCCAGTGCTCCATACCATTTTTATTACTATAATATAAATTGTAATATAAATGGTAAGACGGAATTCAGTCCCCAGTGGAAACATCATTATTATTACTTGCAGACCGTGCAAGTACGTTACGGTTTGTACATTGACATGGGGGGAGCAGGGAGCTGTCATTTACATTCCCACCCTGATTTGTTTCCCCAGTTTGTCCCTGTACAAACATAATTGACACAGGATATTAACGATCAGCATCCTTTTTCATAGCACCCCGCCTCCCTTGCTTATCTTGTGCCTTTTCATATACTCACTAACTCACACAATGCCAAGACATTGTCATGCACCACCCAGACAATGATGGAGCTTGGCAGGGTCATGCCTCCTGGTGGAGTTTTGCGCTCCACTGAGCATCCTTTCAAAATTAGTAACTGGAGACAAATTCTTTTGCATGCCAGTGACGCCATGTAGATCACAAGGTTTGAGCATAAATACCACTCATTGAAATCATTTAAGAAAAGTAAACATTACAGTGAAAACATTTTTTAATCACAGCCTGTTTCTTTGCATTTGTCTACAGGCCCTATCCACTACGGAGAACATTTTCTTATCGCTACAACAGGCCCTAATGTCAGGAGGTGAGGGGGTAACATCACTATTCTAAATTTTTCCACGTAATTTAAATATCAAAAACACAGACATAAACATAACGCATTAATTGTATAGCAAACTTTCACACGCCTTAAATGTAACACAGTGTGACATAGATGCTCAAGTTGTCTGGACAAAGTGACTAAGCATTCGTTAAATACATCACATCATCAATACCTGTCTCACTGCTCCAGGACGTGAAGTCTATAGTGTGCTGCAGAATGCACTTATCCTACATGGTGTGTGCACCTAAAGATTCATCTGGCCCATTTTGGATGAATGAATCCAAACTGCAGTGGTGGAAAAGGTACTCACATATTTTACTTAAGTAAAAGTTTCAATACTGCAATATAGAAATACTCTGTTACAAGTAAAGATCCAGAATTCAAAATGTACTTGAGTAAAAGTATGAAAGTTTTGTCATCAAAATGTACTTAAAAGTACCAAAAGTAAAAGTACAAAATGTATGAAAATAGAAAATCTATAAGCTCACAATGTGTCGCGATGCGACAATCGGCTAATTTCAAATAGTAAAGGTATAAAATAGGGCTAAAGTGGTTTATGTATGTTTTATAATAATATAATAATGTATATCTGCAAAGTAACCAATAAACTTAAGTTTTCAAATAAATGTAGTGGAGTAAAAGTATGATAATTGGATCTGAGATGTAGTGGTAAATGGTAAATTTGTGTATCTCCTTTATCCAAGGAGCTTTACAGAGATTGTGCATTATATCCAACCATTCACACATACTGTACATTCATACACCAATGACAGGGAAAACCATGCAAGGCACCAACCAGCTCAAGGATGCTTCAACAGTAACTTTGGGGGAGCCCAGGATCGAACTGAGAACCTTCTGGTTGCCAAGCAGCCACTCTACCCCTGAGCCACTGCCACCCCACTTCTAGTGTGAGTAAAAGTAAAGTATTGGAAATTGGAGATACTCAAGTAAAGTTAAAATACCAAAAAATTCTACATAAGTACATTACTTAAGTAAATGTACTTAGTTACTTTACACCACTGCCAAACTGGTTTTATTTGAATGGAAAAGAGAACAGGCAGATAACTCCTCCAGGTCAAAACAGAACCGCTGGCAGTGATGTATCATTGATGTTGTTAGCTGCAGCAGTGCCTGCGCAAATTGCTCTGACATAAACCCATAGTATCCTTGGAGTGTCCCGACTCCTGAGATAAATAGAGATTCAGAGACAGAGGAAGAGAGCTGAGAGTAAGAAGTAACTGAGTGAGAGAGCAAATAAGTAAGGTACAGTAAAATCTCTCTATGATGTACAGCAAAATCAGCATTGACTGACTCCCAGAAGAGGTCTTCCCATACTGTTTTGAGTGTACAACAACCTCTATCAGCAAATGATGGGGAATGGACAAATCCGGTCTGCAATCTGTCAGCAACTCATCAGCTCTAACCAGACAGAAATAAGGAGACAGACGAACCAAGAACTTGAAGCATATTAGTAACCAAATTGAAAGATGTGAAGGCAAATTGATCAGTAAAGCATTATTTAAGAATAAAATTAGTCGTTTAATGTTAGTTCTACATACTGTAGTCAACAGTACTTAGTGTGTTTCACACAGCTAATTAAATGAGACCATACAAGCCAATCAATCCAGAATGTTATAGTGGATTTAATGTTTGAAACAATAAATAGATACTCAGAACAAAACGTTAGCTTAAATGAAATATTAATTGCATGTAGATAACGTCAATGTCTCAAAATGCTATGTACCTATAACTTAACTTACTGCAAAAAGACAATAGGTAGTAGTAATGCTAAATAAAACATTTGCTAACATCTCCAGTCCAGTGTTATACTTTTTTTTTAAATAACAATCAGTTTGTATATCACTTCCTTTACAAAGGCTTATGATCATGTCCCCTCTTCAAGATTATTTAGAAGTTATTTCAGTTCAATCAACTTTCTCTAATATACACATGATGTATTCAATTTATCAGAAGCAACATTAAGCTCTACTCGCATAAAACAATGGGGTCCCAAGGACTTTGTAACAGAGAATCTTTAAAACCATGGAATGATCATTGAACCATAGCTTAAATACACACATATGATTCTGTTTCAGGTAACAGATAATGAACTGTACAGTACATAATGGCATTATGGAGGCAAGAAACCAAACCATGCACAGTGATAATGTGCCTGGTGGTGAGATGTCAACATGTCAAATTAGTTTGCTGTACTCTTGTTTGATACAGCCATAGATTGTATGGTAGAAGTGCCTTTCTGGCATCATGAGGTCAGTGACCATCTCTGTGTGGTCCACTTTGGGGAGCAGGTACAGAGACACAGGCACAGATAGTGAGTTGAGGAGCTCTGAGAACTTTGTTGAAGATTCCACAGGAACAATAATGTCATCGGTTCCATGGAGCAAGACAAAGGCTGGCACTCTGGCAGTATCAGGGACAACACAAGAACAGGAGATGGAAATCATTATATTTTGTACAACCAAAAACCATACAGTGTGTGTGTGTGTGTGTGTGTGTGTGTGTGTGTGTGTGTGTGTGTGTGTGTGTGTGTGTGTGTGTGTGTGTGTGTGTGTGTGTGTGTGTGTGTGTGTGTGTGTGTGTGTGTGTGTGTGTAGTCGAAAGGCAAATCAAAATCTCACACCTTTTCAGTTGGTCCTCGCTGAACGTTTTCAGTAGGTGTGTGGGTGAATAGTAAGGGAAGTTCTCCACTCCGTTCATGGCTTTGTGCATTGTGGAGACATATTCAACAGCTCGCATCTGTTCATGCTCATAATGGTCCATGATGTTGTACACACCGCTCAAACCTATTCAGGAAAGGGAGCATCAAAAACATACTGGATTGAATACATGTAATGACTCAACGACATTGATTATTTTAACTCTTCTTGGGATGTAATGTTTTCAGAGCAGACAACTATTATAGTGTAACAGTTAATCAAATGAATCAATTTAAAATGAAATGAAATGGGAAAATAGTTTTTTTTTTCACAGCCTCAGACCATGACTCAGATTTCTTTCTCGCATATGTGAACACTCAGGCCCCTCTGAAGTGAAGGAATAAATTCTCTCATAATATGGGGTTGTGGTGTAAAAAGGTTTGGGAACCTCTGCAAGACTATAACGTTTGTGGGTGGAAAAAGGCTTACCAATGATTCCTCTTATGGCCAATGCAGTCTCCTGCTGCTTGGTTGCCTCTATGAAGAGCTCATCTCTACCTTCAATAAGAAAAAGGGTGGCCAGTGCCGACAGATGTGCACCTGCTGAGTGGCCGATCAGCACTATGTTATCCTGTAGAGAAAGGAAAACGTAAAAAATGCATTGGAGGACACATTATTGACTATGATACATGAGGTTAAAATGAATAGTACATTATCATATACTTAATGTAGTATAAATCAGGATATAAAAGTGTGTTGCACCATGATGATGCATACGTTACATTAATTTATAATTTCAATTTGTCATCGGACACTCAGCGATCTGTGTCATGTGATTGGGGTCTGGCGCTTTTTACTTTGGTTACATTTAGACATGAACCATATTGGATGTTCATCTTTCTTATGGGTGGATGTCTCCACCCATGAGAAGCTGTGTGCATTGTGGTACACAGTACTGTACATGTAGGATTGTATGAACTTTCGGTAGGCCTATATGTGAACAGGAGAACTTACATTTCTTCATCAGTATACAATGCATATTTTATTGATTAGATTTGCGCCTTTCCACTACACGGTAGTGGCTCAACTTGACGTGAATTAATGGTTAAATAATTAATTTTCAAACTTGTTAGGCTTAAATCACTGCCGATTTTGTATCAATTTATGTTGTACGTCGTGTATACGAATAAGTATGAAAAAAAAAGATTGTACAGTATATGTTACAAAGTCTTTTTTTACAGAAAAATCACTTACTTTGTCAAGGTTGAACTTTTCTCCATTCTCTTGTGCCCAGACCATACAGTCAGCAATATCTTGGACCATACCTAAAACATTTGACTATGGATTGAAACAAACCTTCAGTTATTACATTCAGTTATTTTATGCATAATTTGTCCCCAACTTTGAATTGTTTTAGCAGATTAATCTGATTTCATCGCAATCGATGCCCGTCCATCTACAAATGTATATGTGACAGGGGCTCACAACATGTAGAAGATCTACATGTGACATGTGTTATAATTTAGATAAGCCTTTTATTGTATGTAACCATTAATTTATTTGACCACTGTCAACATGGCATCCCTATTTTAGGAATGTCATTATAGGCCAACATTTTCTTTTCACCCCCAAACAATAGTGAAAATAGTGGATTTACAAGCTCTCAACTGGCGACGCGTTGAGAGGTGTTAGATCCACTATTTTTGCTATTTTAGAGCCTATCTATGGTAACTTCTTTTTTGCCAACCCCCCGTGTCTTTTCTGAAATTATGCCTCTGACGACGTTTATATAACATACAGGCAGGAACAAGGACCTGCACTGTATGTCACTGAGAACGGGACGATAATGGCTATTCTCGTTTATCGTGATAAAAAACACTCACGATAATCGTACCGTGGAGATTTAATTTATTGTGAAATCGTCCTCCGTCATGCACTGGGATCAATTCACCTTTTATTCGGCGAGCTACATATCCGCTACCACTTAAATCCTCTATAATTGGTAAGCGGTATCTGTAAATAACATGCTTGATACAGTCTTTTTTTTTTACTCTCTACCAAATCTCTTTGCCAAAGAATTGCAGATCTTCTTGTAGATCTGCTATTCTTTGGCAAATGTTCTGCCCCAGAATAATGGATGTTGGTGATATTTTGATTATCGCGATAATATCGTTTCGTCACAATAATCGCAATTTGAGAACATCTTTACCTGTGGATAGTGGCAGTAGTCAGGACAAATGACCGCTGCACTCAGCTCTTCCGCCATCCGCCTGGCCAACAGGCAGTATATGGACCTGTCTCCTGAACCCCATGCTCCTCCATAGATAAACACCACCAGGGGCACAGGCCCGTTTACACTCTTGTCCAGCGTGGGAGAGTAGTACAAATCCAGCTTGTTGCTTCGACGCCCAAACGTGATGCCCTTTGAAGAGTTCAAGAACACAAAGTCGTTAGGTTTTGTAGTGTATACATTTGAATATACAATATGTATGGTACACTTCATCTGTTGTAACGTTACTTGCAAGTAACACACCTTTGTACAATGCTTACAGTTGTCAGCATCCTTATACCACGACTTCCATTGGAAGTACAGTCTCCCGTACTGTAGGTATTTCAACATTTCCAGCACAGCTCTGGTCAAACAATATATTCGCCTGATGGAGAATACAAACAAAAAGATTAAGAGGTCATGAAGCATGATATTCCTTTGAAAGAGAGAGAGAACACAGTAAAGATCTGGGTTTTGATATTTAATTGTTAGAGTGTACAAATGTAGCCTAACAAATGGTCCCATTTGGTTAGGGTAGTTACAAAAGGATAAATTAACACAGAATTGTATTGTGAATGCATGATCTTTACAACAGAAAGAATGTCTTCATCACCTTTTATGTAATTAAAATTAACTAATGTATTCTATACCCTTTGCTACACATGTATTTGTGTGTCATTATGATTGCCATTTACAAGTATTTTATTGCAAGAAAAAAATTAAAAAGAAAGAAAGCTCAATGCGACTAAT
The DNA here is from genome assembly GCF_963921795.1 of Nannobrachium achirus. NCBI lineage: Eukaryota > Metazoa > Chordata > Actinopteri > Myctophiformes > Myctophidae > Nannobrachium > Nannobrachium achirus. The sequence continues at coordinate 46,924,014 of NC_137832.1, read as the reverse complement.
ATGTATTGCACAGTTACCTTGGTTTCAGAGCTTCGATGTACTTTTTATAGCCAGGTTTATTGGGCCAGCCGTATATCCACTGGGCAACTAGTGAAATGGAATATGGCAGGCCCACCAGTAATGCACCTGCTGCCACCGGCAGTGAAACGTGACCTTTCAGACCACTCCTTTAAGAGTTAAAAAACAAAAAACACGTCATGAGCCCAAAATGTTAAAAAGTGTAAATCGTTATTTTTGAAAGGCAGGAAAATAATAAATGATGTCACAAAGATGCTTACATGTTTTAATTAGGCCTGCGCTGTAGTGCTTTCTCTTCGGGATTAAGTTCTGTAAAATAATCAGACAACATGTGAGTGAACAGTCTGATAATCTGTGTGTATTTACATGAGGAGGATTGCATAAACCCTGGAATGCATTTAAATCAATGAATGTCTCTGTTTGGTTCACAACTGCGCCCTCTTCTGGGAATCAATGTTACTGCTGCTATTAGCTAGTGACTGACAGCACGGTTGCATTCAAAGGAGGACGTATCTGTGTTGACCTTTTCAGAATCACAATGTTACTTGTTTAAATAACAACAGTAATAATAAGCTAAGTGATCCGAGTTTAATATGTATTTGTAAGCACTTGTTTAACAGTTTTCACCTGTTTTCAAGTACGCGTTGTTGGTCGATTCCAAATTCATCACCCAATAAGCAATTTTTAAATGACAGAATTTATCCATTCCTTGGTTTCTAGAAAATAAACTGCAATTAAGATGAAGACGGGTCAACGTAAACAATATAGCATGCAATACTTAATATCACAGGACCTCGATCGTCACATGTTTTTTTTTATTACTATTATGTGTGACATTAATGTTGACATTTTTTTATTTTTTTTTTATCATGGACCATTTTAATCCAGAGGATCAAAGAGAAAATGCCGTCTTGACGTCTTTGCTTACCCACATGCGGATCTCTCACTTTAACACGTCTGTCGCTTCTGTTTAGACGGCTGTGAACCAAGGCGAGTCTTTCTTTATTCGACTGAACGTTTGGGTTTTATTTTATTGTCGTTTCAGATCTGGTGTTGTCATACAGTAGCCTACTGTATCCATTGCGACTCTACGGCGCATGAGCGAGCGGCGACCCGGCTGAGAAATCACATGATTATACTTCACCGTACGACAGTGTTGCCCGTCGGAATTAGCCGATCTACAAGCTCTCTGTGGATCACGGATGCGACGCGACGTGAGCTTGTACGTCTGCGCTTTCACGTCAGGCAAGTGACCGATTTCCGGTTCGGTTATGGGTACATGCCATGCGCGGTGAGTGACGTTTTTCCGGCTGTCAAAGCAAGGAAGATGTATTATTTTATCGCCTATTGATTTCTGATTTGCTATTATACATCTTCAGCCTCTTGGAACAATTACGAACAAATAGGCTATTTAATAACCATTTGTAGCCTACATAGTTTAATTTTGGAATGGATTAAAGGTTAAATAATGAGGTAAATTGAACTGGGTAAATTGAGTAAAGAAAAAATAGAGATCAACAGATATCTTTCAAATGCTTGTCCAAATATGCTATTGTAATCCTTACAAAGGGGGATCTAAGATTCCACCATCATGTGAATTTGTTTTCTCTTTTATAAAATTATAATTCTATTTAACCCATTTACTGCATATAGGGAGGGACATGCAGTGTTTTGTGATCAATATTTGAAGGTTGATGTGTGATGCTACCATGTTTCCACCAGAGGGAGTTAGCATTCAGTGATGGATGTTTATGGAGTTCCTCTGCTTTCTAACTGCTCTCTCTCTCTCTCTCTCTCTCTCTCTCTCTCTCTCTCTCTCTCTCTCTCTCTCTCTCTCTCTCTCTCTGTGTCTCTCTCTGTCTCTCTCTGTCTCTGTCTCTGTCTCTCTCTCTGTCTCTCTCTGTCTCTGTCTCTGTCTCTGTCTCTGTCTCTGTCTCTCTCTCTCTCTCTCTCTCTCTGAACTTGCTGAATGGAATCCACCTTACTGCCCACTGACAATCATAATTATTTGAGCTAAATGTTAAATAGAGATGTCAACAGAAAGTTGTCATATTGATGTGATTGCATTTAATCAGAAACTATATTGCAAGACAAATGAAGGCCTAGGTCTTTAGTTGTAGTAATAGGTGGTGGTCCCATTGACATATGTGCAACCAACATATTTACCATATTAACATTCTGATTTAATTATTTCTCTAAATAATGTGATAATAATAATACAGTAAAGATGCTCCATGAACACTAACATCCTCATTGTTGATTTATCCGTTGGTCCATTCAATTACATGTGTAGAGATTGATTGATTGATTGAAGACTTTATTAGAAGTTTGCATAGGAAAAGGTACAGTTTCATGACAGTACAGTTCACTGGTACAAGGTCAACTAAAAGGATACACCCAAAAAAAAGCCTATGGCAGGGACGTGCAGAGAATGTTAGAGAGGCAGGGGCTGACATTTCTAAAGGGGCCTTTTGGTGAAAATATCGAAAATAGCAGACCTCGCGTTGCCCACAGAGGGCAATTCTTTCAACATAAGATGCTGCATTCAAGTTCAGGAGAGTTTGGACAAGGCAATTCTCTTGAATGCTACCTTCAGGTATGGCATGGAAACAGGGCATTTGCATTTCTTTCACCTTAGTGAAAACGGCATTCGTGGTCTTGAGAGGGCACTTTTTACAGACGGGTAAAAGGGTAGGGGCTCAAGCTGTATGTATATGTGTGCGGGGTGCCTGGCCTATGGCTTGTTACTCATATAACATTGAATGAACACTCAAGATTTAGCCGTGTGGAAAAGCTTGGATTCAACAATAATGCAGAATTGCAGATTCATGTAAGGGGGGAGCATGCAATGCGAGCTCTGGTCAGTTGCACAGTTCTTGTTATGGTTGGCCTCTCAGAGCAAGGTTCCAGCCCTGGGTGGG